>NC_137621.1:17233559-17478559 GCF_963280865.1 Gymnoscopelus braueri | reverse complement strand
CACACAAAAGCATCAAAAGTAGCAGATCTGCAAGCTCGAAACGCGGCGCGAAGCGACGCGTTTCGAGCTTGCAGATCTGCTACTTTTGATATTTTTCTATTTGAATGCTGAAAAGTAACAGTTTCGGACATAAGGAGGTTTCCGCCCGACAGAGACGATTATGTTCCCCTCTCCTCTCCTCTCCAGGATGTCCAGACTCCACCGAGGAAGAGGAGGAAGAGGAAGCCAAAGCTGGTGGTGGACATGGTGACACGGGTCCCCGAACAGGAGTTCAGGGAGCAGCTCAGCAACGTGTTCGCGCACACCGCACGACCTCGGATGCCTGGAGACAACGGCGCCGCTGACCCCAACCGCCTGTTCACAAGGCCTTGCAATGGTTAGCAACACGCACGCACGCACGCACGCACGCAGTGGTGTAAAGTAACCAAGTACATTTACTCGAGTACAGTACTTAAGCACAATTTTGAGGTACTTTTACTTTACTGGAGTATTTCCAATTTCCGCTACTTTGACTTCTACTCCACTACATCTCAGAGGCAAATATTGTACTTTTACTCCACTACAGTTACTTGAAAACTTTAGTCACTTACTTTGTAGATTTTGAACACTGGACTTTTATTTGTAACAGAGTACATTTTCTACATGATGGTTTTGATACTTTTACTTTACTTTTAAGTAGAAAAATGTAGTTTTTTTTTCACCTCTGGTTGTGTGTTTCCATCCACATCGTGTCCTGCAGTCCTGCCTGCAGACTTGATGCCTCTGTGGGAGAGAGTTGCCGTCATCCCTTCATACGCAGACCTGCGGGCGGAGGAGAGACAGGAGAGCAGCGGGTACAGCAGCAGCGATAAGGTGTGTGGTTGTGTTCATTATGTCGTCGCTGTTGGGCAGAAACCTCCATGATCTCCATATTTAACTTTTTGAGCTTTTTTTCGTAAAGTAACCCCCTGCTTGATCATACTACAGCGTCACACACAAAAGTACGAGTTTGTGGATCTGCTAATTTAGCAATTTTTGAATTTGAGTCCTGGAACGTAACAGTTTTGGACACGTGAGGTTTCCACCCGACAGAGACGATATAAGGATGTAATTAAAGGCACATTATTATGTAAAGTCATAACAGTCACGTGAGAGTTTGTGAACTGGTTTGAGGCAAAGACCAGTTGAACCCTAGCCTCCCTCCCTACTCTGGGCTTGTCATAGTCTAGGCTCGAGAAACCATAGGCTTTCCAAGGCATAGAGGGGCGGATCCTAACCTAGGTTCACTCCCACTCCTAGGCCACAGTTCCTGCAACGTTACCCCAGTTTTTTTTCTTTTGAAACCAAAAAAAAAGGCATGGGTTCCCGAGGCTAGTCAAATCAGACAACATTCAGCCAAAATAGGCCAACATGTGACCCCTGGGTGACACCGGTCAACCAAGTATATAGGGTTTAGGGTTAGGGTTCATTTAAGTCTTGCTCGATACACATCCATGTACACCTACACAACATGCAGTACAGACACGCACACGCACATGCACACGCACTCGCACACGCACACACACACACACGCACACGCACACACACACGCACACACACGCACACACACACATTTAACTCTTTCTCTCTCTCTAGGGTATAGGCGTGTCCCCAGACTATTAGCTTAAAGTGACAATTTAATGACTTTTAAGACATTTCTAATACCAAATTGCCCCAAATGTCTTTTTATTCTAATTTTTTTTACAGTGAGCTTGTAGATCTGCTATTTTCACAATATTTGTCTGTGGAACCGAGTCAAACTAAATGTAATGCCTACAATTCCAAGTGCTTATCAGGGTGGGTGGTCCCCATAGTAGAGCAGATAGTAGGAACAATCGTTCACTTTGTGATACAAGCGTGAAAATTGGCATGAACATTCCTTTAGGTCAACTCTTTGACTTTTTTAATCGAGCCACTCAAAAATCCAAGATGGCGGCCATTTTTCAAGATGGCCGATATCTTAGTGGGCAGTTAAGTGATATGATGGTTTATTTGGTGATACAAGCATGAAAATTGGCATGAGCAGTCTCTGTGGGTCACTTGACAATAGGCCACCCACAGCTACTTGAAATTTCAAGATGGCGGCCATTTTTCAAGATGGCCAACACTTTAGTGGAGCATTTAAGTTATATAATGGTTCATTTGGTGATACAAGCATGAAAATTGGCATGAGCAGTCTCTGTGGGTCACTTGACAATAAGCCACCCACAGCTACTTGAAATGTCAAGATGGCGGCCATTTTTCAAGATGGCCACCACCTTAGTGGACTAGTTAAGCTTAAGAAATCATTTAGTTGGTGATACAAGCATGAAAATTGCCATGAGCCGTCTCAAAAGGTCATTTGACAAGAAACCGCCCACAGCCACTTGAAATTTCAAGATGTCAATCTTTAAATGATACCTTTTCTCATAGAAATGTATTGGGTTCCTCAAAAAGCTCTGTCAAGAGAGGTTGTTTGACTGTGTTTTGTCTGACTCCTCGCCCACGACCTGTCCAGTTTGGTAAGACCTGTGTTAGGCCTAAACAAGCTCCCTTACCACGACAAGGTAACAGTCACAAGGGAGGATATATATATATATATATATATATATATATATATATATATATATATATATATATATATATATATATATATATATATATATATATATATATATATATATATTGTTTTTTTTAAACTAACAGCCATTACATGTGTCAAATAAATACTAAGGGGTGGGGATACAAAAAATAAGATGAATAAATTAGCACAGTTGTGGTGCTGATAAGCACAGTTGTGGTGCTGAACGGACAGTGCTCCAAAATTATGAGTAATGGCTAATACTGAATGGCAATAGCCACGGAACCATGACAAACGATACTAAGGAACTAAACTGAAAATGTGCTTCACTGTTAGATATGGCAGTGGAAGGCAGTGGAAGCAATGTTACAAAGTAACAACTGAAAATTACACAGTAATAGACTAGATAAAAAGTAAAACATGATGCGTCGATGTGACGAGGGGAAGCCGAGCCATAGGCCTCCACTTGAAAACACAGAGGACAACAGGGAATAACTCTGGCAAAATAAACATGCAAATAGGTTCTAGCAGGGGCAACTACATAGGCATGTGAAACTGAGTCCATATCTGAAGCAGTTACACCTTCCAGTACATGCCTTGGAGCACTCACATTTGGTCAACTCCCAACAACTCTCCGCAATAGGTGGAAGTGGAGTCCAGAAGACTTTCCACTTCTCGTCCTGTTCCACCCATCGCCAGTCAGATGGGCTCGGCATTTGTGGATGTCGCTTCAATGCCTGTCCCCACACGTATCCAGCCTCATAAGAAGCATGTTTGGCATGCTCTTTGAGTGCTGCTTGAGTTGGTGGGATCAAGTCATATTGTCTTTGCTTTCTGGCAAAGAGATCAAGCCTGGCCTCGTTCACAGTTGTGACATCGCTGGACCGGTCATACATTAGATCTTCTTGGCCTCTTGACATGGATATCTTTGGTATCTTCAGTGTCTTCAGCAGATGTAGATGCTCTCTTTTGGGCCCTTTCCAGCTCTGTGTTGTTGAACCTAAGTTTACAGCTTGAATTATATTTTGCTCTGTTTCTTGTCGATGTGCTTTCTATGCCATCACCTTCATCTAGTCGGGTTGGACTAAGTAAGATAGGCAGAGCATTGATCTTATGAAATAATGGAACATTTCTTGCAATGGTATCATAACCAGTACGATCGTGCTCTCTGTTGAATAAACTCGGCTGAATGAGTTTTTCCTTGGTGACCTGCTGACAAATTAAACATCTGTCCCAGTTAGTTTTCACAACTGTTATGATGGCTTCTGCCATGTCTGCAGCATAGGCAGAGGCCGAGGGTTTATCCTTTTACCACCTTTTACCAAGCACTTTGATGTATGGGATACAACTAAGTTCGTGCCTTAACCCTACACTTAGTTCGATCGTTCATCCAATGCCATTTAAATCCTGAGCGATCTGTACACCATCCGGTTAACTAAAACCCCATTAACCTTGGCTCGGCTCTCCCGTGCTGGCACAACCTGTCAATTCAGGTGCGGCTATCTAACTGTTTTGGGGTAAATTAGACAGCATTTGGGATACCAACTTTCAATTAGCTGACATTGAACCCCACTCTGAGTTTAACAGCAGTGATATATCACCAGTGTGCCCTGGTAGTGCAGATATTCACTCTTATCTAATCTATCTATGATCAACAAATCAACACAACTATATTGTGATGTGTTAAAAGTTGTTCTTTAGCATAATAATAATAATCGTATAATCGTCCTTAATGAAAAAAAAACATACATTTATATGAGAAAATGTATCTTTTGAGGATCCAGGGGGCGGCCATCTTGAAAATAGAAATGTAAAGTGGCTGGGAGTGTTTTCTTGTCAAGCAACCCTTAGAGACTGCTCATGCCAAATGTAATGCTTGTATCACCAAATAAACCATTATATAACTTAATTGCTCCACTAAAGTGTTGGCCATCTTGAAAAATGGCCGCCATCTTGAAATTTCAAGTAGCTGTGGGTGGCCTATTGTCAAGTGACCCACAGAGACTGCTCATGCCAATGTTCATGCTTGTATCACCAAATAAACCATTATATAACTTAATTGCTCCACTAAAGTGTTGGCCATCTTGAAAAATGGCCGCCATCTTGAAATTTCAAGTAGCTGTGGGTGGCCTATTGTCAAGTGACCCACAGAGACTGCTCATGCCAATTTTCATGCTTGTATCACCAAATAAACCATCATATCACTTAACTGCCCACTAAGATGTCGGCCATCTTGAAAAATGGCCGCCATCTTTGATTTTCAAGTGGCTCGATTAAAAAAATCGATAAATGACCTCTAAAGATGATCTGTACCAAGTTTCACGCTTGTATCACCAAGTGAACGATTCTCCCAAAATATTGCTTTTAGCCGCTGCACTACCAGTTCAAATATGATTATTTTGGGGGGGTGGTCACGGTCTGCATACCCTGGTTTTTATTATGCTATGAAATGAAAGTGTAGATAAAAAAAGACCTTGTTTGTGTTTTCATGTATTCTTCCAATTCCATAATTCTCAGAACTCATTGGATATCAAGGATTTCCACAACCTCGAGTGATCATTTATATATATATACACGTGTATGATATGTATGATGTATAAAATGACACTGTTGTCTTGTAGGTGTCATCAGATGAGATTCCTCCTCAGTCCGATGGTGCAATGTCAGGTAAATCACCTCAAATACCACAGTACTACACAATATTACTCATAACCACACAATACTAGCATATTGTCTCTGTCGGGTGGAAACCTCATTATGTCCAAAACTGTACATTTTCAGGCTAAATAAAAAAGCTAAAGTATATACTTTTGGTGATTTTTGTGACGCTAATTTACAAAAACACAAAAAGTTGAATATGGAGATAAGATATTACAAACAACAGTACTGGGCGTGTGTGTGTGTGTGTGTGTGTGTGTGTGTGTGTGTGTGTGTGTGTGTGTGTGTGTGTGTGTGTGTGTGTGTGTGTGTGTGTAGATGTAGATGGCAGAGAGCAGCCATCCCCTTCTGGACAAATACGTACTGCTGGGTCTCCAGGCGAACGGTAAGATAAACATTACGTCTGTTTGTGTGTGTGTGTGTGTGTGTGTGTGTGTGTGTGTGTGTGTGTGTGTGTGTGTGTGTGTGTGTGTGTGTGTGTGTGTGTGTGTGTGTGTGTGTGTGTGTGTGTGTGTGTGTGTGTGTGTGTGTGTGTGTGTGTGTGTGAGAGAGTGTTGTTACATATTAAACACTTAAAGGACCACTTCACTCATTTTCAACCCTTTCTTCATATAATTGGTCTGACTTGACCGAGGACAAGTTATATGAAGATAAGGTTGGAAATATACTTCCTCCTACGATGAATAGACATCGGGTTGTAAGCTTGTAGATCGACCATTTTCGAAGTTATAAAATTTAGAATTTGTTGAAATTCTTGGACATTTTGGTGAATGTTTGGCATTTCTTTTTACATTTTGGCCTATAATGACATACCCAACATGGGGAGTGGTTAAAGGTGCAGTGAGTGATATTAATTGTCTTGTTAAAATAAGTGTTAAATAAGCTCTGTATATCCTAATGGTTCAGTAACAGGGATCTCCTCATCCCTCCAGCTCTTTAGTAAACAGAAAATAAATGTTCAGTTCAGGATACATATTTTAGACAATCAGGAGAGAGAACTCATACAGGATATATAGGCTAAACAAGTGAAATTGGAAGTGATGATACAAAGAAACAAGCAGACACAATTTAAACTGGAACACTATAAAACTACGATAAATGTGTACTCTCTCCTGAGTCCTGACTGGTTGAAATTGGCAACCCACCTGAAAATTTAGGCTATTTTCTATTTACTAAAGAGCTGGAGAGACAGGGAGACCCCTGTTATTGAACACACACACTCTATTAAAACAACAATTACTATCAGAATATAGAGCTTTAACTTTTCAACCAAATAACTTTTGTTTTTTTTACTAAAACACATTACTTAACACTCCCTTTAAAGGGGGGGAACATAATGCCCAACTGTTAGATTGCATTGCTGAGTCTTGGAGCCACGGTTTCCATGGAAGACATCACCTGCATGTATCTCTGTTTGCATTGTGTTTTATAATGCGCAGTGGTGTAAAGTAACTATTAGTACATTTACTCAAGTGCTGTACTTAAGTACAATTTTGAGTTTTTTTTATTTTTTTACTTTAGTGGAGTATTTCCAATTTTCAATACTTTTACTTCTACTCCACTACATCTCAGATCCAAATATTGTACTTTTACTCCACTACATTTATTTGAAAACTTTAGTTACTTTGTAGATGTTTATTATTATTACAAAACATACATTAACCACTTCAGCCCTATATACATTTTGGCCATTTGAGAATAGCCGATCTACAAGCTCACAATGCGTCGCGATGCGACGCATTGTGCGCTTGTAGATCTGCTATTTTCAAAAGATTTTTATACATTTGAAAACTTGTGAAATGGGACATTCTGCATAAGTTAATAAATAATGATTACTTTATACTTTTGGTACTTCAAGTACATTTTGATACCAATACTTTCGTACTTTTACTCAAGTAGATTTTGAATTCCGGACTTTTACTTGTAACAGGATATTTCTACATTGCAGTATTGATACTTTTACCAGATACTTTTCTTTTAAGTAAAACATTTGAGTACTTTTTTTTCCCACCACTGCCTGCATGTATCTCTGTTTGCGATGTGTTTTATAATGCTGTGGTCATGTTTAAATAACTACTGCATGTGTGTGTGTGTCTGTGTGTTTGTGTGTGTGTGTGTGTGTGTGTGTGTGTGTGTGTGTGTGTGTGTGTGTGTGTGTGTGTGTGTGTGTATGTGTGTGTGTGTGTGTCCTCCCTCCAGGCTGGAGGACATTCCAGAGGACATGGAGATAGGACCAGGCAGAGAGGCCGAGCCGGACATGGAGATGGAGCTAGGAGAGGAGGCTAGAGAGGAGAAGGAGCGGGACAGAGTGGCAGAGTTCATGCGGTAACCAGTTGTGATGTCACTTTAAATGCTGATGAACGTGAACGTGTATCAACATAAATGTGAGACACTGTGAATGCTTGCAGAGCAGAGCTCTTCATGAGTCCAAAATGACAGACCCAGACCCTAATGGACCCCACGCTGGGCAAGACCTGGGATGTTGGTTGTGTAGGAAGTTGACAACCGGAAATGGTTGAATTTGGCGGAAGTACTGCCCAAGGAAATGACGTTGATGCTTTACAAATCTGTTAACATTCTACGTAAATGAAACGAGTGTTGTGATTGGTCCAAAAAATATCGTTTCCGGGGGAAACGGAAATCCTGTCCACTCAGGACTTCCTAGACACTCGCTGCTTTAGGTCGTGACCAGGCTCTTCTCTTCGCAGATGAGTGAGGCTGGGACCGAGGCTAAATGGACCCATGAAATTTGTTCAGAGATCCAATTGGTTCCGACATTTTCTTTAAAGGAACAAGTCCGCACTAAAATAACATATAGCCTTTTTTTCCTACTTATATTGATCCCAAATGACTGGCCATGGGGCAGAATTGCCCCTGTTGTCCGTTTCCCCATAAGCCCCCATAGCATAGAGCAGAGCCTATAAGCATATCGCTACTTTATGCTATTTCTTGCGGTCAACAGTGTTTGTTTTTTCATGAATCTGTTAGTTACTGTAGTTGTCATTACACAAGCATTCCATGCCTTGGTTGTCCCACACGAGCCGCCGTAGTCTGCTAAACAGACCAACGGCGTATATATACAGCTGTTATGTGTTTTGCCAAGTCCCGGAAACGACGCACTGTGATTGGCCAGTACAGTCACTTTGATTGGCAGTTGTGCCGGACGCTCACCCCAAGAACCCGTGAGATTCTTTCCGAGATCTGATCTGTTCCGAGATATTACAGAACCGACCCAGACTGTTGGGTATTATTATAAGGATGTGACAGACCTAATAATTACAATTGCTATAAAAAATGCTGTTCTGGGGGGCGCGGTGGTAAAATGTCTGCCCACCAGACATTTTACGTGGGGGTTCTAATCTATGTGCTCCCGTGGGCAGCTCGCTGGTACAGTAGGTTAGCCAGCAGGATACAACAGCAGTGGGTGGGGATTTAAGTTAATTGGCATAATGACTAAATTGGAGATAGAAAAAAAACAACAATTGGCTACTCTAAATTGCTCTTCTACCAGTACGTCACAAATAATGTTTTGTTTTACTTCCCTCAGTTATTTGCCTGTGAAGGTGAAGATAGCCATGAGTACAAGTGTCCAGTGCAATAACAGTGTGTGTGTGTGTGTGTGTGTGCGTGTGTGTGTGTGTGTGTGTGTGTAGGAGCTTCGAAGAGCAAGGTGAAACAAGCGTGACATTGAGATCTCTGCTGGGTGATGGGCTTCCTGGTCGGAGAGCAATGGCTCTGGCCTTCATGACATTGTTAGGTAGGTTGCTAGGTAGCCAGACCTGAAGGAAAATATAAATAAGAGTAATAATGATAATAATGTTATATTAGAACAGCTTTCAAAATCAGTGTCACACCCCCATGACCCAGTTAAATACATTAATACTATTTGTGTGTGTGTGTGTGTGTGTGTGTGTGTGTGTGTGTGTGTGTGTGTGTGTGTGTGTGTGTGTGTGTGTGTGTGTGTGTGTGTGTGTGTGTGTGTGTAGTGCAAGTGACAGCTCATACACTGAGTGCTGAGCAGGATGAGCCATATGATGACATCTGGGTAACACTGCTGGAAGAATGAACAAACACACACACGCACGCGCACGCGCGCACACACACACACACACACACACACACACACACACACACACACACACACACACACACACACACACACACACACACACACACACACACGATTAGGGTATACCCTGGTTTTTGTATGCTATAAAATGAAAGATAACTGCAAAGTTTTGATAGAAAAAATACCTTGTTAGTGTATTTCATGTATTCTTCCAATTCCACAATTCTAAGAACTTCTTTGGTATTAAAGGATTCAGTTCATTGTTTACTGTAAGTTTGTTCGAGACATTAATGTCTATTTATTTTCTATTTTTCTTATATTCAAAGATATCTACTGTTTATTAATATTCATATGCTGTCATTTATTATTATTATTATATATATTCATTATCATTATTTTTATGCTAGTAATTCTTTTACATTTAACATGTTTATTATCAATATTTCTATACTGTTTTAATCATTAATAAGTACCTCATTAATATAAATTATTCTATGATCAAATTTAAATAAATAAATAACAATAATAATTCACATTTTTTTGTATAATAAATTATAAAGTTCTGTAAAGTTTGCAATTTGTTTAATAAAGTTTGTTTTTCTCAAGTGGTCAGTGAATGTCTATTCAGTCCCACAATGAAACAGATAGTGACCTTTATGACCCTGGACCATGACCTCTGCCCCAGTGGTCAAGGACCCCCAAAATGATTAGTATTTGGCCACGGACCCCCTTCTCAAAAAATGTTTTGTGCCAGGGACCTGCAGAAGCAAAGATTTGAGTTCAAAATGTTTAAAAAATATATATATTCAAATAGCAGATCTACAAGCTCATAGCATGGCACGAAGTGACACGCTATGAGCTTGTATATCTGCTATTTTTTAGAATAGTCACGCTATATTAACTAGTTTTGCTGGGTACTCCCTGGTACGCCCCCAAGGACCCCTCAGGGTCCCCGGACCCCTCTAACCATTTCAGTGAGCCCAGGACCCTAACCCTGGATAAATCAAGAAGGGTTTTATTTGTCACTTATACAAGTACAAACTTGTATACTGTAAGTTATCTGCCTATGTTTTAACAACACAGTGTAACAATGTTGTTTTCTTTTGACGACAAAGTATAGACAGTGCTATGCACTATATTTTAAGATGAATTATTTTTAATTGTAGACAGACAGTTGAGTAGAGAAAGACAGAGGAAAGCAAAGGGCAGAGCAGATTGTATAATATGTTTATCAAAGTTCTGAGAAATGTGTTTGTTCTGCCCATCAGTCAATTGTATCCCTTGGTGTGTTATTTTTCACCCCTACCTACACCAATGCTGTGTAATGGTACAGCTCTTTATATTGTTTTAGTGTTTGGCACCCCCTAGTGTCCCTGTGTAATGGTACAGTCCATGACACAACATCCCAGGAAGCAGGATCCACTGCAATCCACTACAAACAATCATTACTACAGAGTGCTAGATCCCAGTCTATTCAGCCAAAACCAGAGCATTTAAAGCCCTGGCTGCCATTTCTGTTGGTGTGCCAGGCAAGCATTGTCTGTAAGTGTGACTCTATTGATTATTAACTCCGTAGACCTGTATTAGTTAATTTTGTTGTGTGAAGGTGATTTGGGATGTATTCTTATGCTTAGATTTTACACAGCCATACAAATGTCTTCTAAATCCCAACAGTATTCTGAAAAAACATATGTTTCTATATAAGTGGTGCTCAAACTTTTTCATGTCAAGGACCCCCAAAATTATATGTATTTGGCCGCCGACCCCATCTCAAAATGTTTTGTTCCAGGGACCCCCAGAAGCAAAGATTAGAGTTAAAAATGTTCGCTTTAAACAATATTTATTCAAAGATTTGCACACATTTTCACGATTATTCAAAAATAGCAGATCTACAAGCTCGTAGAGTGCTGCGATATGAGCTTGTATTTCTTCTATTTTTGAATAGCCAAAGTGTAAAATAATGCTTTTTAGCTTAAATGAAAAGTTGCGTTGCATTCCAGGTCTTAATGGGTTAATCAGTGTTATTTTTCTCTTGAGAGATTATTGTTGTATGGGATTTGGTACAGTTCATAATGCCTGTGAAATGAATATTTACGTCATTAATACAGTTGCCTACATATGCTTACCATAACATTTATGTTTACATTTACTTACCTCTACTATTTTTATAAGCAAGCACGTTTTTTACAGCTACATGCACCTTGAGTCTTCAATAAATATTTTGGAGTTGAAGCTTACATCCTGACTCTCATGTCCTGTGAATGGAGTTTGGCTTGCTGTCTAATTGTGGTTGTTACACCTCAAGGAGGACAGTACAGTAGGCCTGGCACAATTATTACATAATCGTCTAATCGCAATTATTTTATATAATCCCAATTATTTTTTGCATAATCGTCATAATCAATTCCATGTTAAAAAATGTCATATTTTCAAAAAAAATCAAAAATTGTGGAAATAGCAGATCTACAAACGCGATGCCACGTGTTTTGAGCTTATAGATCGGCTATTTCCGTAACATTTTATTATATGTTTACCAGTGATAGACTATGACCGGCTTCTCACGTGGTTTCCATTGAAAAAGTTAACAGACATATGAAGGTATTTGTTTAGATGAAAGTTCATTCAAAGTTCTGAGAAATGTCTGTGTAACTGTTGAGTCGTATACGGTAGGTCATTGGTTCTCAAAGTGGGGTCTGGGGACCCCCAGGGGTACTTGAGAGGGTTCCATAGGGTCCCCAGCTAAATGATGCACAGGAACCAAATGGACCCTTATGGGTCTGTAACTCTGAGAGTGTACAAATGAAACCATTTTCCATTTGTACACTCTCAGAGTTAAATTAACATTGATTTTACAATATGAGTTGGGGTCCCAGAGGTATAAATGCCATTAAATGGGGGTCTGTAGCCTAATGCTTGTGAAACTGGGGGTCCTTGAAATTAAAATGGTTGAGAATCACTGGTATAGGTGATTTAAAAGTGACATTAATTCAATTAGGAACAGTAAACTTTTATTATGTTTACCAGTGATAGACTATGACCTTCTCACCTGGTTTCCTTCGAAAAAGTGAACAGACATATGAAGGTATTTATTTGTTAGATGAAAGTTCAAAGTTCTGAGACATGTAGGGATTTTTAAAGTGAGATTTCTCCAATTTGGAACAGTAAAATGTTATATGTTTACCAGTGATAGATAGGGCTGTCACCATTACAAATTTAAGTTGACGATTAATTGTCACTCAAATAATTGCGATTAACGATTTAATCGTGTGTTTGGCCATTGAGCATTGGAGCATATGAAGCCTTTTAGGCTTCGTAATCAGAAATTGCACAGGGCAGATATGACAAATAACTGAAATATACAAAGAAAATTATTGACATTTAATAATTGTATAAATGTAAAAAAAAAAAAGCAGAAATTGCTGATCTACAAGCTTACAACGCGTTGTAAGCTTTTAGATCTGCTATTTCTGTTTTTTTTTATATATTTGAAAATGTGTGAACATTTTTCAACATGGAAACGATTATGACGATTATGCAAAAATAATTGCGACTATCTCAAATAATTATTATTGTGACAGGCCTAGTGATAGATAAACTTTTATAATATATTTATCAATGATAGACTGACCTTCTCACCTCGTTTCCATTGAAAATAGGAAAGTATTTCTTACTGTATATGAATGTTCAAAGTTCTGAGAAATGTCTTTGAGTTGAGTCATATAGGGCATTGGTTCTCAAAGTGGGGTCCGGGGACCCTCAGGGGTCCTTGGGGGGATACCAGGGGGTCCCCAGCAAAATGTGTTAATATAGCATCACAATAATTCTAACCACTTTAAAGCTTTGCACTTTGGCTATTCAAAAATAGCAGATATACAAGCTCATAGCGCAGCACCGAGTGCCACGCCATGAGCTTGTAGATCTGCTATTTTTTTTTAATCGTGAACATTTTTGCAAGCCTTTGAATATATATATATATTTTTTTTTAAGCGAACATTTGTAACTCAAATCTTTGCTTCTGGGGGTCCCTGGCACAGCATATTTTCAGGTGGGGTCCGCGGCTACATACATATCAATTTGGGGGTCATTGGCACAAAAAAGTTTGAGAACCACTGATATAGGGGTTTTTAACGTAGGATTTCTTCAATTTGGAACAGTAAAATGTTATATATATATTATATTTACCAGTGATAGATCATCACCTTCTCACCTGGTTTCCATTGAAAAAGTGAACAGACATAGGAAGGTATTTCTTATATGAATGTTCAAAGTTCTGAGAAATGTTGAGTCTTAAATGGGTTTTTAAAATAGTGAAACTAGACGATCTACAAGCTCACAACACGGCTCATGTTTTGAGCTTGTGTGTCTTTAGGTAAAAGTTTAAATATAAATGAGTGTGAAAGTTAATGTGTGATTTTCTTGAACCTGTAAATGAGTCAAGAGGTAAAAGACACTGGTATGGCTCTCCTGGTTCACTAGGACGGGGTTCAAATCCCTGCAGTGTCCCGCTGATTGCATTTACAGGTTAAAAGTGTATTCATAAGTGTAGTAATTTACAGGTACATTTTGCAATCGAACAACGGGATGAAGCAACATAAATTCCAGAGGTGTTTTAACCCATTAAGACCGGGAACGCATCTGTGTAACCACTTTAACCATTATCTTTGGCCATTCAAAAATAGCAGATATACAAGCTCATTAGCGTGGCACTCGGTGCTGCGCTATGAGCTTGTAGAACTGCTCATTTTAAAAAATCTTGGAAATTTGTGCAAATCATTGAAAATAAATTTATATATTTTTTAAAGCAAACATTTTTAACTCAAATATTTGCTTCTGGGGGATTCTAGAAATGTCTTCTAAATCCTAACAGTTTTTTAAAACTTATGTTGCTATAATATCAGTGGTTCCAGGGACCCCCAGAAGCAAATATTTGAGTTAGAAATGTATATATTCAAAGATTTGCACTCAGAATGACAAGATCAAAATGTCTTTTCTTTTCTTTCCGCCTTAAGTTACAACAAACGTTTCGGCTATCCAAGTCAGTGTGTGACACGCTTTTGTTGTACCTTAAGGCATTATGGAGAAATAAAGGAAAATAAACTTTGATCCTGTCATTGTGAGTGTGGCCTAGGTATTTCACCAACTAGTCGACTAGTATAACAACTAGTCGACACTGTGGCAGTAGTCGAACTAGTCAAGGTTTTAAAAAATAAATAAACAATTATTTTAAAATAAATTATAATTCAGGGCAGTATATCTACAGCAGATATGCAGCTGTGGGCCATGAAACAATTGTTCTCTTTATACATCCATGGGTAATTGTCAACCAAATCATAGTTGTCAAATTCTGCCTTCAGTGTGGGGCGCTCAAACAGCAGACATAACTCCTTAAATTGTGCTTATTTAACCCTTTACTGGTTGTATCTGAGATGTTTTGATGACAATTGTTAAGTGTTAATGGATGAAAAAAAAAGAGATATATGATAATATCATATATCTTTTTTTTTAGGGTTAGGGGTTAACCCTAACCCTAACCCTAACCCGTTACCCTAACCCATATCTGATATATCTCCACAACTAGTCGACTACTTTGTGTTAGTAGTTGACCATTATTAAAATCCAGTAGTCGTGAATGCCCACTCTTCGAATGTTAATGTGCACTTCATCATCAATGTATGATTATTTGTCTAATTGTTTTTTCAATTTCACCTTTTCTTCAGTAAAACCCTGCCAACTACATCACATGGCCTGTTCCTATGAAAAAAAGTCATTCTACACTGTGTCCTATACATGAAGTAATGCAATTCGTTAGTTTAAACAAAATTCCATACAGTACTGTTGTTTAAAAAAAGAAAGCTTTACATACCATAATACCGTGTTCTTGTTAGCCTAAATTGTGCTCCGTGGAGCACTTTTTCTAGTTAAATCTAATATTAATATGCAAATGTTTAAACATTTGAATATTTGTATCGTTTGACCTGCCATCTCTTCCTTCAACTTCAAATATGACCTTAAACATGACTTTAATGTGAAAGGCCTGGTGGAGTGAAGGTAAAGCACAGGATTCATGTGCAGAAGGTTTGGGGTTTGAATCCTGCCTGTGGCTATTGTAGTTTTTTTTGTTCATAAGAGAAGGCGGATAGATTTAGCCCGCCTTCCTCAGGTTGTAGAGGGAGGGGCTTAAAATTAATAAAAAAAAAAAAAAGTTTTTTTCCCTTTTTCTTACTCAATTCTCTGGCTCCTTTCATCTCCGCCATCTTGTGCTGTTGCTGTGGGAATCTCGTTCGTATCGAGGCGTCGCTGTGGGAATCTCGGTCGTATCGAGGCGTCGCTGTGGGAATCTCGTTCGTATCGAGGCGTTGCTGTGGGAATCTTGTTCTTATCGAGGCGTCGCTGTGGGAATCTCGTTTGTACCGAGGCGTTGCTACACCATCTTTCGATTTTTCTTTCACCATCTTTCTGGGTTTCTCTGTTACCATCTTTTTTCTCTCTTACCATCTTTCGGGGTTTCTCTTTTACCATCTTTCGGAGTTTCTTTTCTACCATCTTTCTCTTCCACCATCGGTGAGATTTGAACTCACAGTCTTTGCCCTCTGAGGTGGTTATCTTAACCACTGCGCCACAGTGGTTCATACTTTATCTGTTCTCTTGTGCAATCTACACTGAAGGATTTGAGAAAGGTGCAAGAGCCATGTAAAAGTTAGAAAGAGTTCCTTGTTGGATTTGAACTAAGAGCCTTCGGGTTGCAAGTCCTGTATCTTAACCACTGTACCACCGTGGTTCATACTTAATCTGTCCTCTTGCACAGTCTTCACTGAACGATTCTATAAAGGTACAAGAGCCAGGTAAAACTTAAAGAAATGTCCTTGCTGGATTTGAACCAAGGATCTTCGGGTTGCAAGCCCTGTATCTTAACCACTGTACCACCATGGTTCATACTACAACGGTCCTCTTTCACAGTCTTCATTGAACGATTCTTGGCTCTTGTACCTTTATAGAATCGTTCAGTTAAGAGTGTGCAAGAGGACAGTTCTAGTATGAACCATGGTGGTACAGTAGTTAAGATAAGGGACTTGCAATCCGGAGGTTCTTGGTTCAAATCCAGCAAGAACATTTCTTACATTTTACCTTGCTCTTGTACCTTTATGGTAAAACTTAAAGAAATGTCCTTGCTGGATTTGAACCAAGAGCCCTCGGGTGGTAAGTCTTGTATCTTAACCACTGTACCACCATGGTTCATACTCAAACTGTCCTCTTGCACACTCTTGAGTGAACGATTCTATAAAGGTACAAGAGCCAGATAAAACTTAAATAAATGTCCTTGCTGGATTTGAACCAAAAGCCTTCGGGTTGCAAGTCCTGTATTTTAACCGCTGTACCACCATGGTTCATACTCAAACAGTCCTCTTGCACAGCCTTCACTGAACGATTCTATAAAGGTACAAGAGCCGGGTAAAACTTAAAGAAATGTCTTTGCTGGATTTGATCCAAGAACTTTTGGTCTGCAAGCCCTGTATCTTAACCATTGTACCACCATGGTTCGTATTCAAACTGTCCTCTTGAACAGTCTTCACTGAACGATTCTATAAAGGTACAAGTGCCGGGTAAAACTTAAAGAAACATCGTTGCTGGATTTGAACCTAGGATTTTCGGGTTGCAAGTCCTGTATCCTAACCATTGTACCACCATAGTTCATGCTGAAGCTCTCCTGTTCTCTTACACACTCTTCACTGAAAGATTCGATAAAGGTACAAGAGCCGGGTAAAAATTAAAGAAATTTCCTTGCTGGATTTGATCCAAGGATCTTCGGGTTGCAAGCCCTGTATCTTAACCACTGTACCAGCATGTTTGTACTCAAACTGTCCTCTTGCACAGTATTCACTGAAAAATTCTATAAAGGTACAAGAGCCGGGTAAAACTTAAAGACACGTCCTTGCTGGATTTGAACCTAGTACCTTCAGGTTTCAAGCCCTGTATCTTAACCATTGTACCACCATAGTTCATGTAGAATCTCCACTGTTCTCTTTCACACTCTTCACTGAAAGATTCGATAAAGGTACAAAAGCCAAGAAAACTTGAAAAAATGTTTTTGATGGTTTCAAACCAAGAACATTCGGTTTGCAAGTCCTGTATCTTAAGCACTTCACTACCATGATGATACATTTTAGTCTGTTCTCTTGTGCACTCGTCACTGAAAGATTATGTAAATAAACAAGAGCCAGATAAAACTTGCAAACATTTCCTTGCTGGTTTCAAACCAAGCACATTCTGTTTGCGAGCCCTGTATCTTAACCACTGTACCACCATGGCTCATGCTCAAAGTGTCCTTGCACAGTCTTCACTGAACGATTCTATAAAGGTACAAGAGCCAGGTAAAACTTAAAGAAATATCCTGGCTAGATTTGAGCCAAGAGCCTTCGGGTTGCAAGTCCTTTATTTTAACCGCTGTACCACAATGGTTCATACTCAAACTGTCCTCTTGCACAGTCTTCACTAAACGATTCTATAAAGGTACAAGTGCCGGGTAAAACTTAAAGAAATATCCTTGCTAGATTTGAGGCAAGAGCCTTCGGGTTGCAAGTCCTGTATTTTAACCGCTGTACCACCATGGTTCATACTCAAACTGTCCTCTTGCACAGTCTTCACTAAACGATTCTATAAAGGTACAAGTGCCGGGTAAAAATTAAAGAAATGTCCTTGCTGGATTTGATCCAAGGATCTTCAGGTTGCAAGCCTTGTATCTTAACCACTGTACCGCCATGGTTCATACTAGAACTGTCCTCTTGCACACTCTTCACTGAACGATTCTATAAAGGTACAAGAGCCAGGTAAAACTTAAAGAAATGTCCTTGCTAGATTTGAGCCAAGAGCCTCTGGGTTGCAAGTCCTGTATTTTAACCGCTGTACCACCATGGTTCATACCCAAACTGTCCTCTTGCACAGTCTTCACTAAACGGTTCTATAAAGGTACAAGAGCCGGGTAAAACTTAAAGAAACGTCCTTGCTGGATTTGAACCTAGGATCTTCAGGTTGCAAGCCCTGTATCTTAACCATTGTACCACAGTGGATGTTGAATCTCCACAGTTCTCTTCCACACTCTT
The DNA here is from genome assembly GCF_963280865.1 of Gymnoscopelus braueri. Taxonomy (NCBI): domain Eukaryota; kingdom Metazoa; phylum Chordata; class Actinopteri; order Myctophiformes; family Myctophidae; genus Gymnoscopelus; species Gymnoscopelus braueri. The sequence goes on along the minus strand of NC_137621.1, from coordinate 17,460,156 downwards.
CACTGAAAGATTCGATAAAGGTACAAAAGCCAAGAAAACTTGAAAAAATGTCCTTGATGGTTTCAAACCAAGAACATTCTGTTTGCAAGCCCTGTATCTTAACCACTTCACTACCATGATGATACAGTTTAGTCTGCTCTCTTGTGCACTCGTCATTGAAAGATTATGTAAATAAACAAGAGCCAGATAAAACTTGCAAAAATGACCTTGCTGGTTTCAAACCAAGGACATTCTGTTTGCGAGTCCTGTATCTTAACCGCTGTACCACCATGGCTCATGCTCAAACTGTCCTCTTGCACAGTCTTCACTGAACGATTCTATAAAGGTACAAGAGCCGGGTAAAACTTAAAGACATGTCCTTGCTGGATTTGATCCAAGGATCTTTTGGTTGCAAGCCTTGTATCTTAACCAGTGTACCGCCATGGTTTATACTAGAACTGTCCTCTTGCACACTCTTCACTGAACGATTCTATAAAGGTACAAGAGCCAGGTAAAACTTAAAGAAATGTCCTTGCTAGATTTGAACCAAGAGCCTTCGGGTTGCAAGACCTGTATCTTAACCATTGTACAACCATAGTTCACTTCGAACCTCCACTGTTCTCTTCCAGACTCTTCACTGAAAGATTCGATAAAGGTACAAAAGTCAAGAAAACTTGAAAAAATGTCCTTGATGGTTTCAAACCAAGAACATTCTGTTTGCAAGCCCTGTATCTTAACCACTTCACTACCATGATGATGCATTTTAGTCTGCTCTCTTGTGCACTCGTCATTGAAAGATTATGTAAATAAACAAGAGCCAGATAAAACTTGCAAAAATGACATTGCTGGTTTCAAACCAAGGACATTCTGTTTGCGAGTCCTGTATCTTAACCGCTGTACCACCATGGCTCATGCTCAAACTGTCCTCTTCCACAGTCTTCACTGAACGATTCTATAAAGGTACAAGTGCCGGGTAAAACTTAAAGAAACGTCCTTGCTGGATTTGAGCCAAGAGTCTTCGGGTTGCAAGCCTTGTATCTTAACCACTGTACAGCCATGGTGCATACTAGGACTGTCCTCTTGCACACTCTTCACTGAACGATTCTATAAAGGTACAAGAGCCAGGTAAAACTTAAAGAAATGTCCTTGCTGGATTTGAACCAAGAGCATTTGAGTTGCAAGTCCTGTATCTTAACCACTGTACCACCATGGTTCATACTCAAACTGTCCTCTTGCACAGTCTTCACTAAACGATTCTATAAAGGTACAAGACCCGGGTAAAACTTAAAGTAATGTCCATGCTGGATTTGATCTAAGGATCTTTGGGTTGCAAGCCTTGTAGCTTAACCACTGTACCGCCATGGTTCATACTAGGACTGTCCTCTTCACACTCTTCACTGAACGATTCTATAAAGGTACAAGAGCCAGGTAAAACTTAAAGTAATGTCCTTGCTGGATTTGATCCAAAGATCTTTGGATTGGAAGCCCTGTATCTTAACCATTGTACCACCATAGTTCATGCTAAACCTCCAATGTTCTCTTCCACACTCTTCACTGAACGATTCTATAAAGGTACAAGAGCCAGGTAAAACTTAAAGAAATGTCCTTGCTGGATTTGAGCCAAGAGCCTTCGAGTTGCAAGTCCTGTATCTCAACCACTGTACCACCATGGTTCATACCCAAACTGTCCTCTTGCACAGTCTTCACTGAACGATTCTATAAAGGTACAAGAGCTCGGTAAAACTTAAATAAATGTCCTTGCTGGATTTCATCCAAGGATCTTGGGGTTGCAAGCCCTGTATATTAACCACTGTTGTGTATATTAACCACATGTTTCATACTAGAACTCTCCTCTTGCACACTCTTAACTGAACAATTCTATAAAGCTACAAGAGCCAGGTAAAACTTAAAGAAATGTCCTTGCTGGATTTGAGCCAAGAGCCTTTGGGTTGCAAGTCCTGCATTTTAAATGCTGTACCACCATGGTCCATACTCAAAATGTCCTCTTGCACAGTGTTCACTGAACAATTCTATAAAGGTACAAGAGCCAGGTAAAACTTAAAGTAACGTCCTTGCTGGATTTGATCCAAGGATCTTCGGGTTGCAAACCCTGTATCTTTGTACCACCATAGTTCATGCTGAATCTCCACTGTTCTCTTCCACTTATCATGAAGATGTCATGATTTGTGTGGATGGGGATCTCATCTTAAACAAGCTCAGTGTTTAATGAGTCTTCCAGTTTAGTAGACCTTGTATTGTGAATTTGTACTTCCATGTACTGATGTTCTCATGTCTCACTAAATAAAGTACATCAATCAATCAATCAATCAATCAATCAATCAATCAATCAAACAAACACTCTTCACTGAAAGATTCGATAAAGGTACAAAAGCCAAGTAAAACAAGAAAAAAAAATCCTTGACGTTTCAAACCAAGAACATTCTGCTTGCAAGCCCTGTATCCTAACCACTTCACTACCATGATGATACATTTTAGGTTGTTCTCTTGTGCACTCGTCACTGAAAGATTATGTAAATAAACAAGAGCCAGGTAAAACTTGAAAAAATGACCTTGCTGGATTCAAACCAAGGACATCGCATTTGCAAGCCCTGTATCTTAACCACTGCACCATAGTAGTCCATACTTTATCTTTTCTCTTGCACGATCTTCAGTGAAAGATTCGAGAAAGGTGCAAGAGCCAGGTAAAAGTTAGAAAGATTTGCTTGCTGGATTTGAACTATTAACCTTCAGGTTGCAAGGCCTATATCTTAACCCTTGCTCCACCATAGTTCATGCTGCACTTTCTCTGTTCTCTTTCACACTCTTCATTGAAACATTAGTACAAGTACAAGTAGACTGTGTAGGGAGAAAGATACTGAGGCACTCCGTCTTCAGGTGAATTTTTTTTTTTATTCTTGAGCAAGGCAACCACTGCGGGTCAAACTTTGTCTCTTCTCCTATGCGCTCTTCAGTGATAGAATAGATCCAAATTAGGATTTTTGTCCTTGCTGGTTTTGAACAAAGAACCTCAGTTTACAGGGTCCACATCTTAACCACTGCACCACCGTGGACAATACTTAGTATGTTCTCTTGTGGACTATTCATTGAAATATTCCAATATGAGGATATTTTACAATGCCATAATACTTTGTTGTTGGCCTAAATTGTTCACAGCACAGCTATCTGTTTTTGTATTTAATTCTTGATTGGTGTTTGTCGCAATAAATACATGAAATGGAAGTGGTTGGATTCAATTTAAATCATTTATCTTCGAGTCACTAGAATAGCTAAAAAACTGATTGCAGTTCACAAGTATGGGGCTCAGCCTATAATTGATCATTGATTTGATTTATATACTGCACGCCATGAGTGTAAAGAGGTATTTTCTCAAAATGAATTAAGCTAATCTAAGATGAGCTGTGGTTATCAGTGTTATTGTTCTTTTCATACTGTTATCAGTGTTATTTTTCTCTTCATACTGTTATCAGTGTTATTGTTCTCTTCTTTTAGGAATTGCAACAGTCTAAAGTGAGAACAACAAATGTACTTGATTTAAGTTCTTGTTGATCATTGGAAACTTAAGGAATTCATATGACAAAAAGGGTATTTTAATGACGTTATTCAGGCTAAAACAAACAAAACATATCTCTGTTGGCTTTCAATGAAAGTGTAAATCTGGGTGCAGACTCTGAGTAAAAATGGTTTTAAACAATAACCTAAACCTCATTGTGTCAGGGGTAGAGGTGTTTGCTGTGGATTTTCATCTTTTGAACAAAAAAATCTATAGAGTGTTAAAGGCCAGGTGTTGCAAGAGAAAAGCAGAGGCTTCACAAGCTTATGGTGGTGGGTTTGAATCTTGCTCTTGGTAAATCTTAATTTTCAGGCTTTTTAAGGCGAGGAGCATTGAGGCAGCCCACCTCCCTCCTCATGCTCTCTTTTAGCTCTGGTATGAGAGGGAGGAGCATGGAGAGAGCCCACCTCCAGGTGGAGGAGCTTAATACATTTGCATACAGTGATTTTTTATTTAAGAATTTTATTTTTTGTTATTCCATTTAAAAAAAAATGATTTTCACATTAATTTGCTTAAACCAATCTTTATTGCTTAATCGTGTTAGTGTTCGTTTTTTTCCCAGCACCAGTTTGATTTGATCAGTGGTTTGCTTCTTTATTAAGGTATTTGTTGTATTATATTTGGATTCATTCGTTTTTTGAGTTTTTTCTTTATTAGTTTTGTGAATAAACCCTGGGTGTATCTCTTGAGTGCTGGCATGGAACATACAACTGAGAACGTAATTCTTAATACACCTTTTAGAATTTAGATGGATAGGTGAAATTGTTCATTAGAAGCTTTAAACCCTAGGTCTTCGGTTTCTAAAACCCAGATTTATTGCTTAAGCCATGCAGGCATGGAAGATGTGACTCAGAATGTAATGCTTAACCCACCTTTTAGATTTTATATGGATAGTGAAAATGTTCTTCAGGAGATTAGGTTTATCTCTTGAGTTGCAACTGTAAAACACGTCGACACATTGGGAGCCTGTAGACGTTCCGCCCAGAATAGGGATGCTGGGGCTTAAGTGGTTAAGTAAAACATTTATTGTGTGTATAGTTGAAAGTTTTTAATTGGGATGATGATATATAGAATAGTCCCCACACCTTGGGGTGTTTTTTTTATCACTGTATATTTAAACATACGTGAAATTCGTCCTCTGCATTTACCCAACCTATAACTACTAGGAGCAGTGAGCAGCCATGGAAGATTGGCTAGATTTGTACTGTAAGTGTTGAATGTGGTTTGTACAGGTGGAAGCATGTTATGATCAGATTAAAACAGATGGTTTTAAATAACCAATAATCTCAGTTGTGTCATAATGAACCCTGATCATCAGAGGGCGTATCTGTAGATTCAGTCATTCTGTCAGGGGGAGAGGTGTTTGCTGTGGATGTCCATCTTTGGACCGGTCACCTCTCCTTCCCACCTCAAATACATCCCATTACTGTGAAAAGCCTGGTGATGCAAGAGAAAAGGAGAGGCCAAGGTTGGGGGCTTGAATCTTGGTCCCGGTAAATCTTTAATATTGGTCTTTTTAAGGTAAGGAGCATGGGGCAGCCCATCTCCAGTGGGAAGAGCTTAAGAAACGTAGGCCCACATATTAAAGGAGAATTTTGGACTAAAGTTTTCTTACCTTTTCTATGACGTTATGATATCTTAGGATGAATGGTACAGTAGAAACATTTCATAACTCCACCCCTGAGCCGCCACAGCTTAAAAGGTGCGCGGATAGGCCTTAGGTTAGATCACATATTTTAATAGCTTTTTGTGGCGGCTCAGGGGTGGAGTTATGACATTTTTCTACTGTACCATTCATCCTAAGATATCATAACGTCATAGAAAAGGTAAGAAAACTTTAGTCCAAAATTCTCCTTTAAGCAAACAAAGTTTATATTTAACGGTTGATTTTTTTCCACATTAGTGTGATTTTATTTGTTAGTTTTTCCCCCATCACCAGTTAAGATTTTTGAGACATTTGAGCCACCTTTAAGTTTTATTGTATTATAACCTCAGCTTGAATTAATAGCCGTTTTAGGCGTTTAGTTTTAGTTGTTTAGAGTTTTGAACCTAGAACCTTCGGCTTTTAAACCCAGAATAATTTACAAAAGAACACTTCAAACACACATGTGAACACATAAATAGGCTACATGTCAGCAGAGTTCAACTCAATAAAAGACAGACAACAGGTCCAGCGGTTTTATTATTTGGTACCCATAATAAGATAGTAGGTGCTTGGGTCTGTTAAGCTAGATTATACCCCATCGCAAGGCGGCGGCGCTTCCCGACAAAACCTGATCTTCTCGGCAAGCGGCACCGTTGTACTACGAGGTATAAATTAGGCTTTAGAGTGCCAGTAGTTATCTTGCTGATTGAGATACTAGAAGCACAAAATGCCCTGGATATTTTACATGCATAGTAATGTGCCCATACCATAAAGTGTGCTTTTAGATAATGAAAATCTATTGAGCTATATATATATATGTATGTATATATATACATATACATATACATACTATATGTAAACACACATACACAAAATGCACTCTGTACATACATAGTGCCCCATTGTGTGCAGAGAATAATATTCAGCATAATATTCAATACACTGACTCGATGAATTAAGCAATTCTGTCTACATTATAATCCAGAGGTTTATGATATATCAATAATAATAAATATCAACTGTACAGTGCATTGCAATGACTCTAATAGAAAATAATTGCCTGGAATATAGCTAGTTCTCTGGTTCAGTGGTGTAGTGTAATGTCACCATAGCAGCCGCTGGCAGTTGACGACAAGGCCCCAAGTGGGAGCTAGAGAGACTGAATTCTCCTCAGTCCAAGCACTTTCTGTCAGTAGGAGGAGGAGGAGGCCATATCAGGAGAGAGAGGTGTGTTGCACTAGATGTATTATAGGGCATAGCAGTGGCCATTTCATGGTGCCACACATAGAAACCCTGTTAATTTTTCCCATCGAGATTTCCGAAAATATTATGATCATAACACATTTGATTCTGTGTCAAGAAATATTTGAATATTTTATTATATTATTGACTATATTTAATAAATACCCTTATTTTGTGTATTTTTTTTAATATTTTTGGACCCAGAATCAAATGTTTTATGGTCATGATTGACCAGGAGCCTGGATGGCTTGGTTCCAGGCTTAACATAATATAAATATTTTCAGGAATCTCTATGGGGGAAATGAATGGGTTTTCTATCTGTGGCATCACAAAATGGTGCCACACTATGCCCTATTGAGTAGCCACAATGGGTCAAAGAATGTTTCCAGTATTTGGTGGGTTGTGTGATGTCCAAGCATGATGGATAAAGGGCCTTTTTCTATTGTCTTTGGAGAGAGAACTGCAGCTTGCTGTTGGGTTTCACACCATTTGCAAGCTTCCCCTAAACATCAACTAATTCTCCAGTAACATGCAGTTATAAACCAAGGGTTGACAAAATAGTTCTGAACATGGAGATTACCAAAATGAGGAGTTTCAAGGAAACACGTCCTTGAAGAATGGACATGTGGCATCATTTGAGGGAAAAAAAAACAGAAAACAGAAAAAGTATAAAGTTGGTCATTCATGCAACACAACAGCAATCAAACAGAGGTGAACACCCCATATTAGCCAGTTGGCCTTGCATTCTCTCTTACATTACATGAGTTGACATCATAAAAAGGAATAGGCCACTACTGCAGTTTCAAGACCTGGGCTGGTCTTGTGGCTTACCTACCACTAGATGGAGCTGTGGCACGGACAACATAAGTAGATTACACTTGGGAGTCCAACAAGCATGTGGACAACCCCTCCTGTGTGACATAATTAAACGTGACATTCATCAAGGATTTGCATAATCACACACAAACTATGACTGAAAGAAAATTTGTAATAATTTCGATTCGAACAAACAGGACTGTTATAACTGCAAGGGACCATGTTTTTTTTTAAGCCTCTCTACAATTCAAATATATATTTCTTCATTGGTAATGACAAATGTGAGGGTTTATGGCCTGAAACAAACACAACGTATGTTTTGTCAATATTCTGCTGACATTAGAAGATGGTCAATGGTCTACCTGTTATGTAATCGGAATAGCAAACTGCCAAACCTCCAATTAAAGCCATCTAAGTGGAATATGAAGTTGGTGTTGTAATATGTATTGTGTCTCTCAGCATACTTATACTGTGCCATACATCTTGCTACAAGGAACTAGAGTATTTAGACCTAGCATTCAATAAACAAAGACATTTTGATGACTGCAACGATGCTTTGTCAATGCTACATTAAGCCCTTACGCCAGATTTTGGAATGTAATGAAGCATGGAAAATTATACCCTCAAAAATTATTTCTGTAGACCGCAGCAGTTAAAATTTATGGGCAAACAGAGATATAGTCCCGATCACTACCAAAAGATTATGTTCATCCGTAAAATGACATATAGTATGTGCTTTATAAGAAACAGACATGGTATAAATTTCAAATCTATAAAAAGATACTGGATATATATATATCTATCCCAAGTGTTTTCCTGTTCTCTTTATTGCTGGCTGCCTTGTGAGTAAAGAGACGTACTGTATGTAACGTTAATGTGAATATATTCCAACGTGCTTCTTTGTCCTTTACTGTGTATGTAACTGTGTCTGTATCTGAAGTAGGACCGTCTCCAACTGTATCGGTCAATAGTCATAGGATTTGTTGTTGACTAAATGAATAGTCCATTCAATCGATCAATGCTTCTCCCACATCTTTCTGCAAATGTATGCAATCGTACGGAATTAACTTTAGATGTAGTGGCACACAAAGACAAAATATCTTTTCAATTATTATGTTTATAATTTTCCATGAACGGTATTAAACATGACTCGTCAACTCAATCGACTGACATCCTATATTTGTGAGCTACTTGACCAATACTCTGGATGTGCTTGTACTAATTTTATATGCTGCATGCCATGTGGTGCATTGGCTGAGTTTTCCCCACGTCAACATTGTCCTTTTCCTCTGTGCTTCTATTTGGGATACTAAGCCCAGCAGGCCCAGTGTCACCAGTGCTGCCCTCCCAGTATAGCAGAGGTCCCCCTCCGCAGTGTCTGGGAGTGTCCGGAGCAGCTCTACCCAGCCAAGCTCAACCAACGCCCTTCCAGCCCCAGCCTCCATGTCCCTTCCCCGGCCCCCTCGTAGAGATCACCCCTCCAGGGGGGTCCGGCTGTGCAGCTCCAGCCCAGGCTGTGTCAGGACGACTGCATCAGGCCTGTCAGCCGCTTTCCCGTCAACGACTTGCCCTGGAGAGACCAACCCAAGACGAAAAAAACAAACCAAACAACAACATCACTGACCTGAGCTTTAGGCAAGACCAGCATGTAAGCGTGAGGAGAGTGACACACGATCTCGACTGCATTGGTTTGCAAGAAGTTTGGTAACACTTTACTTAAAGGTCGGGTCTATAATGCATTATAATCACATTTATAATGCATTATAATTCGCTTATAAGGCATTATAACGATCGTCATGAATGTTTATAATCATGTCAACTTAACATTTATAACGTATTACAAGTGCTGGTCATTATAAGCTCATTGGAACAGCACATTATAACTACCTTAACTTAGTTTGTTATAAAGTATAAAGTGTAAGTTGTTATGCATTATTATACACATTTATAAGTGTTATAATGCCTTATAAGTGCATTATAATGCACTATAAATGTGGTTTTAACGCATTATGGACCCAACCTTAAAGGGGAATTTTGGACCACGGTTTTTCTTACCTTTTCTATGATGTCATGATGTCCTAGGATGAATGGTACAGTAGAAAAATGTCATAACTCCATCCCGGGTCCGCCACAGCTAAAAACGCGCGCCAATAGGCCTTGCGCTAGATTGCATATTTTGATAGCTTTTTCTTTTTTTTCTTTTTTTTTAGATCTGACGTTCATAGTGACAGAACACTATGCAACGTGATTGTCTTGAATGCGCCCCACCGGAAGTCTCGCTAGACGTGATTTCCGGTGGGGTGCATTCAAGACAATCACATTGCATAGTGTTCTGTCACTATGAACGTCAGATCTAAAAAAAAAAAAAGCTATAAAAATATAGATCATAGGTGCGCGTTTTTAGCTGTGGCGGACCATCCAAGGATATCATATCATAGAAAAGGTAAGACAACCGTGGTCCAAAATTCCCCTTTAAAGGAGTAGTTCACCCAAAAATTACTACAATTACACATCCAATGAAGCCTTGAATTCATGGAGATTTTTTTTTTGTAATAATTTGATGACCGGCGGAAAGATGCTAATGTCTCCGGTAGGAGACTGAAAGAGTCTCCTTTGAGTCTCCTATTGAACGATGACCCAGTCATCAAATTATTGTCTCAGGAATGGCTCAAAAACCAAAATGAATTCAAGGCTTCATGGGGTGTGTAATTGATAGAAAATACGATTTTTTGGGGGGTGAACTACTCCTTTAAAATAAAGTCTTACCAGAAGTTCATTCACAAAACATTCAAATAACCGTTGCTTTAATACATCTTTAACACCAGCACAATAATAGAAATTATGGGTCACTAGAGTGGAATGTGGTCATCAGTTCACACTGCAGAAAAAACAAAGCCACTGGTAGTGAGTCAGCCAGTGTGGTCTGTGATGGTGGGGGCAGCCCCAGCTAGCCTCCAGGTGACTTACCACGCTGCGGGTGAACTTCTCCAGGGAGGTGCGACGCCCCTGCTCAGTGTCTGCTGGCTGCTGCTATTGGGGGGGAAGCAGGGTGAGGGTTTGGGTCAGGTCAGGGTGTCCACGGAGGGGTGGGTGGGATTCGGGGGTGGGTGATATAACAGTAGATAGCGAGGAGGAGGCAGTGGAGCGGTGTAAGCAATAAGGACCAGGGGACAAAGTGGAGGTCACAGCATAGGAAATAAGAGAGTGAGAGACCGGTGACAGGCCAGCAGGGGGCGGAGTGCCTAAGCAGGGAGTGGGAAGAAAAGCTAACAATACACAGAGGTAGCTGTGATTGGCTACGAGACACTCCATTACATAGAAACTACCATCTGATAGATTTCTATTGTTTTACGCAGATTGGAGAATGTGAGTTTAGTCAAAGAGCAGCAGTTTGCGACCATGACATTTCTAACTTCCGACAGAACATGAAATGGATAACATTTGTACAGTGTGATTTCCACAGCGACTGCGCGTAGGCCTGTCACAATTATTACATAATGTCTAATCACAATTATTTTATATAATCGCAATTATTTTTGCATAATCGTCATAATAGTCATAATCAAGTCCATGTTAAAAAATGTCATATATTTTCAGAAATTACAATTTTTTTTGGAAATAGCTCACAGATCAGCTATTTCCACTATTAATGTTTATTTTTAAGTATAAAGTAATTAAATATGTGTTATTTGTCATATCTTTCCTGTGCAACTTTTGTTTACGAAGGCTAAAAGCCAAACAGAAATGTAATTTTTATTCATAATGTTCCATACATTTTCAACGACAGAAACACAATTAAATCGTTAATCGCAATTAATTGAGTGATAATTAATCGTCAACTTAAATTTGTAATCGTGACAGCCCTAACAGCGCGGGGAAAACGATATGAGGTCATCAAAATATGAGGTGAGGAAATGAAAGGAGAACAACCACAATGTGTGACACAGTGGGGGCTAAAAGTGAGTGTGTCTTACCTTCTTCCTGGCCAACAGGAGGTCTTGGTAGACGTTGGACCGCAGGAAGCGTGCATAGCTGTCACTTTTCATTAGCTTGTAGATGTGCTCCTGAAACAGGAAGAGAACTGGTGAGTGAGTGTGTGTACGTACGTGTCAGCCTGGGGGTTACAAATGTATGAAGGGAGGAAAATAGAGAGCCGTGAGAGAGACAGGGGGGAGGGGGGTTAATAATGGAGAGAGAAGGGTGCTATTATGTAATATGTAATAGTGGTCAGTGGGGCGGGGGGGTAGGGGAACAAGGGGTGGGGGGGGTGGGGTTTGGTGTTAGACCAAGCGTGCAAACATGAAACGGAGGATTTCCCAGGAGAGAGGAGCAGAGTGAACGCTGCAGCCGTCAGCTTTCATTCCTTGCCAGGGCACAACACCAACAACACTATGAACTGCTTGCATGGGCCCGTTCACGGACATTACCCGCCTCATTAGGCCCTGGCCAAAACAACGGGACATTAGAATAAAGGACCTCGGAAGCAGAAGTCTCCACCGTTCTTCTGCTAACGCCCTTCGTGCTTTACCACACGTGTGAATGCATGCCACGGTGTAGGGATTTTTTTGTGCTGCCAGGAGCTGTGTGCGCACAAACCCAGTTTACAGGGGTCTATATGTTCACACAGGCCTGTGCACGGGTATCCCTGCATGCGATACGTGCCCGTCTATGTCAGTGGTTCTCAAAGTGGGGTCCAGGGATCCCCCAAGGGTCCTTGTGGGGGTTCCAGGGGGTCCCCAGCTAAACGATTGATAGTGAGGAACCACATGAATCGTTGCAAGTCTGTAACGCCGAGAGTGTGTATAAATGGAACCAAATACGGGTCCATTCTGTTCCATTTGTACACTCTCAGAGTTATGGGGATCTGTGGCCTTAATGCATAGCAAACTGGCGGTCCTTGAAATTAGTAAGAAAAGTGATTTTGAGCACCTACTTGATAGGACAGGTGCGTAGGAGTAGACAGCCAATGCAGAAGAAGACTAAAAAGAATCCTGCACTGTCTTCACTTCACAGCAACTATTTAATGCAGAAAGTTCAGGTCTGAGCTTCACCACAGGATGAAGGTCAGTACCACAGAGAAACGTATTTTCTGCATTAATAGTTGCCGTAAGTGAATTCTTTTTTGGTCCTTGAAATCAAAAAGTTTGAGAACCACTGGTCTATGTTCCCAAACTTTTAACTCTCAAATGTTTATGTCTCTCCGGGACCCAAACTAGTGAAAATAGCCAAACTACAAGCTCACAATATGTCACAATGCGACGTGTTGAGAGCTTGTAGATCTGCTATTTTCAGTTCTTGTTATTTAAAAAAAAAAAAAAAATTCTTTGATTTCTGTCAGGAAACAGGAAAGGAAAATGTACTCAGGACCCCTAAAGATTGGTCCATGCACGGCCCACAAATGGGTCCCACGACCCACTGTTTGGGAAACACTGTACTACACATTCGCGCAGGCAAGACGTGCGGCTCTGGTATAAAGGTGACACGTGCTGACTGTTCCACCTGAGCGTCCTCAAAGCTGTATCGGCCCGGGTCCTTGATGTTCTGGCTGGTGCGCTCGTAGCTGTGGGAGTCCAGGTTGATGGAGCTGGGAGCTCCCTCGGCCAGGAACTCCTGCCAGATCTCCTGGGCCCGGGAGGGCACTTCCTGCAGGGGGCGCCGCTTCAGCTCCTGCACTGCCAGCCAGAACCTGGGAATGGATGACAGCATGACACGCTTCAGTGGGATCATCGTCTCTAATCCAGAGGTTCTCAAAGTGGCGTCCGGGCAAAATGTGTAAATACAGCACCGCAATGATTTTAACCCCTTCATCCATATTTTATATGTGTTGACTATTCAAAAATAGCAGATGTACAGTACAAGCTCGAGCTTGTAGATCGGCTATTTTTTTAAACATTTTAGAAAAATCTTGAAAAAAATAAATAATAATAATAATAATAAAAATTGAATAATTTAGATTTTTCTTCTCTTCTGGGGGCCTGTTAGCCTGGTAAACCCTCCCTCCGCAAATCTCATTTCCATTGGAAATGAGATTTCCGGAGGGAGGGTTTACCAGGCTAGGGGCCTGTGGCCAAATATATATCAATTTGGGGGTCCTTGCTTGGCACGAAAAGGTTTAATCCTCCCATTAACTGGATCACAATCCTCACGATGTTGCGAGGTGGGATTGTCTGTAGGGCTGCATCGGTTATTTTCTCAGTGATTATTCATTCGATTACTTTTTAAATTAGTCGAATAATCGAGAAACCCCATCTTTAAGCGTTATTTTAAAGTTTGCCGTACAACGGTAGCCTGGCATCACTTCAAACGTACGTGGGGACCGGTTGAAAAAAACAAGGCACATTTTCCTTTTACATTTCACCTATAATGACATAGGGAACGATTATTAATAAATACATTCATTAGATTATCGATATTATTTTTTATAATCGATTGGTTTAGATGTAATCGATTAACTGTTGCACGCCTAATTGTCTGCATGAAACAACAAATAGTATTATTCCCCTAAAAGGGCCTAGTATGTCAGGTAGCTCTGTGTGAGGCTCAGACTCACTGCAGGTTCTCTGAGCTGAACTCCGACTCCAGGAACTTGAGGAACTGGTCACGTCCTGCTGGGTCCTTCAGAGCTTCCTCCAGAGAGAAGCCCCACTTCTTCACTCGCTGCTGGCTGGGGTCTCGGCTGCTAGGAGGAAACAGCATGGAATACAATACCATAGAATATATTAGAATACAATAGAATATTTCAGTGGTTCTCACCCTGCGGGTCCCCACATAACTTTCTATTATTATATTTTGGGGGGGGGGGGGACCAAGCTGCGTCAAAAGTAATCCACAAACGACAGTAGAAAAACTGGTCAAAATTGGCCAAATTGTCAAATAATTTAAGAAAGAGGCAAACATTGTGAAAATAGCTGATCTACAAGCTCAGATCAGCTATTTTCACAATATTTATCTGTGTAACCGAGTCAAACTAAATGTAAAGCCTCAACTCCTACAATAACAAGTGCTTGTCAGGGTGGGGGGTCCCCAGTTCAAATATGATTGATTACCACTGGAATAATTCACCGACCCCTATTATTTCAGATCATTATCTGAGGTAGGACAAAGCACAACCATGTTTTTTAATAACTTCAATATGCCTAGTTTTTGGTTGGATGGTTGTATTAAAATAATATATACGATTCACGACTAGAGATTTTTACTGGTCGATTAATTTGACCCAGTGGTAGTCGACTAGTCGACTTAAATAAAAATAATAAAATAAAATAAAAATCTAATTATTTTTTTGCCATTGTTTTAATGCCATTACTATTATTATTATCCTCCTGCCTTTATTTTTATGCCGTTTTAAGGGAAGCGCTTCTGGCACAGCAGCACAGCAGCGTCTCCAAGGATCCTCAAAAGGGGGTTATTGCCCAATAATAGGCTATTATTGGGCATACTTTTGACCCCTTTTGATGAAAAATAAAGGCAGGAGGATAATAATAATAGTAATGGGCCATTACTATGGCATTTATTTATTGTTTCAATTATTCAACTAGTACCAACAAGGTCGACTAGTGGTAGTTGGTGAAAGCCCTATATACGATATATGTTTTTAAATATATAATGCATATTCTCATATTTCTATGAGACTACACGAGGACAAGCTGGCTCATGCATTAGAGTGGTAAGGATCCACTGCATGGTGCTCCAAAGGTTGGCCTCCTAGAATGGAGGCCAACCTACTAGAAATGCTTTGTTTGTACACGCTAGAGTTCAACCAAATAATCTGTAGAGTTTGATCTGATAAGTGATCGGTACACGCACCAGTGTGGTCCTCTCATGTTTCTCATGTGAGGCAAAGAACCAGTGTTGATTTTTGACAGCAAATTGTCTTTTGAATAAAATTCCATTTAGTTTTAGTCATATTTTAGTCATCTGAAATGTTTTAGATTTTGTCTAGTTTTGGTCGACTAAATATTCCAAGATAATAGACGACTAAATCAACAGTTGATTTAGTATTTTCAACAGTTAGATTTTGTATTTTGGCGGTGCCTTGATGGCGTCGTAATGCCTGATTTTACACTTGTCTGCATGCTGAAAATAGCCGATCTACAAGCTCACAACGCTGCTATTTTCAGAGCGCCGAGCGCAACCAAACATAAAATGACTTGTCTTTTAGTTCAACTGGATCTCTTCTCCACTCGTCCCTCACTAACATTTTAGTCTAGTTTTTATTTGTTGTCGAAATTGTCAATATTAAGTCATAGTTTTAGTCATGATAGCTTGTTTTTATTTAGATTTTGTCAGTAAAAAAATGGAGTCGACGAACATTTTTCGTCCTAGTTTTAGTCGACGAAATCAACACTGGCCAAAGACATGCTGGCGGGGGGGGGGGAGTGCATTGCTGACACACAGAGAAGACCGTCCACCTGGCAGGTGGACGGTACGAGGACGGTACGAGGGTGCCTGTCATGCTGAAGGAGAGGGTTCTCCAGACTCTGACTGTATTATTGAAGATGAGTGGGAGGAGGTCGATGAAGAGTCCCCACTCAGACGACGAGGCGGGGAAGGAAAAGGCAGACCACGGCAAAAACTGTGTCTGACGATGAGCAATGGTGGAAGAAATACTCAAATGTTTTACTTAAGTAAAAGTATCAATACCCTATTGTAAAAATATTGTAGAAAGTACAAGTTCGGTTTTAACCATTTGCTTGAGTAAAAGTACAAAAGTATTAGCATCAAAATATACACCAAAAGTAAAAGTACTCATTATGCAGAGGGTCCGACCAAAAGTAAAAGTACTCATTATGCAGAGGGTCCCATTTTCCCAAGTTTTCAAATGTATAAAACATCCTTTGAAAATAGCAGATCTACAAACTTACAACGCGTCGCAAAGCAACACGTTGTGAGCTTGTAGATCGGCTATTTTCAAATTGCCAATAGGTCTGAAGTGGTTTTGTAATAATAATCCAAATCTACAAAGTAAGTAGTAGCTAAAGTTTTCAAATAATTATAGTGGAGATAAAAGTCCAATATTTGCCTTTGAGATGTAGTGGGGCAGAAGTAAAATTGTTGAAAATTGGTACTCCATTAAAGTAAAAAAAATACCTCAACATTGTTCTTAAGTACAGTACTTGAGTACATGTACTTAGCTACTTTCCACCACTGGAGATGAGAGTGAGGAGGTGGAGGAAGAGGAAGAAGAAGAAGAAGAAGAAGAAGAAGAAGAGGGGGATGATGATGACGAGGACGCATTCAGCATACTCAGGTTTGTGGGAGCAAGATGGATGCCGTGAGAATGTGATCAAACCAGCTCGTTCCGCTGCCTCCATCGGGCAGACAGCAACTAAATCCAAACAAATCCTTTTACCCCAGAACCTAGGATGTAAATTCGACTGCATTTGCAGGCTGTATAACCCACGAAAGCCAAAGCCGGGTTGCCAGTTGCTTCAAGTTAAGCCAGAGACCCTTTCTGTAAACAGTCACTCCTCTTCAGAGGAAGGAGAGCCTTTTAAGCCTTTTCTTTTAACCCATTAAGACCTGAGGCCGATTCTACAAAAAAATGAAAATAAATATTGTTGCTGTATCAGTGGTGCTCAAATCTTTTCATGTCAAGGACCCCAAAATGACAGATGTATAGGCTACATACTGTAACTTTTGAATTGTGTTTAAATGTACAGTATACATTTCAAAGGTATTGATGATGACACATTTGCAATTCTCATTTTCTACGAATAAACTGTTTAATAAATAAACATCAAGTGGCTATTTGTTTTTAATATTTTGGAAAAATCTTGAATCGTTATTTTGGAGGGATTGCAGCCATCAGTTTGTGGGTCCTTCAATCTGGGAACCTATAGTAAAAAAAAAGGTTAAAAACAGCACCCTCTGCTGTTTTTCCTTTGAATTTGACTCTGGAGGGACCTCCCAATAGAATGAGGACAACATAAGGATGTTTCATTCTGAACATTCCTAACTATACACGTTGTAACAGGAGCTCCCGACAGATTCAGCTGCATAGCTCTGAATCTGTCTTGGGAGATTAGGGGTCCTTTGACATGAAAATGTTTGAGAACCACCTGAGGCCTCCTCACTTCAAATGACTGTATAGCACTGGTCATCAGCCCTCAGCAAGACACTCAACCCCCCCCCCCACACACACACACACACACACACACACACACACACACACACACACACACACACACACACAACCAGCGGAGGGTCTCACCCTGCCTCCAGGTCCCAGAAGGAGGTGTCATCAGTGAGCCAGGGGTTGGAGGGCTCCGTGGGCGCCACAAAGGGGTCATACTCCATGAACTGCTCCGTGTAGCTCATCAGACTGTCAGCCACTTTGGACACCTTCATGCAGTGTCTGTCCAGCTGCATGTTCAAGAAGGAGATCTGATGGAGAGAGAGACAGACAGACAGACAGACAGACAGACAGACAGACAGACAGACAGACACATGAGTGAGTGAGTGGCTAATACAGCGATTCCCAACCTGTGGGCAGTTAGGATAATGCATTATTGGCAAAACACTAAGATTTTATTGGCAATATAACTTTGCTCTCGGGGCAGAAACTTGAGCTTGTACATCTGCTACTTTTGCAATTGTTTTATTTGAATCCTGAAAAGTGACAGTTTTGGACATAATGAGGTTTCCACCCGACAGAGTCATGGTATTTTTTGTTTAAAAAAATACGTTTTCTTTGTGATACAGATAAATAGGAACTTAAAGTATACTACTTAGTTCTATTGTTCCGAGCCGGAACACAATATCGAATGATTGATCATTAAAATAAACATGCTCGGCCCGGACGGCAGGCGTAGCGGTTCGGCCACCTAGGCTGCGTATCTTATGGGTTCGAATCCCGATACCAACGACCTTTGCTTGCGTGTCACTCCCCATTTCATGTCAGTCTACTAACAGTATGCTATCAATAAAGAAAAAAAAATCTTAAAAAACAAAAAAATAAATGAACATGCTCTGAAGATGCACGCGGCCCACCCATGTGACCACTTAACGTGACCCATATGTGGACCACTTAACACGGCAGCGCTGCCGTCTGCCGTGTTGAGGGCCGTCTCGAAACGCTTGTCTCGTTAAGTGCAGGGCCCTGATCCAGAAAAGGTTGGGAAGAAGCGCCGGGGCGGCTATAGTGGCTTTATTATTATCAGCGAGCGTCTGCAGGATGTTTCTATAATGGATGACCGCACTGGTTAGAAAGAACCGTCAGTTTGCGTTATACAGTACCTCCTTCTGAACGTCCTCTCTGGTGGCCTTCCGGGCCGGTTGGGAGGGGATGTGGACCGGGCTCGGGCTCTGGCTGTCGTCTGGCGTTCCATACACTGACTGCAGGGGACAAGCCAGCGAGACACTCAACTTCAATGGGGGTGTTGTTGTTGTTGTTGTTAGATATCACTGGTACTTTCTTTAACCTCAGTGGTTCTCAAACTTTTTCATGTCAAGGAAAAATGATCTATACTGTATATAAATAAGAAAAATAATGATCTAACTATTACCTTTTTTACTCTGTGAGGATTCCTCTCTCTCCGGCACTTGCGAATGTCCATCTCTGTGGTATTGACACAGCCTGGCTGTGAGGGAGAGAGAGAGAGAGAGAGAGAGAGAGAGAGAGCGTTTCAAAATTAAGTCAGATAACAGCGCTTCACCACCGTTCAGTGGTGGAAAAAGTACTCAATTTATTTACTTAAGTACAAGTATCAATACCGCAATGTGGAAATACTCTTTTACAAGTAAAAGTCCTGTATTAAAAATGTACTTGAGTGTATTCAAAATATACTTAAAGTACCAAAAGTAAATGTCCCATTTCACAAGTTCAAAATGTATTAAAAAAATCATTTGAAAATAGCCGATCTACAAGCTCACAATGCGTTGCATCGCGACACATTGTGAGCTTGACCCCCAAACCTTGTAAGTCGCCGAAATATATATAGGGATGAAGTGGTTAATGTGTGTTTTGCAATAATAATCCAAAATTAACAAAGTAAATAGTAATTTAAGCTTTCATATAATTGTAGTGGAGTAAAAAGTACAGTATTTTCCTCTGAGATGTAGTGGAGTAAAAGTAAAAGTATTGAAAATGGTAAATACTTCAAAATTGTTAAGTACAGTTAACTTATAAGTACAGTACATGAGTACATGTACTTAGTTACTTTACACCTCTGCCACCAACCACCGTTATCCTACAAACAGAACCAGAGCAGAGACGTTTTTTTCCATTCAACAATTCCACAGAATCTGATTCTACCACTGTACTACTGTCAACCTAATAGGCCTCTCCGCTGAAACATCCAGAGCTTTTTGCATGCTTTTAGTTCCACCCTACCAAATTATTAATCTGTGCCACCTACTTCTCTTCTATTTGTCCTTTACCTCTCTAATTGCATTTCTCTGCCTCTCTGTTGTTTCTGTTTGATTCTCTCTCTCTCTCTCTCCCTCTCTCTTCCTTTTAAACCTGGCTTGAATCCCAGCTCACCACAGGCCGGTGGACATCCCAGAATGCTCTCTCTTGAGAATCCAAGATCTTCCTCTCGGCCTTGTCTTTCTTTCGGTCGATCCTGTGGAGAGATGACTATAGGTCAGAATTCGGGGCTCACACTCGCACGCACACACAAACACACACACACGCTGCTATGTGCATACATGCCATTCCCAATGACAGACGTCAGACCAGAGAGCAAACATCTCAAGAAGAATGGGGGGTCGTAACCTGTCTCCTTTGCTTCACCAAAGCAATGCCTGTCATTTCTGCCGCCAGTAGGAGTCCTTACATAACTGACATTTACCATTGGGGCGCTTGCTTGACCTAGTTCAACAGTCATGATGCAGCAGGACTTAATGCTCTCCCTCCACTTATGCACAGTGAGTGGACAGGCGTGTGACCGTGAAGTATACGGTCCCGGTTTGGCCCCCAATTGTCCCCGTTTTCAAGCTAGGTGTCCCAGAGTCCCGACAAACGTATCTTTAAAACACAACATGCACTACCAAATTGTCCCGGGGGTTTTCAACACAATTAAAATAATAACACTTGTTTTGAGTGCTTATACTGTAACATAGATGTTTATCATGTTCTGTTGTTGAAAGGTGCAGTCATTAGATCTGCCAAAGTGATAAAATAATTGTACGGCCATCCTGATGAAAACACCAGGTGAAAAAAAAAGTAGCAAAATTAGTAGATCTACAAGCTACAGCTCAGCTCTGGTTTAGGTTTTTGAAAATATGTTACCTACCCTACCATGAAGTGAATATTCATAAACATGGCAGATTAAGTAATACTGTATAATTCTAACGATCTCACAAATCCGGCTGAAGCCAAAATGCAACCATGCATTTTCGGTTGTTCCTCCAAGCCTGTGTCACAGCCTACATCTTTACCCGTTAGGTCTGTACCTTCTTTGGACTTGTTCTTCTTGGCCTTTTTAAAATATTTCATGCATCCGTGAAGAAATCGTTGGACACTTTAAAGCTGTTTTTAAACTACCATGTTTTTGATGTTTTTGTACTTTTATATTTGTACTGTATGCTGTGAAACTTGGATTCTTGCCTGATGTATTTCATATTTTGTATGTGTATGCTGTGCAGGTTTTTGGTCAACCATGGTTGTTTAAAAATTATGTACTCTGTGCTTTGAACTTTTTGCTGTACATATTTTTGTTTTTCTTATTTTTCAATTCTAAACTGTTTATATGATGTTCTGCATAGTAGTGTATTTCTGTCTGTCATTTAATGCCACTATGAATTGAGTACAAAAGGACCCCATTTGAAACAAGCCATTAGGCTTTCATGGGCTTTTTAATCCTATTTAGTTGACCTTGTATTTAAACTGTACTTTCATGCGCAAACCCCTAAATAAAGTACTCAATCAATCAATCAAACTCAACAAATAAAATCGACTTGACTTGAGCTGCGCTTACACATGCTCACCACCTGGTGGAGACAATAAAATACAGTTGGACGAGGAGACCCTTGCATGCTTCAGAGATGTTTACATCAAGGAATATCTGCTTTATTTTACTGCAGTTAAAGCAGGGCGCTGAAGGAATGCATTACTGTAGGTACAGCAATGCTCAAAAGACACACATTTAAAAAGACACACATTTAAAAAACATTCCGCCTCCCTTATGAATTTGACATTTCCTTTCATGCATATCAAGGAAGGTTAGTGCACACATTCATGCATACACTAACTTAGTGTATGTATGTATGCATGAATGTGTGCACTATGCGCTGGGCAAATGAATATAAATTATACATATGCACTAGACTAATTTGAGTATGAATCTCATTTCAATCTCTTGCTCCCTCAACCAGCAGTGACCTGGGGCAGTACGAGACATCAGCATGTTAAGATGCTATGCCAGCTCAGTGGAGCCATTAGTAATTCTGGGCCTAATGAGAAAATAGGGCACTGGACGCCCCACTACTTATCAAAATCTTTAACTCACAACCACTGGTGGAAAAAGCCTCTTTTTGTTTTTACTTAAGTAAAAGTATCAATACTGCAATGTAGAAAGTAAGTAAAAGTGAGTAAAAGTACAAAAATAATGGCGTCAAATGAACTTAAAGTACCAAAAGTAAAATCACTCAATATTCAGAAGGTCCCGTTTCACAAGGTTTCAAATGTATAAAATGCATACAAATCCTTTGAAAACAGCAGATCTACAAGCTCACAACGCGTCACAAAGCGATGCATTGAGCTTGTAGATTGGCTATTTTCAAATTGCCAAAGTATGTATATAGGTCTGGACCCCCCCGGACCCCACTTAGAGAACCAGCAGTGTATCGTATACTGAATATATGAACACACTCACTTGACTTGAGCTTCAGCCTGCATGAAGATGAACTCCCACTTCCTGGCGAAGGCTCTCTGCAAACGGGCGAGGTTCTCCTGTAGGAACCAATCAGACGTCGGCGTCATGGATGAAGGGAACATGATTTGAATTCAAAGGCCTCAAGGTGATTACACATACCATTTATTGAGAGCAAAGCCCAGCGCATCCCCCATGCCGAGATGAAATGACACCTCACAAAGTCACTTAACCCTGTGTGTGTGTGTGGAGTTAAGTAGTGTTATTTTTTTAAATAGATATAGATTATCATTATGACACTTCTGCCATACATTAATAGCATACAGAGGAGAGATTAGAGGCAGAGTTCAACACCCTGTCTCAAATGAGTATGTATTATCACCCTGACGCACGCACGCACACACGCACGCACGCACGCACGCACGCACGCACGCACGCACACACGCACGCGCGCACATAGCCTATAATGGGTATTGTTGAGGCAAAATGGGTCAATTTGAGGTTTATGAACCTCCACAATTTTCCATAAAGTGCACTTTAAAACTGTATACTAAATTTATATGATGTATATATAACACTTTATTGCTTTTCGCAAAAGCTTGTGTTTAAATGTTTAAATGGACTCTGCCTTTATGGAAATATACCTCAATTAACTACACAGCTGCAGCGGACTGCAGATCCACCAGAGCAGCATCTATACACAGCAGTGGTTCTCAAACGTTTTCATGTCATGGAGCCCCAAATTAATGTGTATTGGCCACGAAAATATTCTATGCCAGGGTCCCCCCATACAAGTCGTTAAAATTGTTAAAAAATTCAAGATTCTTTGAAAAATAGCAGATCTACGTTGTGAGCTTATAGATAGGCTATTTTCAAAGACGCATATATGGTTAAAGTGGTCAAACTTATTTTGGTGGCATATTATCTGGGGACCACCCTGGAACCCAATCAAGGACCCCTGGGGGTCCCTGGACCCCACTTTGAGAACCACTGCATCAGAGCAGCTTCAAGTGGAAACTGTTAAGTGTAATTCTGCAAGAAAGAAAAACTATTTTTGCTCAAGACAGCTTCTTGTGAAAGGATCAAAATCCTGGAACTCACTGGACTTGCTGATAACTTGAAATGTGCTGCAAAATCACCACTTTTTAAGACTTTACCAAATCTTGGTTAATCCAGCAACAAACCAGCTCACCTTCTCCTCACTGTTTTTTAATCTCTTATTGTCCCACAAAAAGCCCTTCTAGGGACGCGGGTGTTGCAAACGATTGCATTGCATTTGGATATGCAAGGCGTAAACAACACGTCTCGCGATCACAAACATCTGCCAAACATTACCTGACCTCATTATACAAGTGAACAGCAACTAGCAGGCATGTAATGGAGAGGGGGATGACGCCTGGGGGCACGACATGACCTGAATATGAAACACTAGGACGCTAGTGGACAGCAGTCCCACAGTGGCGGAGTGCACACCACTGCCACACGCAGTGTCCAAAGAGTTAATGTAATCCCCAGAGGGCAGTGGTGGAAAAAGTACTCACATTTTTTACTTAAGTAAAAGTATCAATACTGCAATGTAGAAATACTCTGTTCAAAGTTTAATTGAGTAAAAGTACAAAGGTATTGGTATCAAAATGGACTTGAAGTACAAAAGTAAAAGTACTCATTATGCACAAAGTCCCATTTCACAAGTTTTCATATGTATAACATGTTTTTTTTTATTTTTTATAGCAGATTCCATTTGATTTCCTGAAATCAAATGGAAATGAGATTTTCCGGAGGGAGGGGCTTTACCAGGCTACTGTATACCGGGCTGAAGTGGGTAATGAATGTTATGTAACAATAATCAAAATCGACAAAGTAACTATAGTAACTTAAGTCTTCAAATAATTGTAGTGGAGTAAAAGTATAATATTTGCCTCTGAGATGTAGTGGAGTAGAAGTAAAAGTACTGAAAATTGGAAATAAATACTCCAGTAAATACTCTCTAAAAAAAGTACAGTGTTTGAGTAAATGTACTTGGTTACTTTCCACCACTGCCAGAGGGTACAAATGGAACCTTATGGGTCCATTTGGTTCCATTGTGTAAAGTTAACTCCAGGGGTTCAATGAACACTGAGGATTTTTAAGTAAGGACTGGGAGAAAGATTTGATGACGGACAAAATTGCCACAATTGTCATGACAGATCATCAATCATGTAGAGACATTATATGGTTTAAACTTAAATTTAAAATGTCTCACATGAAGACACATGAACACATGAAGGTAAGACAGAGATTCAAGGAATGTGTTACACACTGTTACAACACATTCCTTGAAAATCTCTGAAGCCATGAAATCATGTATGAAAGTCAGAAATGCTTGTAATGTAATTCTGTGCTTTGTTATCCTAAGAATAGATAGACATTTTAATTTCGATTTGCAACAATAAACCGTCAATTAATAATACTTAATTAATGAATACTTCCTTGGCCTACTTGAAGCGTGCACGAAATTTGGTGCTGATGGTTTGCGAGATTTACCCCGGACAAACAAACAAACAGACAGACAGACAGACCCATTTGTAGACATCTTGCCTGTCTTACACAGACACGCCGTGAAAAGCTATAGAAGTCAATATGATCACGCTGTAGCCTGTGCAGTGTGATGCCACTGACCTGGAAACTTCACGCTGAAAGATGCAGTACTTACCGCTTCATAATCAGCTAGCTCCAGCCTGGCCTTGTTTTGCATTGTGCGCTTGCACAGGTAAATGGCTGAAGGAAGCAAAGAGACGGAGAGACGGAGAGACAGACAGACGGAGAGACAGACAGACAGACAGACAGGCAAACAGAAAGAGATAGAGAGAGAGAGATTGGGACAGAGAGAAAGACTGAGAAAAAGCAAGTGGCTGCAGTCACAGAGTTACAAAGCCAGACGTCTTTGTCATTTTGACTTTTACTAGGCAAGCTAAAGGAAAGGAGGTCACCTCTTTTGGCACGTTCAGAATGGTATTCTTTTGTCATTGGACAACAATGTGCACTTCTTCATACAACTGCGACGCAACGATGTATGAATTAGGCTTAACTGTGTGGAGCGATGTCAATGAACACATAATTATACAGTCAGTTAGATGAGGAAATGTGGACATGCTTTGTCGTCTGTCTATAAATTCACAAAACCTGTGTGTGTGTGTGTGTGTGTGTGTGTGTGTGTGTGTGTGTGTGTGTGTGTGTGTGTGTGTGTGTGTGTGTGTGTGTGTGTGTGTGTGTGCGAGCATGCACATGTTCGTCTGTCCCGCATAACTCGGGCACTGCCCGACTGATTGACTTCAAACTTGGCGTGTGTGTCCCAGATGACGCACCGAATCTCTGTGTGTTTGGGGTGGTGTGTGCATCGGCTTCCCTGATTGGCCAACCCGACCCGTCGGCTTCACGATTTGGCTGAACTTGCATAGTTCCCGACTCATGTGGTCCCCGAGCAGGCCGCTCTAGTTTACATAATGAGACTACACAAACACGAGGGCCCGGAGACTTTCTAGCAGTAGGCTGCTGTCATGGCCTGGTCCTTTACTGCATTGGTTCTCAAAGTGGGGTCCGGAGACCCCCAGGGGTCATTGGGGGGTGGGGTACCAGGGGGTCCCCAGCTAAATTTGTTAATATAGCGTCACAATCATTTGAACCACTTTAACCATATTTTATACATTGGCTATTCAAAAATAGCAGATGCACAAGCTCACCATGCGTCACTTCGTGCTGCGCCGCGAGCTTGTATATCTGCTATTTTTTAGATTTAAAAAAATATATATCTAAAATGTTTGAACATTTTTGAATAATTTAGAATTTCTTTTAACATACAGTAAGCTCTTCTCTTCTGGGGGTCCCTGGCACAAAACATTTTCAGATGGGGGTCTGCGGCCAAATATATATATCAATTTGGGGGTCCTTGGTACGAAAAAGTTTGAGAACCACTGCTTTACTGGTCAGCTAGTCTTGTCAGCCTGCCAGGATTCTCCTCAGTGGGAGATCCATATGGGCCAAACGCTCACAGATCCAGGAGGAATGGCCTCCTGGGCCTGCAGGTGTCAATAACAGATCTATAGCCTCCACTGTGGAGCGATGAGGAAACTGTCACCTGCCCAGTAAAGACCTTTACACAGTGGCGGCATGTCAAATAATGTGAGAATGCATCAAATCTATTCATATAGTTGATGTCTCATTCATAAAGACTGACGACCTTGTTGTGAATAACAATGACATGGCTTTATTGTCGTGTAATATTTACACTCCGAGTGATTGTACTTGTGACACAAACAACAGTTTGAAAAAATATATTCCCCCCCCCCGGTGTGTAACGCCCTTTATACTGCAAAGAATTACATGACAATACTGTATGTCATGTAATTGTTTAGACACTGACTTGAAACAAATTGCCTTTTTTACTGATTAAGATTATTCCTCTTGTTTCATGATTATTTCGTTTGACAAGTCATATGATCATTTAACGAGTGAAAATTCATGAAAGCATCTACATGATCTGCCAATTCAGTAAGAAGATTCGGCCAAAAATATTTTTTAAAGATTACTGAAAAGTCTGAATGCAAGATATAATCACTTGTTATTAGCTTGTTATTTTCTTTGCTATGAGATTTGAATGGCTTGGACAGAGAGAAAGAGAGAGAGGGAAAAGCAAACCCCAACTGCCAGCGGGTCCATAATCTGACTCACCATAGTCGGTGTTTTCTGGCTCCCAACAGTTTGAAGGCCAGAAGTATGGAGACTGTCGAGAGAAGAGCAAAAACAAACGCAAATGAAGCCCCCACACGTTCCCAGTGGTGGAAAGTAACTAAGAACATTTCGTCTCTGTCGGTAGATAGTAGTAGATCTACAAACTTGAAACGTGTCGTTTCGCGGCACGTTTCGAGCTTGTGGATCTGCTACCTTTGATACTTCTGTGTGACGCTGTAGGATGATCAAGTATGGCGTTGATTTACGGGGGGGGGGGGGGAAAAGTTAGAATATGGAGATAGTCCAGTTGGACACAGAATAAAGCGCAATGAGAGAATATTTATAGATATTTGTCTTTTACAAGCTAAAAGAGTAATAGCATTGACCTGGAAGAGGCCGGACAAACCAAGCATTGCACAGTGGTTCAGGGAACTGTCTTTATGTCTACCTCTGGAGAAAATCACGTATGTCATTAGGGACAAACAAGAGATGTTTCAGGAGGTGTGGGGTTGTTTTATACAGTACATGGAAAACAATAATCTGTCACATTTAATGGAAGAATCTGGAGAGGAGTAGTGCTGATGCCATTGTGTGTTATTTAGTTTTTTAGTGATTGTCTTGTAATGTTTAACTGTACTTGTCCATTTTGCTTTCTGTTATGTATGTAATGAAAATATTATATGAAATATTTTGTGGAAAAAGGAAAAAATCAATAAACATATTGTTGAAAAAAAAAAAAGAATATGGAGATAGGAGGTTTCTGCCCCAACAGCCTCGATTTACTCAAGTATTGCACTTAAAGTACAATTTTGAGGTACTTTTACTTTAAGTATGCCCATTATTCTGACGCTTTATACTTTTACTCCACTACATCTCTGGAGACATTAGGCTTTTGGTCATCAGTCAGAGGAGGGTCTGAACATGCACTCTGCTACTAATATCCTCAAGCAAAGAAAATCAGAATACTTCTTCCACCATTGGCACGTTCTATTTTTCACAACTGCGCCGGGACAAAATACACATGCCAGTAGTACTACAGCAAGTACAGTACACGTGCTGTAATCACTCCTGCAAGTACCTAAAGCTCCCCCTGTGGTCATCTTCAGCGCTATACCGGAGGTCAAAAGAGGCTGCACTTGTCAGATAATAATCAATAGCTTCCTTACGCTCCACAACCAGCACCTAGGGGACGGACCGCCGTACAGTAGCTATATTCTCTCTATCCATATTTCATCATCTATTGCAGCTGATATTACTGATTCAAAGTTCATTCCCTGGCCCATTAATAATGGATCTGTCAGATCCATCATGCATTCTTAATGGCGAAAGGGGCAGAATTAGAACGAGGGTAATGCTCGGCCATATACAGTGCAGTTCATTTCCAATGTTAACTCAAATGATAATTAACCCCAGAAACAAAAGCCTGACACTTATGAATGTGCTGTGATTAAGTACAAGCTAGAAATGAATAGCAAGGTTAACGCGTGGCGCTCACGCCTCCTCTCTTTAATCTTCATTTCAACTCGGGGGAGAGGATCAAAAGATGAAACGCTTTCGCGGCCGCGCACGTAAATAAGCTAATTCCTCGCAGAGCAACGGAGGGACATTTGTCATAACATCACGGTGTGTTCCACCACCAGTGTGGCGGCCTATTTATAGCACCGTGGCATTACGCACGGGGAGGAAGAAGAAAAATCCCCAGGCACCGATGAATCGCGGTACATTCGGTGACGAACACAAGGATACATATATTTCAAAATGTGCCACGCGGCGGGTCTCTCTTTATTGGTGCGTGTGACGCGGGCCCTTGTTGCATCATGACAACATCAGAGAGAATATTTTTAGCCGCTACTCAATGCGAAGGGTGACACACATGTTGCTACCCCCCCTACACACACACACACACACACACACACACACACACGGTTTACTGTCTGTATTACTGTACTTACTCAACGTTGGACGACGGTGATTTTTATGAATGCCAATTTTATCAGTTTTAATGCCAACCCTAAAGCCGAAATTTGCGGATCTACGAGCTCCACGCTGTGATGCGTTGTGAGCTTGTAGATCGGCTATTTTCGGGGGGCGAGACCAACGAACAGATAAGTGTAAATCAGGCATAACCCCAATCCCCTAAACCTAACCTCTAAACACCTCATCGTAATCAATAACATGCAAATGTTTATCCATAAAACAATTTCTCTGAAAATGGTCCTCACAAATGTCTATAAATGTCTAACCCTAACCCAAAATATACTGTACCTGATACATTACACACTCACACACACACACACACACAGAAATAAGCAGAGGTGGGGACTTGGACTCGAGACTCGAGACTCGACTTGACTTGAAGTCCCGATTTTGATGACTTTAGACTTGCTTGACCAAATCAAAAATAGACTTGGACTTGCTTGGGACTTGAATGCCAAAGACTTGAGACTTGACTTGACTTGAACGCTAAAGACTTGAGACTTGACTTGACTTGAGCCCTCTTGACTTGAAAATTCAAGTCTTTTCAAGTCACTTTCAAGTCACTTAAGCAAGCCAAAAATGTTTAAAAAGTGTGCATCAACTATAATGTTATTAGTCAGAAATCCCGGCCGTCAGTGACACCTAGTATAGTGTTGCCAAAGCTGCTTATTTACCCTAACTTTTGGACAAACTTTGGCTTGTTTTTGGAAGTCAGTTCGCTTGTTTCTCTCCCGATACTTGGCAACACTGGCCCACATGTTGCACGTTACCAAACAAACAACACACCGGCTTCACTCCTGCCGTCGCTGCTGGAACTGAAGCCAGGTGGAATAAAATGCCAACTCCAGCAGTTATAGCTTTCGGTTTTAAAGATTACAAGGTGGAAGACAAGACGAGAAAAGCAGTATGCAAGGCAAGACCTATACTTCACATTAACATTACGGCGTGCTAAGAGCAAACTACAGTATAACCACTAACCAGTGGTGGAAAGTAACTAAGTACATTTACTCAAGTACTTTACTTAAGTACAATTTTGACTTTTTTACTTTACTGAAGTATTTGCAATTTTCAGTACTTTACTTCTACATTACAGTCATTTAGCAGACGCTTTTATCCAAAGCGACTTACAGTAAGTGCATTCAACATAGGTAGGGAACGAAACTACTAATCACCAGAAGTCCTAAGTGCATTTTCTGCAAAAACAAGCAACCAAGAGTATACCTAGCGCTAAGGTAAAAGTGCAATATATCAGCTACCTACTTCTACTCAACTACATACATATCAGAGGCAGATATTAGCCTACTTTTACTCCACTACAATTATTTGAAAACTTTAGGTACCAGTTACTTTGTAGATTTTGGTTATTAATACAAAACATACATTGACCACTTCAGCGCTATATACATTTCCTCTTCTACCCCGGATTTGAACGCGGTTTCCAGTGCAATTGCTGAAATTTCACCATTGTGATAATAGAGCCTGCCTGCTTGATCAGAGGATACACTGAATTTGTGTCAGATCCTGTGTCTAGGTGAGACATGGCCTTTGACATTATCTAAATGTCTCAATAGAAGAGCAGGGAGACAAAATACAACCACCCTGATTGTATAAGTTATATTGTAGTAACATACTCTACCATACAGATTGTACAACATTACATTATATTCATTAAAAAGGGCCCTTTTAAACCCTGTCCTCAAGGAGGAAATTAAAAGTACAGTATCTGTGTTCTGTTGGCCTGGAAGAAACCTTGTTTTAAAACAAATGCAAATTGTGAAAAATGCTCATGATTTATGTAAATCTTTACATATCTTGAATTAACATTTTGACTTGTTTGGGACTTGAAACAAAAGGTTAGGACTTGTGTGGGACTCGAAACAAAAGGTTAGGACTTGTTTGGGACTTGAAACAAAAGGTTAGGACTTGTGTGGGACTCGAAACAAAAAGCTGAGAACTTGGACTTGACTTGGGACTTGGCTGTGTTGACTTGGACTTGACTCGGGACTTGAGAGCAAAGACTTGAGACTCGACTTGGACTTGCAACATAGGGACTTTGTCCCACCTCTGGAAATAAGCAACCACATCTATGAAAACAAGCCCAAAAGAAGCAACTACAGTAGGCTACATGAGCATTTTAAACCTACATGCGTCGGATATTTGAAAATAGCCGATCTACAAGCTCACAACGTGTCACATTAGATCTGCTATATAAAAAAAAGGGAAACATTTTGAATATTTCTTTTGAAACATTTTAACACAAATCTGGTACAGCTACAGGGGTCACAACATTATTTTAGATGGGGGGTCCGTGGACAAATACACATTGACATGTAAATGTGTGCAAACCACCGGTTTACATTTTTTTTTGGTAGAAAGCCTAAAATAATTCTACACTTTAGAAACAAGCCCCCCCCCAAATCCGCAACTACCAATATTTAGAAGCGACTTTACAGAAAAAAACAAGCCCATGAAGTCGCTTATATAAATAAGCATAAATGACAACACTTCTGGCCTGGCTGCATTAGCATGCTAATGGCTACGGTTGAAGGAGTGAGGCACAGCAGAGGACAATAGCCTATCAGCAAGACCTGTCACACTTCATACTGCTTCAGAGAGGAAGAAACCGCACACCTGCAGCTGGCTGCCTGGTGCTTCCCGAAGGGTTAACCTTCTGCCAGTGGTGGAAAAAACTCTCAAAAGTTTTACTTAAGGAAAAGTATCAATACTGCAATGTAGAAATACTCTGTTACTAGTAAAAGTCCGGAATTCAAAATGTACTTGAGTAAAAGTACAAAAGTATTGGTATCAAAATATACTTAAAGTACAAAAGTAAAAAGTACTCATTATGCAATTTTCAAATGAATAAAATGAAAAATATTAGAAAATAGCAGATCTACAAGCTCACAATGCGTCGCATCGCGACGCATTATGAGCTTGTAGATCAGCTATTTTCAAATGGCCAAAATGTATAGGGGGCCTGAAGTGGGTAATGTGTGTTTTGTAATCTCGAAATCTACAAAGTAACTAACGTTTTCAAATAACTGTAGTGGAGTAAAAGTATAATATTTGCCTCTGAGATATAGTGGGGAAGAAGTAAAAGTACAGAAAATTGGAAATACTCCAGTAAAGTTAAAAAATACCTCAACATTTTACAGTACTTGAGTAAATGTACTTAGTTACACCACTGCCCCTCTGTGCCCACTTCAGACAGGAGAGTCATAGTGTCTCAAGGAGAGACTCAACCTTCATAGGACTAGGACAGGGATTGATGGAGGAGCATCCCCCGCAAGTCAGTGTGTCAAATGGTGTGACGATTGATTTTTTTATGCAATTGCCGACTGTAGCACTTTGAGATTTTTACAAATGTAAAGTGCATTATAAATAAAATACATTATTATTAGTAGTAGTATTATTAATTATGCTGCTGTAATTATTAGTCACTGAAAGGACTGCATGCCCATACCAAGGGCTGCTTCCCTATGGTGCAGCTCGGTATCTCACTGTGTCTCACCTGAAAGCGGTAAAGGGTCCCGTCGTCTTTGAGCGTGAGGACGTGGTCCGAGATGGGGAAGAAGTAGCCCTGGGCGGCGACCAGACTTCCCAGGTGAATGGCTTCGGCTGTCGAAAAGTAACACAGCAACCAAGGTAAGGAGGGCGAAAATTAACCTTTTTTTCCTCAATAGCACTGGTACAGCAGTGGTTCTCAACCTTTTCAGGCCGTGACCCCCGAAAATAATCATATTTGAACTGAGGACCACCCACCCTGACAAGCACTTGGAATTGTAGGATTTGAGGCATAACATTTAGTTTGACTCGGTTCCACAGATAGTGAAAATAGCCGATCTACATGCAAGCTCACAACGCCTCACGTAAAAAAATAAAAGGTTTTCTTCTTTTTCTTTCTTAAATTATTTGACAATTTGGCCAATGTTTGACGAGTTTTTATATTGTTTGTTTATTACATTTGATGCAGTCATGTTTTGGGGTTTTTGTTTGAGGTATATTAAAGGTTTCATGACGTTCAGTTTTACCACACATTAAAAGTCTTTGTCATGGTCCTGCAAACGTGTATGGAAAGTTTTAACAAAAAAAAATCCACTCCATTGATCCATGGCAGGTGTTTTTCTCTCACATTTCTAAAGCCTTTTCAACTGCAATGAAAAAATAAATCTTTGCCTGCGGGTGTCACTGGTGAGGGATTTTGCCTGTCAATCATCACCTCTGCTCCGCCCCCCCCAAAGGAAAGGATAGGGGAGGGGAGGGGCGAGGAGGAGAGTAGGCGGGATTAATCGGCTGTGACCTCACTGCCGAAGGGACAAGCTCAGATTACTTTTCAGCCTAATTATTCAGAAAACCCCAGACCACAGAAAATCCACTGAATGTTCAAAGTTCAGATTTTTTGGGTGTAATTGAGGTCATAAAACCCCCCAAAAAACATAAAAATTGAAAATTGGAAAAAAAATGAATGTCATAGAACCTTTAAAAAGGTCTTAAAAGTCCTAAAATTGTCACTTCACTGTCATTTGGGGACCCCCCCCTCAAAAAAAACCCCTGGGGTCACGACCCACAGGTTGAGAACCACTATGGTACAGGATGCATGGTGGCGGTTAGGTTTCTCGGCGGGCATACAGTACATACCTGCATCCTCGATAGAGAGGTTTTTCACCAGCCACTGAACAATGTCTGCTCCTGGCGTACAGAGAAAGGATTAATGCTTTTTTTAATGCGTAAACACACACACACACTGTCCTTGAGCAAGTGTTTGTGAACATGGTATATTCCACACATTGTTGTTCTCTGTGTTGGCGTTCACACACACTGGTGATATACTCATGCGGTATAGTGCTAGGGAGCGGTCAGCCGTGCCTCACAACAACTACACTATCAAAGCCAGGGCTGAGGTGTTTTCGGAGCCAATTAATGCATTTGAAAAACCCCTCTCATCCTAACGGACTATGTTTAGAGTATTTTCCTCTCACAACTCCTGGACCGCACAGAATTTGGGCCAGACTCTGTGCTTGGCAGAGGCTGTGTGTGTGTGTGTGTGTGTGTGTGTGTGTGTGTGTGTGTGTGTGTGTGTGTGTGTGTGTGTGTGTGTGTGTGTGTGTGTGTGTGTGTGTGTGTGTGTGTGTGTGTGAGAGAAGAGAGAAAATCCTTAGGCCTGGTGTAGTCATGTAAAGGAGTGATTCACTCGCCTCTGACTCTGTTGACTCACTCACAGACACACACATCTTCCTACTTCGCACAGACGAACACACAAAAACGCATGCAAGCCCATGCGTGTACACACACACACACACACACACACACACACACACACACACACGCTACTCCACTGACAAGGTCAACAACCAACCATAGCCATCCGCTCCATGGTTGTTAAGGTCTTCTAATTTGCCTCCATCTGGAGCAGCAATTTAAATGAGCCCAAAGGTCCTATTTGCTTCCTTGATTCTGACTCACTCACAGTGTGAACAAAAAGTAAATGCACGTGCGTGTGCACAGACACGCACGCACGCATGCAAATGTAGAAAAGCAGAAAGTTACCAAATTTTATTCCAAAGCATTAACACATGCTTGCACACACGCACTTTCTCTCTCTCAACACTGTTTTTGAGAGAATGCAAAAAAGCCTTCATGCAGAAAAAGAATCACAAATGCTATTCCTATGCTAACACATGCACCATGACTTGCACGCATATACTCAATCACGCGCACACACACACACACGTGCACACACACACACACACACACACACACACACACACACACACACACACACACACACACACACACACACACACACACACACACACACACACACACACACACACACACACACACACACACACACACACACACACACACACACACACACACACACACACACACACGTTACCTACCTGACACCACACTGGGGATCTTGGACAGGAAGCTTTTGACCGTTCGGATGGCTACACCTCCTGCTTTCTCATCTTGTATTCGCATGACTATGTCTTCAATCTGCAGGAGGGACAAAAGCAAAGCATGTTCAACGGTCCTACACAGCAACTCAAATGTTATTTCTGAACCAAACATACTGTCAGTGATTTAGCACAAGACCCAAAAGAGAAATGTTGTGTCTCTGGATCCAAACATACACATATTATAATCACTTAATTCAGTTCATTAACAACTCATTCAGTGCCAAACTTATTTCTGGCTTTATCATCCCTGTGCCTGCCAAGGCCAAAAATACATTGTAAAAAAAAAAGTGCTCAGGAGCCGAGATACAGCCTTTTTCAGTAAGAAGTTAAACAAGAAGTGAATGGAGCAGCAAATCTTCAAATCATGATATCTTGGGTTCTGAATTTTCTTTTTAAAAAAAAATTAAAAATAAAACTTTTTATTTGATTTTTTATGACGTTGGTGACGTCATTGGCACTCTGGGCTTATGAAAAACGTGACGTCGGCGACGTCAATGGCACTGAATGAGTTAAGTCCAGAAATAGTGACCACCCCAGCCACAAATTGTTCACACCCCTACTACGACCGTGGCCAGGCAAGGATGCCTACCGTAGTATCAAGGGCAAGACCACCAGATTTCTGAACAGCTTCCCCCCGGCTACCATCAGACTGATCACCAGGCTGGCCTGTCAGCTGGAACTTTTTACTTGAAACGGACAGTTGTGTACTGTATATGTTCCTCTGTGCAGACTTTACTTTCCCTGTGGACCTGCCATGTGGCAGCCTGGTCGCCAGAGAAAACATTGTCATAATGTTATCACATAACTGTGATAATTTTTTTTACCCCCAAAACGTTGCCAGTGAACGTGGTCCGCAGATTAGAACCATGTAGAGTCAATCGTCGATTTTACGTTGCATACTAACGAACCCTAAACCTAACCCTAAACCTAATGTTAACCCTAACCCTAATCTTAACTCCTAAACCTAACCATAAACCTAAACGTTGAAATGCAACGTACCTAAAAATGTAACGTTTTTGCGGTCCAGAAACGTTGTCATTGAACATTTCTGGAGAAACATTCAATCACGTTTCCTCTGGCGATAGTGTTGCATGTGGATGTTTTTTTACCGGTAAAGTTTGTGCCCTATGTGTTTTTTTTTGGCACTCTTGTATGTTGCAACGTCACCGGAGCCGTGCACATCTCTCTCTCCCCCTCCCTGCCCTCCGCTTCCTGTCTCTCACTACACTCTTATCTAAATAATTGCCTGGAAAAAATATATATTCTCTCATTAAATCAGCCGGGTAAACAATATTACCATTTTGACAGGGTTCTCACTTGGAGCAGAGGAGGGAGCATAAGATTAAATCCGCCAACGTTTGTCCTCGTCTGTCCTCACTTTACAAACGGAACATTTCAAGATGATGACTTACAGTCGGGGTAAAGGTTGAGGTAAGGTTTAGTCATACTGTGGTTCAGGTAAGAGTCAGGGTTAAGGTTTAAGAACACTGTCAGCCAGTGTCACATCAAGGTTCAATGTTTCTTTATTGAAACATCTTGTAATCGCCTATACGGGTATGCACTGCAGTATAAGAGTACAAATATTTTGTCCAGTGTGTGTGTGTGTGTGTGCGCGTGCATGCGTCTGTGCATGTTTAATCCTTTAAGACTGGGCACGCATCCGTGTCATTTTAAGATTCTTTAGCTATTCAAAAATTGCAGATATACTGTACAAGCTCATAGCGCGGCACTTGTAGATCTGCTATTTTTTTTTAAATCATGGAAAATGTATGCAAATCTTTGAATATATATATATATGTGTTTTAAAGCGAACATTTTTAACTCCGATCTGTGCTTCTGGGTGTCCCTGGAACTACATATTTTGAGATGGGGGTCCGCGGCCAAATACATTATCCTTGACATGGAAAAGTTGGAGCACCACTGACACAGCAGTCAGTGGTATCACAACACCTCCAAACATCCCAAAACAAACTTGTAAGGCTACTTCTTGGCCTCAATCACAGAACCCATCTAACCCCTGCTCATTTTGCTAGGATTGGATGGCTTAGGGTTGAGGACAGAGTACAGCAACTTGCTATGGGCCTGGTCTTCAAGATACACCACAACATTGGGATCCCCCTGTATTTGTCAAAATACTTCCAAAATGTTAATGCAGTCCATGATCATAACACCAGAGGCAGCTCCACGGATCATGTTCAACCCAGATTTGGCTCAACTAAGGGTATGAACTCGTTCTCATGCTATTCAACAAAAATGTGGAATGCCCTACCAAAAGGAGTAAAGGAGTGTAAAACCCTACTCACTTTCAAAACTGCCCTAAAGATACACCTTCAGGAGGCTGCAATTCGAAAATGGCCCCTGTCTAAGTCTTAACCTACCCCCCCCATACCCCCCCCCCTCCTTCATTTTCCTCTTTTGTATATATATATATATTTTTTTTCTCTCGTCATACCAGTAACCTGAAAGCTGATTGTATGACATTCTGTATAGTAGTGTGTATATCTGCCTGCCTCTTATATTTCATCATGATTTGTGTGCATGGGGTTCTCATCTTAAACAAGCTTAGTGCTTAATGAGGGTTTCCAGTTTAGTAGACCTTGTATTGTGAATTTGTACTTCCATGTACTGTTATGTACTGTCATGTACTATTCTCATGTCTTTCTAAATAAACTACATCAATCAATCAATCAATCAATCAAACAGCAACATATTGTTAGGATTTAGAAAACATTTTTAGATATGTATTTGGCTGCAGACCACCATCTCAAAATGTTTTGTTCCAGGGACCCCCCAGAAGCAAAGATTTGAGTTACAAATGTTCGCTTTAAAAACATATATATTCAAAGATTTGCACAAATCTTCACTATCCCGATTGAATGGGTTAATGATCTATGTTGATATCGAGCATTGCAAGGTAGGCATGGAAGTGAAGCTGGTTCCCACACTCACTCACCCTTCGATCTCATTCGCTCCCAATCTAACACCTACAGTGTACACCCTTAATTCTAATGGTTCAATCTAGTCTTTTTAAGCAGAACGCAGCACCTCTACTGCAGTTGTCGGTGATCAAACTCCCTCCACCTCCCCGCCTCATCCCACAGTAGCATTTAGGTCTTCACTCACTATACAGTATGTCAGCGTGATAATGATGTGGATTCTTGTGGATTGTATCAGGCTTAATATCTGTGGATCTTAACCCATTAAGACCTGGAACGCATCTGTGTCATTTTTAGATTTGAGCTAAAAAGCATTATTTTACACTTTGGCTATTCAAAAATAGCAGATATACAAGCTCATAGCGTGGCACCGAGTGCCGCGCTACGAGCTTGTAGATCTGCTATTTTTGAAAAATCAAGAAAGTTTGTGCAAATCTTTGAATATATATTTTTTAAAGCGAACATTTGTAACTGAAATCTTTGCTTTTGGGGGTCCCTGGAACAAAATATTTTGAGATGGGGTTCCGTGGCCGAATACATGTACATTTTGGGGTCCTTGACATGAAAAAGTTTGAGAACCACTGGCATAGCAACATGAGTTTTTTCAAAAAACTGTTAGGATTTAGAAGACATTTTGTCGAATTGGAACCTCAGGCCTTAAGTTATGATCCCATGAAGGGTTCAAATGTTGTCATGTCCATGAAATAGCTGTATGTAGTTGCCCTGCTGTATGTTTGGCCAGAGAGACTTGAGTCCAGTGAAGTTGGCCCCAAGGGGGCCTCAGACACAACCAGGGTCCCAAACACACCGCACACTAGCAGGCTATAATTTCAGCATGATTATAAGCTAACAATGACACACACACACACACGCACACGCACACGCACACGCACACACACACACACACACACACACACACACACACACACACAGGTTTAAGTCGTTCACCTGCTATTTTATGAGCACAAGCAGTCAGAGGAGGTCATATCGATGTGAACATGATGCACAGAGCCCATGGTTGCCGTGGGCCAGCCTTGATGGAGTCTGCCACCAGAAATCAATCTACATTAAAAAGGTCCTGATTTATCACAGTTGTCTGTATTAACGAGGGTTTACTGTATAACTGCCAAGGGCCAAACTCTGGGTATTAAACCCTTATACCTATCCCATAATACGGCTTGTACAGTAAAGCGTCTGCATACATATACATAGTATATTGATTCTGTGTGCATGCATGCGCGCGTGCGTGCGTGCGT
This sequence comes from Gymnoscopelus braueri, assembly GCF_963280865.1. Lineage (NCBI taxonomy): Eukaryota > Metazoa > Chordata > Actinopteri > Myctophiformes > Myctophidae > Gymnoscopelus > Gymnoscopelus braueri. The sequence goes on along the minus strand of NC_137621.1, from coordinate 17,421,245 downwards.
GCGTGCGTGCGTGCGTGCGTGCGTGCGTGCGTGCGTGCGTGCGTGCGTGCGTGCGTGCGTGCGTGCGTGCGTGCGTGCGTGCGTGCGTGCGTGCGTGCGTGCGTGCGTGCGTGTGTGTGCATGTGCATGTGGACGCAAATGTATACTGTACACATACAAGCATACACAATAATACACATACATCGAGCATACTGAGGCCAATGGTGTTCAATGGACAAGGTACTTATTGAAAGTGCATGGATGTGCACATTTTTAACGTGTCTGTTTTTTGTGTATTATGTCATGTTAAATGTAAGGGTGTTCAGATGTATTTGTATACATCCTCATGTTACTAAATAAAGTCACCAACTGACTAAACCACCAAGATTCTGACCATTTCACTGTCCGATCACAAAGAGGTGAATTTGATCTACCCCCCCCCCCCGGTTGTCAACGGAGGGGTTACATCACTATTACTGTATATTACTGTACACCCCCATTCAATCATGTCAGCAGTCATATTAAAACAAACAAACAAACAAGTCATTTAGAAGAGAGAGAGAGAGAGACAGAGCAGCATGCTGTCCTCTGTTTTATGTTACTCCATCCATCTGGATCTCCTCTCCTCCATCTCTCTTTCACACCTCTTTTATCCTCCCCCTTCATCCATCATTGAAACCGATCTGTTTGTGCTGTGCGTGTGCTAGGGCATTCACAACTAATGATTTTTACTAGTCGACTCATTTGACCAAGTAGTAGTCGACTAGTCGACTAGCCGAAATTTACATTAATTTTTTTTTACAAAAATAAATAAAACATTTTTTTATTTATTTATTTTTTAATTTAGGGGGGGCATTGTTTTAATGCCATCCTACTACTATATTACTATTATTATTATCCTTGTGCCCTTATTGTTATGGCGTTTTAAGGGAAGCGCTTCTGGCACAGCAGCACAGCACCACAGCAGCGTCTCCAAGGATCCCCATTGCCCAATAGAGAGTGCCAAAAATCCTGAAGGGGGCGTCAACAAGTGTCTTTTGGTAGCTGCGGACATCTTTGAGGGGTAAAAACCAGGTTGACTTAACATTGCCCAATGCCACGCCCAATGCCTCGCCCCCGCAGGCTGATTTGCCCCTTCTGCTGGTGACGACACGTTGGCACGCTTAATAATAGGCTTTTATTGGGCATACTTTTGACCCCCTTTTGATAAAAAATAAAGTCAGGAGGATAATAATAATAGTAAGATGGGCCATTACTATGGCAATAAAACAAATTACAAAAAAGAAAAAATTAAAAAAAGTCTAGTTGGTGAAGTCTAGTTGGTGAAAGCCCTAGCGTGTGCGTGTGCGTGTGCGTGTGTGTCAGAGCTAAGGAGCAGCTTTTCGGCAGGTACACCAGAGCCAGAAGTTTGTAGAATACACCATCTCTCCCACCCTGTGTGTGAGGGAACAGGTGAGGGACTCGTTTCCTGCAATGGTTCTTTGATTTGACGAAAGATGCAGCGTTAAGGCAAAGAAGTTAAGGTTAATTTATGAAGATTAGTTCAGTGACCATGGGGCTAAAGAATGGTTCAGAGGCTGTGTTCACGTTCACTCTTCCACTGAAATGAATAGACTCCAACCTGCTTCCACTCTCCTAAAAAGGCGTCCCTCTACGTCACACAGATACGGAAAGTAAACCGGAGATGGCATGTCCTGCTATTTCCGTCTTGGGTTAAGGTAGCCACGTGAACCCTAGCATACCTATTCTGGGGACGAAGGAGCGTTCGCGTAGAGGGGGGAAAAAAGAGCGGACCAGGTACAGAGCCGACCCCGGTTCACTAAGCGTTAGTGTACTAAGTACAGAGGCTTTGAGTGGTTAATTATACTTCATTGATCCCAGTGGGAGAAATTTCACCCTCAGCGTTTGAGGCCATATATCCCAGCTATTAGGAGCAGTGTGAAGCCACTGAGCAGTCCTTGGGGACCAGCTCCAGCTCTAAGGAGTATTATGTCCCTCACATGCATGTCTTCTGGTGTGGTGGTGGTCGTGAACAGTGGCGGAAGATATACTCACATTTTTGTACTCAAGTAAAAATAGCTACCACTACTACTCATATGTAGAATGTCCCAATTCACACGTTTCTAAATGTATAAAAATGGGTTGAAAATAGCCGATTTACAAGCTCACGAGCTTGTAAATCGGCTATTTTCAAATAGCCTAAGTATACACAGGGCTGAAGTGGTTAATGTATGTTAAGTAATAATCAAAATCTACGAAGTAAATAGTAACTATTCAACTTTTCAAATAACTGTAGTGGAGTAAAAGTACAATATTTGCCACTGAGACGTAGTGGAGTAGAAGTAAAAGTATTGGAAATGGGAAACACTCCAGTAAAGTAAAAGAAATTTCTCAAAAGTGCACTTAAAGAGGTGGTGCCATGGTTTTGCATCCCCCGGTTCTATCCCCCGCTCCCCCTGAGTTAGTGCCAAAGTGTCCTTGAGCAAGACACCGATCCCCTCCCGATGAGCAGGCTGATGCCTTGCATGGTTGCTGTCGGTGTCTGAATGTGTGTGTGTCTGAGCAGTGGTGGAAAAAGTACTCAAATGTTTTACTTAGTATCAATACTGCAATGTAGAAGTACTCTGTTACACGTAAAAGTCTGGTGTTCCCAATTTACTTGAGTAAAAGCACAAAAGTATTGGCATCAAAATGTACTTAAAGTACCAAAAGTAAAAGTACTGAAATGTTTGAAAATAGCCGATCTACAAGCTCACAACGCGTCGCAATGCGATGCGTTGTGAGCTTGTAGATCTGCTATTTTCAAATAGCCTATGTATATGTATGTATAAAATAGGACTAAAGTGGTTAATGTATGTCTTATAATTTAATTAATTTATATCTGCAAAGTAACTAGTAACTGAGGTTTTCAAATAATTGTAGTGGAGTAAAAGTACAATATTTGTCTCTGAGATGTAGTGGAGTAGAAGTAAAAGTACAGAAAATTGGAAATACTCCAGTAAAGTTAAAATACCTCAAAATTGTACTTAGGTACAGTACTTGAGTACATGTACTTAGTTACTTTACACCACTGTGTGTGAGTGGGTGAATGTAATGCACGTCGTGCTTTGGATAAAGGCGCTATGTAAATGCGCTATTTGCCATTTGAACCACGCTGTCACCCTATGCCTATAGCAACCTATTATAGTGTTGTACATTCCTCCAACAACACACACACCCATAGGTGTGCTACTGTATGCATTTAGATTTACAGTGTCTGAATATCATTTTGTGTTTATAGTTTGTGAGCTTGTGGTTTGGCTATTTTCTCTAACCGTACAATGACAAACAACACAGAAAGGCTTAAGTGGTTAAATGTAAGACTTTTTAAGATGTTAATGCCGCCTACTGTAGAGTGAAATTGAAGACCCAAAAATATCCACTCTTCGGAGACATTACTGTGGGTACAGTACAGGTTTGATTTGCTTTTCTCAACCCATTTCAAACTTGCATTTACCCGTGACGCTGTTATTTTTGCTAGCTTTGGCTATCTTACAGAGAACACAGATTATTACCCCGCTTCGCTGAACCTGACTGAAGCAGAAGCAGGATAAAAGTAATCTTGTTAGAATCGCTCCCACTGACAGTACCACTGTAGAACCATTTATGTTGCCTTCGACGTTTGCCTGTTTATTTGTTTATTTATACGGATCCCCATTAGCTGACGCCTAAACGACAGCTAGTCTTCCCTGGGGTCCAAGACATTAATATACATGAACGACAATAGAAAACATTACAATCTCACTGTATCACGCACAAAGAAATAAATAAATAAAATATATATCTTACAAAAGTCAGGCATCACAAATCGATTAAAAAAGAGAAATCCTGTAACATAGGAACATCCCCACTGTTGCAGTCATGCTACTTGAACCAAAAAGGATCCTTGCACATTAAACACTTAAACCCTCTATTCTCAAATAAAACAGATTTGAGTTACAACTGTACTTGGGCCGCTTTTCTTTTTCCATCTACACCAAATCTCTTTGTGAGCTTGTAGATCTGCTATTTTTGGTGAATGTTCACCCCAAAATTTTTGGTGAATGTTTTTTGGTGAATGTTCACCCCAAAATAGGGATGCTAAACACTCTTAACACTCGGCAAAACTCAGTCGCACCATAAAGTCAGAGAGTCAAATACATATCCTAAAAAAGAATTGAAGGGTTAGGGTTAACCTTTCAAAAACTAATAATACAAAATATATACATATGAATTTAAGACTATTTAAAACATTTTAAGGACCCGTGAACACCCTATTATTATTCTAAAGCCCAGAGCACTTCTGGAACTTAAATGATATTTGGGTATAACTTTGTGTGCTTGGGTGAAAAGCAGGATGATTGCTCCTCCAACCGGGTGGAGATAAGTTGTGCTATCATCCTGTGCTGCTGTGGTCGCCTGTGGCCCAGAAAGAAGCTCCCCCTGAGACAGCCAATCTGTGCCCATGGGCCTCAGTCAGTGGAGCGCACGCACACGCGCACACGCACACGCACACGCACACACACACACACACACACACACACACACCCTTCCTGACTGCTTTGGTTATGGAAAAGGAGAGAGAGAGAGAGCGAGCGAGAGAGAGAGAGAACGAGAGCGAGAAAGAGAGAGACAGACAGAGAAAGAGACGGAGACAGACAGATAGAGAGAGGGAAGGCGATAGAGACATAGAGAGAGGGAGGGAGATAGAGACACAGAGAGACAGACAGGAGAGAAACAGACACTTACAGATGGGGGGATGACGAGAGAGAGAGATGATGAGAGAGAGAGAGAGAGAGAGAGATAGAGAGAAATCGATGGAGGTTGGCATGCTATATTTACTCTGCCACACAGTAAAATACTCTGTGTTGATTTAACTCTGAGAGTGTAAAAATTGACCCAAATGGACCTGATTTACTGTGCGCAGCTTCTGAGGCAAAAGGTAATCATTCACCCCGCCTGGCCAAGCACTTAATGGATGATTCACACATGTTCTCCATAAATCTGTGGCAAAATACCTGAGTAACACATCGCAGACGTGTATGGATTTAATAATAGACGTTATGCAGAGATAGGAGGAGATAGAGATAGATAGATAGAGAGAGAGAGAGAGAGAGACGCGCGTGGCAAGACGATTACACTTTCTCTCACCATCAGGCTGAAAGAGCGTCTCGGTATGAATTATTGATCATCCACTATGGAGAATTACTGCCTGTGCCCCCCCGTTGATAAATCTCTTTCAGAAAGAGCAAGAGAGAGACAGAGAGGGAGAGAGAGGGGAGGGGAGGATAGGAGAAAATGAAATAAATAAAGATAAAGACAGATGGAGGGAGAGAAAGTGAGTGAAACGGGAGAAACGGAATGAACGGTGAAGAGAGAGAGAGAGAGAGAGGGGAGCCAGTGTGCACCGTAGTGTATAGCAGCAGCATCCGCCCCTCTGGTGTGAATAAAAGCAACGGTATTTTTAAAAGGCCGACTTGAGCCGATGTGCGATTGCACGAGCAAGAAACACTGCAGAGCAGCAGTCTGCCCCCAAAAGATTAGAATTGAAGCGAAGCGTTCCACCGGGTTGGTTGCGCGCGTGTCTTTTTTTATCCGGAGACAAACCTTCGACGCCAACAAAAAAAAAAGAGAGAAGAAAACAATGGAGAACCGGAGCTTTGAAAAGCAGCTCTGTTCAACACGACCCCCAGCCTCCCTACACAGGCTCCCCCGGAGAGACAACAGCAGCAGGAAGGATTAAGTCCTTTTGTTTCATGTGTAATAATGGACGCGGCGTATAGGAGCAGCATGGAAAAATAACTCATTATCTCCCTATAGAATGACATGTGGACAAGAAGTACTTGGCACGGCGGCAACATGCCGCGTTTGCGTTGTATCTTTGTGGCCCCCGTGGAAAGCTAATGGTGTTTGCGGCTCGGTGTTGGAGGGGCTTCTGAGAGCCAAACGTTCCTGCCAGCCCGCGATAACGCCACTTTGGCTCCTCGGCTATAAGCGGTTATCACAGGAAGGCGTGCGAAGGGTGTCACTGTATGTTTGCATTTTGCAAGGTATGTGTGTGTGTGTGTGTGTGTGTGTGTGTGTGTGTGTGTGTGTGTGTGTGTGTGTGTGTGTGTGTGTGGGTGTGGGTGTGTGTGTGTGTGTGTGTGTGTGTGTGTGTGGGTGTGCGTGCATATCTGGGACCCTCTGTCATCAGGCCAGCGCACACTCCGAGGGCCAGCAGGCAGCTCTATACCTTGTGCTGCTGTCTGTCCTCTTGGTGGCATTAGCAGGAGGCTGGGGGGTGACATGTGACAGTGCAGTGTATGGGACACAGACAGGCGAAGCCGTCAGCTCGTTAAAATATTGCTACTTCACTCCTCCAAAGTCAGGAGAGGACATTCACTTCGCTCCGTCGTGCAACGCTTGTGACACGCCGCTTTGTGAGCTTCTAGAACGGCTATTTTCGGTGTACGCAACATCGGCGTATGACAAAGTATAATTCGGACTTGGAGTTGGGACAGACCTTTATTGACCTTTATTGAAATTCAGTCTCCTAAACACCAATTCCACGCTCCAGTCCGAGACGGTGGCTTGTAAATACAAGGCTTCTAATTACCTATGGGCGGCTACCTATGGGAGTGGTTGGTGAGCCCGCCTCAGAAGCCAGAGGCCCTGGTTGTCCCAGGTACGATTCCAGGCCAGGCCAGCAATGTGTCGATGTGTGTCCCTGAGCAAGACTCTTAACCCCTAATTACTCCCTGAGCGCTGGCTCCCTGAGCGAATGGCTGCTCACTGCTCCTAGCTGTTATAGAATGGATAAGGACAAATTTCACGTACGTGCAAATATATAAATATATACAGTGACAAACTGTACTGTATTAACTCTTGTCTAAAGGCCTTAGTGAGATGGACTCGCTGCTGAACCAACGAGCAGTTCTCAAACCCCCCCTCCAACCCAAAAAAAAAAGACCTGAAAATAAGCTAATTATAAGAATCAGAGCACAGAACACTGCTTAAAGACGTGTCAGGCGGTATAATAGGCACATTAATGATTCAACAGTCAGACTCGTGTCACTGTTAGAAGACCTTGAGGACCGCATGGGAGGACAACGTCAGGATTGATTGTCCAAACGGCGAGGCAGCAAGACGAATGTCTGACCCATTTTATACAGTGTGGAACTCTTTGTTTCCAAAGAGCCAAATCTGATCCAGTTATATAACACAACGACTAACTAAGATATCAGTCGCTGTATATCTATCTATCTATCTATCTATCTATCTAATACACCATTGGTTCTCAAAGTGGGGTCCGGGGACCCCCAGGGGTCCTTGGGGGGGTTCCAGGGGGTCCCCAGCAAAATGTGTGAATATAGCATCACAATGATTTTAACCACTTTAACCTTTTATACTTTGGCTATTCAAAAATAGCAGATATACAAGCTCATAGCGCGGCACCGAGTGCCGCCCTATGAGCTTGTAGATCTGCTATTTTTGAAAAATCTTGAAGATTCGTGCAAATCTTTGAATATATTTCTTTTAAAGCGAACATTTTAACACAAATCTTTGCTTCTGGGAGTCCCTGGCACAACGTATTTTCAGATGGGGGTCCGCGACCAAATATATATCAATTTGAGGGTCCCTGGCATGAAAAAGTTTGAGAAGCACTGTAATACACAGTACACACACAGAGTTTATAAGTCTCTGGGGAGTTAACATGGAACAACTTCTAACTTCTTCCAAAAGTACACTTCCCCAGCCACTTGTGTGCCACGGTGACCTGAGCGTCACACTGGGTGCATAACAAAGAGAGCTCCAGCTGGGTACCGTGCCCCAGGGAGAGAGGTGAGAATGAAACCTGATGGAGAGAGAGAGAGAGAGAGAGAGAGAGAGAGAGAGAGAGAGAGAGAGAGAGAGAGAGAGAGAGAGAGAGAGAGAGAGAGAGAGAGAGAGAGAGAGAGAGAGAGAGAGAGAAGTACTCCTCGATGTTTCACTTAACCACGTAAAACCCCGGCATCTAAGTAACTAAAGTTGTCAAACAACTGTAGCGGAGTAAAAAGTACAACATTTGCCTCTGAGATAGTAGTAGTGACGTATAAGCATAAACTTTGGAAAAATGGAAATGCTCGAGCAAAGTAAAATCACCTCAAAGTTTTACTTAAAGCGGCACTGTGTAACTTTTTTTTACTGAATTAAAATCTTATTTTGTCCAATCTGTATGGTAGACTCTACCATACAGATTGGACAAAATACGATTGTAATTGTATAAAAATGCTATTGTATTGGTAGAGTATGTTAAAGTATTGAGACCTGAGGCGATTCTTAAAAATGTTTTCTAAATCCCAACAGTTTTTTTTAAAGAAATCTAAACATTTATTTTTTCAAGATTTTTCAAAAATAGCAGATCTACAAGTTCATAGCGCGGCACTCGGTGCCGCGCTATGAGCTTGTATATCTGCTATTTTTGAATTTTTGAAACAATTGGGGTGGTTTGTATCCATGCTCTTCTATTGGAGACATTTAGATCGTGTCAAAGGTCATGTCTCACCTATAGACACACAGGATCTGACACAAATTTTGACCTGATGGTCAAGATTCAATGTATCCCCCGAGCGAGCAAGCAGGCCGGCTCTATTAGCTCAATGGTATAAAAAAAAATCTGCACACTCGCAGGAAACCGGGTCCAAATCCGGGATAGAAGAGGAAAGTTACATAGTATGCAGCTTTAAGTACAGTACATGAGTAAATATACTTAAAGGAGTAGTTCACCCCCAAAATGACTTTTTTTCTATTGATTACTCACCCCATGGAGCCTTGAATTCATGGATTTATTTTTGTTTTTGTCGCATTCCTTCCTTTATTATTTGATTATAATAAATTTGTCCCCATTGATTCCGGTAGGAGACACAAATGCATTTGTGTCTCCTACCGGAATCAATGGGGACAAATTTATTATAATCAAATTATTGTCTTAGGAATGCCACAAAAACAAAAATAAATCCATGAAATCAAGGCTCCATGGGGTGAGTAATTGATAGAAAATAAGTCATTTTTTGGGTGAACTCCTCCTTTAAGTTACTTTTCCAACCACTGGAAAAAGGAGACCCTGTGATGGAGGGGGGAGGAGAGAGAGAGAGAGAGAGAGCGAGAGAGAGAGAGAGAGAGAGAGAGAGAGAGAGAGAGAGCCCCCCCCACAACCACTCCCCTCTGGGCACAATGATCAAGCATGTCTAGTCATGATGACAACCAGCTCTAAGGATGATTGTACTTGGTTGTGTGCCCGGCGGTGTCACACACTGAAAATAGCCGATCTACAAGCTCACAACGCGCCGCAGGGCGGCGCAATCACATGGCAGGCAAAACAAGCGTAAACGGGGGCATGTGGGATGCAGCGTTTCGGGGCCCCCTGCTGTCTGTGACACGGTGTGACAGCCCAGGCTGTGACATGCTGCACTTCACACAATGCAACAGACCGGGGAAAGCCCTGGCGTCCCAGAGAGCATGCTGGGAAATTATGCCCAGATTGGTGGATGTGTTGAATGTATCACATTTTGCACGCTGCATGATAACACACACACACAAACACGCACGCATACAGCACACACACACACACACACACACACACACACACACACACACACACACACACACACACACACACACACACACACACACACACACACACACACACACACACACACACACACACACACACACACACACACACAAACGCAGAAATACACACACAGACATAATTGTGCTTGCTGTCACACGCGTGCACACACATACACATTCTCTTTAGCTCAGAAACACACACAGACCGACATAATTATGCTCTCACTGTCACACACACACACACACACACACACACACACACACACACACACACACACACACACACACACACACACACACACACACACACACACACACACACACACACACACACACACACACACACACACACACACACACACACACACACACACACACATACACAATTGTGTAATTGCGTGTACACGTGCGCGTGCACACACACATTTAATTTAACATCCTTGGCAGCAGTAGTCATTATCAAAACCAATTCACTTGCCTTCCTTGGCTAATATTGCTTTTCAATTAAGCATCCAGTATGTCCGTCCAAATGGCTCTGATAGATTCAGAATTTGCCATCTCCACAGGAATACCCCACGGGAGAAAACACATCCCATTGATACAGGTTTGGTGATAATGAGTGCTGTAAAAAATACATGCTTTGACACTCACATGAAACCATTTTCAATTTGCCAACACACCTCCTCTAATCCCTATGACCATTAAAGTTAATTGACGTTCAGACCTATAAATCGCTCAGAACGCGGCTCTCCGGCGAAAAGCTTTCTTGAGGTCAAATATCTGAGCTGAAGCTCACGTCCACATTGTTCCGCTGAACGCTGCCGTAGGTTCGTGTTGCAAATTCACAATAAGAAGCCTTTATTCAGTGATAGGGACTTGGATCCACCTCAACGTGCTGTAAATGCGATCCCACGAAACTGTCGTGTGCGTGAGAGGGAGCGTTTTCTCATCCTAACCCAAACCTAAGCTGAGGGAACATAGACCTGAGCGAACTTAGTTCTGAGGGAACATAGACCTGAGCGAACTTAGTAGTGCTGAGGGAACATAGACCTGAGCGAACTTAGTAGTGCTGAGGGAACATAGACCTGAGCGAACTTAGTAGTGCTGAGGGAACATAGACCTGAGCGAACTTAGTGCTGAGGGAACATAGACCTGAGCGAACTTAGTGCTGAGGGAACATAGGGCTGACCCCAAAAACATGCCGACTCACATGAGGAGTGCCGTGTAACCCCTGTGGATCCAAACGAGTGCGCTGGCGTATTCCTTCCCGCGTGAAGAGAAAACCTTAAGTCTCTACATGCCATTTTCAGTAATCCCTGCAGGCCACTTTGTACGTTCGAGCGAGATGTTTCCGTGACATTGTTTTTCTCAAAGTTGATAAACAAACAGACCGCCTATGAGCAAGTTCCCTATCGCTTGAGCGGCCATGACGGTCATTCTTAATTCAGAGGCTGTCCTGACTAAACAGCCCAGAGGTACCGCTTTCTAAAGAGTCCAATTAGCTACTGCTTGATTGCCCACCCGGCCTGATAGCCCACAGGGAGGGACCATGCAATTCAGGCGGTCCCACAGTGATTCTTTAGCTCGCTCAGAACCAAGAAGACCCAGATGGTTGGACAGAAAGAGTGTTGATTAGTTTATCATTTAGGATCCCATGTCGATGGGCAGATGCTGATATGGAACGGGTGTTTTTTTGTGTGTGCATGTGTACTTTAAGTTTCCAGGGCAATCGTGACTTTTAAAAGTTTGTGGAATTGTTGTTGAATTCTTTTCCAAGCATGGCCTGTACAGTTACAGACTGTACAGGAAGGAAGGAAGAAAGGAAGGAAGGGAAGAGCTGACAGAGCTTTTGGGTTAAAAAGGAACTAGCAAACAGCGAACAGAAGCAAATGATGCAGAAAGAGATAAAGTGGGTATCTGGATAATACATGAATATAATGGCTAATGAGTATCTGTCATGTTTCTGTAGTGTACATCCCTGTAGTGCAAGTGTGCCAGAGTCAAGCAGGAGTCAGTAAATCCCAAATGACAGAACAGATCATGTGGTGCAAGAACCATGCCGTACCGTGAAACGTAATTCATTCATTCATTCATTGTGAGGTGACACAGTGACATCATCGTTAGGTAGGATTTTTTTTCCCCAACAAGATTTAAATTTTTTATATTTTTTTAGTAACACGTGAACAATGGCTTCTATTATTGCATTACAACTTTCCATGAATACAAAGCCTGCAGTTTCTATTAGCTTGGATTCCCCATCGATGATGTCACTGGTAGACGGATTTCTGAACTGTCCACAGCCCTCCTCTGAGACACGGACTGAGTAGAAAGAAATGGCACCATTTCATCATGAGCATTAGTGAGGACCTATCATATGAAGATAGGTTGAAAATGGGTGAAGTCGTCCTTTAAGTAAAATGTTGAGGTATTTGTACTTTACTTGAGTATTTCCAATTTAAAATACTTTTACTTCTACTCCACTACATCTCAGAGGCAAATATTGTAATTTTACTCCACTACAATTATTTGAAATCTTTAGTTACTAGTTACTTTTCAGATATAAATTATGATATTATGAAACATACATTAACCCTATTTTATACATAGGATATTTGAAAATAGCCGATCTACAAGCTCACAACGCGTCGCGATGCGACGCATTGTGAGCTTGTAGATCTGCTATTTTCAAATATGTTTGTACTTTTACTTTTGGTACTTTAAGTATATTTTGATGCCAATACTTTTGTACTTTTACTCAAGTAAATTTAGAATTCTGGACTTTTACTTGTAACAGAGTATTTCTGTATTGCAGTATTGGTACTTTTACTTAAGTAAAACATTTGAGTACTTTTTCCACCACTGGTTACTTGGCATCCGCCCTTTTGTTGATGTATCCCCCCCCGCCGCCCCAACGGACCACGGCAAAGAAGGGGCCACTGGCTACTAGCACCAGACTATCAAAGGACTTCGGACTTGGCAGCAGTTTGCGCAAGGAAGTTTGTCAACAACAACGGCAGATGGAGCCAGTTGGCTAAGCTAAGGCTAAGCCTGGGTAGGCTAAGATAAGCTACACTACACCACAAAACCACAGTGACTCATCAGGTCACCTTCCCCTGTGATGGGAAGAAACTAAGCATATTTACTCAAGTACTAGTACTTATCCACTCAAACCCCAGCTTGTCGATTGGCTATTTTCAGAAAACGTTTTACCCACAATAACAAAGAACTGAATATACACTAGCATGGAGCCCTGAGAGCCTCCGCTCAACCAAATTATGGGGTACAGTTTTGAGGTACTTTTGATTTGAGTATTTCCATTTTTCAATGCTTTACACTTCTACTTCACTACATCTCAGAGGCAAATGTACTTTTTTTACTCCACTATACTTATTTGACAGATTTAGTTACAGTTAGATTTAGTTTCTGAAATTTAGAATAGTGGGGAGGGATGCGGGGGTGGTCCCTGGCACAAACATTTTCAGATGGAGGGGTCCGCGGCCAAATACATATAATTTTTGGGGGTCCTTGGCACGAAAACGTTTTAGAACTACTGATTTAGAAGGCATTTGTAGAATAGGCTTCAGGTCTTAATGGGTAAAAAAAAACAAAAAACACTGTACTTTTAAGTCCAAAAATAAATAAATCCGAGAGCCTCTTCCAGCAAACGGCACAAAGCCCAGTGAGTCATCGGGTCACCTTGCAGCCGTGGAGACAGACTGGAGGAGGAGGACAGAAAAAGATGGTCCGGGGCCTCTCGTAACTGTCTGTTGTTCCACACTTCACGGGTTGCTAAGGACATGAGTGCTAGGGAACACAGCGTCGCCTCAGAATAGATGCTACCACTCCAGACTGAAGAGCTCTGTACAGATTATGTGGACTACAGTAATTGAGATGTTGTTTGGAAACAGGAGTTCGCAAACTTATTTGTGTTAAAGACCCCCCCAAATAGATATGTATTTGGCCCGCAGACCCCCCCCCATCTGAAAATGTTTTGTGCCAGGGACCAGAAGAGAAGACTTTTGTTTGAAACATTCTAAATTATTAAATTTTAACATTTTAGATATTTTTCCAAAACTTCTGAAAATAGCAGATGTACAAGCTCTCAGCGCGTCACTTCGTGCCACGCTGCAAGCTTGTAGATCTGCTGTTTTTGAATAGCCAATGTATTAAAAAAAATTGTGCCAGGGACCCCCAGAAGAGAAGAGTTTTGTTTGAAATATTCTAAATTATTAAATATTTTTCAAACATTTTAGATATTTTTCCAAAACTTCTGAAAATAGCAGATGTACAAGCTCTCAGCGCATCACTTCGTGCCACGCTGCAAAAGCTTGTAGATCTGCTGTTTTTGAATAGCCAACGTATAAACGGATGAAGTGGTTAAAATGATTGTTGGGGACCCCCTCTAAGGAACCCTAGGGGTGCCCGGACCCACTTTGAGAACCAAAGCTTTGGAATAAGCGGCCATAGCTGAGTGGTTAGTGAGCCCGCCTAGGGAGCCAGAGGCCCTGGTTGCCCCAGGTACGATTCCAGGCCAGACCAGCATATGTGTCGATGAAATGAAATTTGTCCCTGAGCAAGACTCTTAACCCCTAATTGCTCACAGGCCCTCATTGGAAACAAGCCCGCAAGGACTTTCATGAATGTCCTGTTAAAAGGAATTATCTTATCTTACCCCCCCCCCCCCATGGTACAACATATTTTCAGGTAGGGGGTACATGGACATGAATACATCATAATTTGGGGGTCCGCGAACATGAAAAGGTTTGTTGAGAACCACTGTTTTTCATAGGCTGCTTCTGCCCTGCCTATGTCTACCTGAAATGGCAGTTCCATTTCACACAATGATTGAAAATGACTACCAAAAAAAACAACCCAAATAAGATCACTCACTCCACAGGGAGGCAATCCCATCACCAGCAATTAACCCCTTTGCGAGAAATGCTTGCAGAAGTAATTTGCTATAAAGGGCAATGCAACACCTATTCAACACACGACACACACTCGCACGCGCGCTTCTAGTTTCCAAAACCTTAGCACATCACCTGCATTGTGAGGGCCCATGGGATCCTGTAAAGGCAGCTCTCCATCAAACAGACAGACTATACAGACAGATCACTACAGACTGGCAGTCGAATGAAGTCGGGAGATCAGTCGGTTGGAAGGTGTGAAAATAAGTTGCTGAATGCACCCGAGAGCCGGCAAAACAAAGGGTATATATTAAACATAGTATATAATATAATTAAATATAAAATAAAATAAAAATCACAGAAATATTTTTTTTATGGTCATGATTCACCAGGACCCTGGATGGCTTGATTCTAGGCTTAAATGAATTGATAAATGAATATTTTTGGAAATGTCAATGGGAAAAATGCATTGACTATTTTAGAGTGGAACCAGAAAATGGCCGCCACTGCTATGCCCTCTTGTGCTAAAGATAGCCTATGGCTTGATATCTTTTTCAACAACAAGCCCGCTGCTATCAGACGGTCGAAGCTCGGTCGGCATTCGACGTTTCCCTTCAACTTGTGACCCGACGCGACAGTGTACCCACCGCCCGTTCAACAGAAGATGTTCGGCAACAGACGCCTTCCAACACTTACCGCCGCTGACGTCGGTGCGGTGCGTTGCACTGCTACCTTTAAGGTTTAAGTCTGAGTTAGTAGTTGTGCGCAGGTTTTGTGCTCCGAAAATAGCTGATCTACAAGCTCACAATGTGTGGCAGCGTGGCAGCATTGTAAGATCTGCTAATTCTGGGTGTGAGTGCGTCACCGGTGTGCAACTAAGTATAAATCAGGCATTAGGATCTAAATTAGATTCTGTCCCTGCTCTGTAATTTGGAAGTAAAAGCAAATGGAGCCTTCTTTTGTATCTCGGCCGATGCTGGAATAAAGACACCAAGGCTTTGTCACAACTATGCATCACTTCAACCTCATGGGACCCTTTGAACCGCAAAGTTGCACCATTTTCATATTAAGGCTAATTTATACTTAGTCGCGCGAATATGTGTGTCTGAACGAGAGAGAGGACAGTGGAACAGTGAGGGTGCAAGAAGTAGAGGAGGAGAAGGTGAAGGAGTTTAAATACCTACGGTCAACTTTTCAAAGTAACGGGAGTGTGGAAGAGAGGTGAAGAAGAGAGTGCAGGCAGGTTGGAATGGATGGAGGAAAGTGTCAGGACTAGTGATTTGTGACAGAAGGCTACCAGCAAGAGTGAGAGGGAAGACGTACAAGACAGTAGTGAGACCAGCCATGCAAACGATGCTGAAGATGGAGCTGCCAGGTAAGAGGAGAAGAGGAAGGCCAAAGAGGAGGTTTATGGATGCGGTGAGAGAGGACATGCAGGGGGCTGGGGTGACAGAGGAAGACGCAGAGAACAGAAGCAGATGGAAACAGATGATCTGCTGTGGCGACCCCGATGGGAAATAGCCGAGAGAAGATGATACTTGGTCGCGCGACGCACAGTATTATTGACATATTTTAGACTTTTTAACTTGAAAATACAGTATAAGAGATACTTTGTGGCCTGAGAGTGTCTCTCGACGGAAGTAACACATATGCAAGGAAGTATGCATTATTATACTGTAAGAATAATTAGCCTAATAATACGGCATGCATATACATACATACATACATAGTGGTTAGCACTTGATAACGGCAGTGATACCATCTGAGTACCTCCCTGGCAACACCAAGTAGCTACAGTATACACACACACACACACACACACACGTATATGTATATATATATATATATATATACACACACACGATAGATAGATAGATAGATAGATAGATAGATAGATAGATAGATAGATAGATAGATAGATAGATAGATAGATACATAGATAGATAATTGAATATATCTGAAAATGCAGACTACAAATGCTACCTACCTAATGTACACGTATACATTATGACAGACATAGTATCTTTATTCTGGGGATAATGGAAAGGCGAGGGAAGAAAGCTGGGATATGGCAGCTGAACGAGGCTAAAGAGACAGACGGGTGTGGCTGCTGCCATAACTCGTCTGCTTGGCACTTAAAAGGCTATTCCTCTGTTTTCACGGGTCAGAGAAGGTGCGCAGAGTGTTTCTTTTTTTAATCGCTTATTGCTTGTCGCCGCTCAACAACTCACCGCCGCCTCTCCTCTGGGCTCTCAGCCAGGGGACAAGTCTCAGTTAACCCATTCAATCCAGGAAATGCATCTGTCTGGGTAATTTTAGCTATATATACAGTATATAGCAACATAATTTGCCAATAATCGTGTAATATTACTTAAATCTACAAGCTCACAACGTGATGCGATGCGTTAACGTTTGAGCTTATAGTCCTGCTATTTTCCAAAAAAAGACAGATTATTTTTTTAATACAGGACTTTTACTTGAAACAGAGTATTTCTACCTTCTGGTATTGTATTGCTACTTTTACTTCCACCACTGGAGATAATTAGTTGCGCACCAGTGTCGTGCAGCGAAAATAGACGATCTACAAGCTCACAACGCAGTGCTAGCCGATCTACAAGCGCACAACGCAGTGCTAGCCGATCTACAAGCTCACAACGCAGTGTGACATTTCTCAAGGCTGTTACTTTTTTTAATTAATAACGCTAATATCCTCTGATTAGTCCTGTTTTTTCTCTCTATTAACTCCTGTTGTTGTACATCTGTTCCCTTTATCATTATTATTGCTGCTACAACATCTGAGGAAGGAACCAACAAAAGCATCTACCTGCACACAAGATGTAACAATGACGAAACCTTGAGAAGCATGCCAAGCCACCCCTGCATTTCTTAGACTAAGTGCAATTGATTGCAATTCTTTACAAGTTTGAGACAGTAGCAGTGGAACCGATACCGCTGGCATTCTCAACCTGAACAGGTGGGCGTTAATGGAGAGGGACAAGAAGACTGGCTTCTATCACATTTCATTTGATCGGGAACGCCACGTCCAGCACGACGAGTTCAGCTCACAAAACTGGCACTAAGGAGAGTCTAGAAGAGAGTCTGGGAGAGTCTAGAAGCCCTGGAGAGCAGTGGTTTTCATGTCAAGGACCGCCCAAATTGATATGTATTTGGCCACGGACCCCCATCTGAAAATGTTTTGTGCCAGGGACCCCCAGAAGTAAACATTTGTGTTCACTTAAGTAAAAAAAAAGAATAGATTTGCAAAAATGTTCAACTTTAAACAAAAAAATAGCGGATCTACAAGCTCATAGGGCGGCACGAAGTGAGCTATTATGAGCTATTATGAGCTATTCAAAAATAGCCAAAGTATGGTCAAAGTGGTTAAAATCATTGTGAAGCTACAGTATATAGACAAATGTTGCTGGGGACCCCCTGGTACCCCGTCAAGGACCCCTGGGGGTACCCGGACCTCACTTTGAAAAACCACTGCCCTAGAGCAGGGATTTTCAAGTTTTTGAATTTCATGGACCCCCAGATTGTTATGCATTAGGCCACGGAAACCCATAACTGAGAGTGTCCAAATGGAACCAAATGGATTTGTTTCCATTTGGACACTCTCAGAGTTACAGACTTGGTAAGGGTTCCATTTGGTTCACAACAACTATGGATCATTTAGCCCGGGGCGGGACCCCCAGGGAACCACCTCAAGGACCCCTGGGGATCCCCGGACCGCACTTCGAGAACCACTGCCCAAGAGGTCGTCTTGGGCAAGCAATTCATGGCAATACACCCCGTTACCATTTGGAAAGAGCTTGTGTGCGAATGTGAATTTTGACCTCTGATGAAGAGGGGTCCCATCAAAAGGGCAAACTTCAAGCACACTCGAGCAAGGAGGACTTCATTAAAATGCTTTTAATTAGACTACAGGGCCACATAAAAAACAATGAAATGCCAAAGACGCCGACCGGTTTCGACAACATGTCTTCCTCAAGGCGTGGCTACTGTATATAGAGCTGCATTTTGACCTACTGTAAAGGTGGTCGCTAGAGGAAAGGCCATAGGATGTCTGAAATCAGTGGGGTTCATCCTCCAGGGAGCATGAAGGTGCACAGCCAGCCACATTCAGTGGTGTCAGAGGTCGAAGGTGCCAGAAACTAACATGACATGGTTCAAGTCTGCTTCTGAGCCAATCAAACGAAGCTACGGGAAACTGACCCGGAACAGGAAAACGGGTATGCTACCTTCTGGAAAAGCCGGGGTACTACAGTTATGCACAGAGCCTATTAAACACACTCGCCCCCATTTTTCCCACAGACTGACCCCCCCCCCCCCCCCACCTCCCCCCCAGCGGTTCTTGTATTCGTTTTACTGAGGTTTAGGCTATTGGAAATAGGAATACATTTAAGGTTAGGCAGTTTTACTGAGGTTAAGAATAAGATTAGGTTTAGGCATAGTTTTAATGAGGTTAAGAATAAGGTTAGGTTTAGGCATAGTTTTAATGAGGTTAAGAATAAGGTTAGGTTTAGGCATAGTTTTTTAATGAGGTTAAGAATAAGGTTAGCTTAGGCATAGTTTTACTGAGGTTATGCTTAGGAATACCTGGTGGCGACCGCTCCGAGGTCGCCGGATTTGACCCGGGACGAGCGTGTTTTAGGGGCGAGCGTTCTTGTATTCATACAGACAGTATGAGTTCTCAGGATATCGTCTCTGTCGGGTGGAAACCTCATATTATGTCCAAAACTGTTACTTTTCAGCATTCAAAAGTAGCCAAAGTAGCAGATCGACAAGCTCAAAGCGCGTCGCTTCGCACAGCGTTTCAAGATATAGCTACTTTTGATGCTTTTGTGCGACGCTGTAGTAAGATCAAGTGGGGCCGAAAAAAACACAAACAGTTAGAATATGGAGATAAGAGGTTCCTGCCCCGACAGCAACGATATCTTGTTTGGGACCAAAGTGTTGGATGGACCGGGACCAACACTGCCACAGCTGCAGTGTTGATTTTGAATGCAAATTTTGATTTAGTTTTAGTCATAGTCTTTTGAATAAAATTATATAGATTATAGTCGACTTACCTGTCTATTTTGTGTATATGTCTTTGTTTTTGTTTTAAAAAAAGGAAGCAATCCATGTATATGAACAGAAATGTATAATCCTACCCTGTGCTTCACAATAAAAAAAAGATTTGAAACAGATTATAGTCGACTAAAACTACAGTTGATTTAGTCGACTAAAATGTATTTTGGCGGTGCCTTGATGGCATCGTAATGGCTGATTTTACACTTGGTTGCATGCTGAAAATAGGCGATCTACAAGCCCACAACGCGTCGCAGCGCGACGCGTTGTGGGCTTGTAGATCGCCTATTTTCAGAGCGCAACACCCGAGCGCAACCAAGCATAAAATGACTGGTCTTTTAGTTCTACTGGATCGTGGATAGTTTGTATTTGTTGACGAAATTGTCAATATATTTAGTCTTAGTTTTAGTCATCATAGCTTAGTTTTTATTTAGTTTTCGTCAGTGAAAAAAGGTAGTCGACGAACGTTTTCCGTCATAGTTTTAGTCGACGAAATGAACACTGCCACAGCTGTGGGGTAAGAAACGTTCAGTGTGGGAGAGGTGCAGTCAGTGTAAATGAACAGTGTGGACAGTGACAGTCTTCAGGTGACACGAGGCTATGAGTGACCTCACTATACTTTTCCAGATCCCCTTTGTGGGCATGAAACTGGGCACAGTCTAGTATAGCCTGTGTGTCCAGACCCTGCGAATAATTAATTACCCACTCCACTGCGTTGACCCATTCTGGTCTGGCAGCGGCGGCGCGGTGCGAAGCAGCGGTTTCTCAGTTGAAAAAGCAATTATCCAGTCAGTGCCACGGATGGGACTAACCGGGCCGTTGTCAAGCTGTTCTCAAGCTGCGCGCTGGAACCATGAGGATGGGTAATAATAACCACAATGACAACCAGGCCTGGAATGTCTTCATTTTAGGGGCAAGTATTGTCCATTTTTTTAGGGCAAAAAGGCAAATGCCAGGGCAGGAAGGCCATCAAATAAAACGACTTTAGACTTTAGTCCATTGAAATAATTAATTGAATTTAAGGGTTAAGTATGATTTAAAATTGAACCCATTAAGACCGGGAACGCATCTGTGTGTCATTTTAAGATTTCTTTGGGTTATTCAAAAATAGCAGATATACACAGGCTCATCAAGTGCCGCGCTATGAGCTTGTAGATCTGCATCTTCTTTTTTTAAAGAATTCGGGAAAATGTGTGCAAATCTTTGAATATATACATTTTTTAACTAAAATCTTTGCTTCTGGAGGTCTCTGGAACAAAATATTTTCAGATGGGGGTCCGCGGCCAAATACATATAATTTTGGGTGGTCCTTGACGTGAACAAGTTTGAGAACCACTGATATTATAGCGATTTTAAGTTTATTTTTATTTTTAGCATACGTTTTTTTCAGAAAACTGTTTTTTGTGTGAATCCCCAGAAGCAATAAGATTAAAAAAATATATATATTCAAAGATTTGCACACCTTTTCACAATAAACAAAAAAATAGCAGAGCTACAAGCTCGTAGCGCGTCACTCGCTGCCGCGCTACGAGCTTATATATCTGCTGTTTTTTGAATAGCCAAATAATTCTTAAAATGACACACAGATGCGTTCCCGGATTGAATGGGTTAATATGTAGACTATCTGCAGTGAAATAAATAAATGTATTTACAATGTGATCCATGCTCAGCCCTGCAGGGGAGTTAAGAATTCAGAATATCAAGAAAGAGACACTGGTGTCTACATGACAAGAAAGAGACACTGGTGTCTACATGACATGAAAGAGACACTGGTGTCTATATTGGCAGGAGAAAGTGGTACAGTCAGCTGGGGCATTAAGGCCACTGTGGCCTCAGGGCATGCTATTTTTTTGACGGGCACAAGGCCAAACTGAGGGGCAACGGCGGCCATGGCCTTCGTGGGCCTCCCTGACATTCCTGCCCTGATGACAACTATAGATAAGATAGACACTGCTATCGAGACCGTTCTAAATCACGTTCTAAATCACAGATGAATACTTAAAAAAATTGCATTTTTTTCAAACGGGAGATGGTTTCTTTTTTCTTTTGTGTCGACTTAATCGTTGATTCTTGTTTTTCTGCACACAATATTGGTTAAACGTTATATTATATGTGTTTTATGAGATTGGTGTATTTTAGGATGTGAATGTACTATATCAGTTTTTTTTTTAATTGATTGATTGATTGAATACTTTGAATAAAAGCACATTGGTACGATTATACAATAATGCTAAAACACAAAAAGCCCTGGTGGTCCTCCTACAGTATGTATTTAATGCATCAAGACATATAAAGACATACAATACTATACAAGAAATGTCTAGGAGCAATAAAAGTAGTTTTACTGGCCCGAGGAAGCTCAGTTAGGCCTATAATATTAAAAAAAAATCCTCACTAAAAAGATTTTTATAACAGAAAAACTAGCGTTGGATCCAGGCATTAAGTCTCTAGTGATTGGTAAAGGGATAAATCGACGGAAATGGCTTGGAAGAGGAGTGGAGGCAGTGTCAGAGAGAAGATGGAAATGGAGCGTTAATGAGATGATGACAATGCTGTCTGATATATCAATGCGAGGCATTCAGGTGAACAGTGTCTGGTACAGCAGCATATGATGCTCGCACTCATCGCCAGTGTTGCCAGATTCTGTGAGAGAAACAAGCAACCGGGTCTAGGAAAACCAGCCCAAAATAAGCGACTATGGGCCACATGAGCACTTTAACATCAGCTATTTGAAAATAGCAGATATACAACGCTCACAACGCGTCGCGTTGCGACGCGTTGTGAGCTTGTAGATCGGCTATTTTCAAATAAAATCTTGCGGGGAAATTATAATAAGCAGATCTGGCAACCCTGCTCATCGCTAGACTTCTGTTAGAGCAATTGGTTCTCAAAGTGGGGTCCGGGGACCCCCACCACCAGGGGTCCTCGGGAGGGTACCAGTGGGTCCCCCAGCAAAATGTGTTAATCACAGCATCACAATAATTTTTAACCCCTTTATCCATATTGTATACTTTGGCTATTCAAAAATAGCAGATCTACAAGCTTGTAGATCTGCTATTTTTGGAAAAACCTCGAAAATGTGTGCAAATCTTTCAATCTTTTTTTTTTAAAGGCGAGAGTTTTCAACACAAATCTTTGTTTCCGGGAGTCCTTGGTACAACACGGTGGTGGAAAGTATCTAAGTACATTTACTTAAGTACTGCACTTAAGTACAATTTTGAGGTATTTCTACTTTACTTGAGTATTTCCAATTTCCAATACTTTTACTGTTACTCCACTACATCTCTGAGGCAAATATTGTACTTTTACTCCACTATAATTATTTGAAAACTTTAATTACTAGTTACTCTGCAGATATAAATGATTACATTATAAAACATACATTAACCACTTCAAGCCCTATTTTATACCTAGGCTATTTGAAAATAGCCGATCTACAAGCTCACAACGCGTCGCGATGCGATGCGTTGTGAGCTTGTAGATCTGCTATTTTCAAACATTTTAGTACTTTTACTTTTGGTACAACATATTTTCAGATGGGGGTCCGCGGCCACATACATATCAATTTGGGGGTGCTTGAACCCCCTGTGTTAGAGAGGTAGTGGTGGGGGAGGGGGAGGTCGGGGGGGGGGGCGGTGTTACTGGACACCATCCGAGCCATTTTTAGGATCCTCTTTACCTCCTAGAGATAATCAGTGGAGGTAATGGTCTCTATCGGCAGGTATAGGCGGGTGGGAGTGGAGAAACCTGACAGCGCCACACTCTCTTAACAGAGAGAGATAGCGAGGCACTACGGGTATCGATAAATGTCAACTTGACATGTTCACTCGTTAGCCGCCTCCCTCCCATGCAGGGCAGAGAAGTCTTATTTATAAAGCCTGATTCACAGTGGTGGGAAGTGACTAAGTACATTTACTCAAGTAGGCCACTGTACTTGAGGAAGTACAATTTTGGTATTTTTTACTCTGCTGGAGTATTTCCAAATTTCTGTACTTTTACTTATACATCTCAGAGTCAAATATTGTACTTTTTACTCCACTACAATTATTAGACAACTTAAGTTACTAGGTAGCTTTAGATTATTATTACAAAACATACATCAACCACTTCAGCCCTATACATTTCGGCCATTTGAAAATAGCCTGTGAAATAGGACATTCTGCATAATGAGTACTTTCTACTTCTGGTACTTCTAAGTACATTTTGATACCAATACTATTGCACTTTTACTCAAGTAAATTTAGAATTCGGGACTTTTACATGTAACAGAGTATTTTTACATTGCGGTATTGATACTTTCTTTTACTTAAATAAAAAACGTGAGTGCTTTTTCCACCACTGCTGATTTATGCTTTGTGCTACGACGGTGTTGCACGCCGAAATTAGCCGGTCAACAAGCTCGGTGCGCTTGTAGATCGGCTATTTTCGGGACCATTCCAGCACGCTACGCCGGTATGAATCAGGCCTTAGTCACAGCATGCTCCAACGGCTGAATTCTAAGTGAGTCACAGCGCTTAACAGCGTCTCCACTCTCTAAAATCATTTTTCCTGACATCTTTGTCTGGCATCGTGTCTATGGCTGTTTATGAGGTAAACACGTAATGATCTCTGCAGGGGAAGTTGGTTTTTGGAATTGGAAATAATAAAACCGCAGGACCATCTGTCAGTCTTTAAAGTTGCCATATCGTTCCCTCCACAAAGCCACTCCCCAGGTCCCATTTCTCCAGGCTCACTGGTAATTAGGTTAGCATGAGAGAGGATGTATTCCTCAAAGCCCAGGTTTTTTTTATCTCGCCCTCCTCTCCGGGCCCTCCACCAGCTCAAACCTCTTCACATCTGAGACACAAGAGACAAAGTCAGGAGGGGAGGGGAGGATGAGAGGAGAGGAGAGATACTAGCCGTATACCCGGGGCCTGGGGATTGAGTGGTCAGACAGATCCTCCAAGGAACAAGCTCGCCAACTGAAAAAAATGAGTGACTGCCAGTGACCTTAGAGCCATTGGTTGAATTAATTAAAGGATTGGAACTTCCGAGGCGGCTGACATTTAAGCAATAACTCACTCCAGGCCATGGTATTTTGTCACTGCATCACACCTAAGGGGAGACAACCCCCTTAAGTGTGATATAATGTAATGACAATACCAGTATACCCATGGCCTGGAGGGAGCTTAATTGCTTTTTAAAAATAGGTTATTAAATATGGCAACATGAACAATCCATAGACACATCCCTAAGTAGCCTTGCACAAGCAATGTCACGTAACGCAACACGTTGTGAGCTTGTTAGAATTGTCGAATTTGGAAAACGCAAA
Organism: Gymnoscopelus braueri; assembly: GCF_963280865.1. Lineage (NCBI taxonomy): Eukaryota > Metazoa > Chordata > Actinopteri > Myctophiformes > Myctophidae > Gymnoscopelus > Gymnoscopelus braueri. The sequence continues at coordinate 17,396,363 of NC_137621.1, read as the reverse complement.
ACTAAAACGATCACCTACTGTATAATGACATTGGCAAAATAGGGACGCCAGGTTGAAGATGGTTAACCCATTAAGACCTGGAAGGGCATCTGTGTCACTTTTTGATTTGCGCTAAAAAGCATACTTTTACACTTTGGCTATTCAAAAATAGCAGATATACAAGCTCATAGCGCGGCACCGAGTGCCGCGCTATGAGCTTGTAGATCTGCTATTTTTGAAAAATTATGAAAATGTGTGCAAATCTTTGAATATATATTGTTTTAAAGCGATTTTTTTAAACTAAAATCTTTGCTTCTGGGGGTCCCTGGAACGACATATTTTGAGATGGGGCCCGGCGGCCAAATACATATCATTTTGTGGGTCCTTGACATGAAAAAGTTTGAGCGCCACTGATATAGAAACATACGTTTTTTCAGAAAACTGTTGGGATTTAGAACACATTTGTAGAATCGGTTTCAGGTCTTAATAAAATCTATCAGGAGACCAAAAGGGGAGGTAAATGTAATTTTGCCATCTTTTTTTGTACGGGAAAATTTGTTGATGACATGTATTATTGTGTTACTTTTTTATGTTACGTTGATGAATTTAAATACATAGGACCACAATGGAAACAAGTCCCCAGGACCCTTTTGTGATATCCTTTTAGCTTTACTGTCATACACTGTACCACATGCTGTTGACATATCAGACTAATAAAGTATTCAATCAATCAAAAAGTCAAATAATGGCTTGTATACATCGGCCTGGCTCTAGTTATTATTACGCCACACCTATCAACCAATCAGATTGTGTGATTTGACCAACCCCCGTATTATAAAACGTTCTTCTCTACTTTCACTAGACAGTGCTGATTCAGGAATGTGGAAAAATGCTATCAATGGATCTATTGATTGGTACATGACACTGATATGCCTGTATAGGTTGGAGGGTAGGGTAACTAACCACAGAGGATGTGGATATATAACTCCAGCATGATGTGCTCTCTGGTTACACTGAAACATACAGTCCCCAACCCCAACCCCAATGCATTACATCACACACACCAGTGTTGATTTCGTCGACTAAAACTATGACGAAAAATGTTCGTCGACTGCCTTTTGTCACCGACTAAAACGAAGTAAAAACAATCTAAAAACTGAGCTATTATGACTAAAATTAAGACTAAATTAATATATTGACAATTTCGTCAACGAATAAAAACTAGGCTACGATGTTAGGGAGGGACTAGTGGAGCTCTGAAAAGAGCAGATCTACAAGCTCACAAGGCCACAGACGCCCGTATCAAAATATTTTGTTCCAGGTCCAGAATCTATGCTTCTGGGGGAAGCATAGATTTGAGTAACAAATGTTTGTTTATATATATATATATATATATATATATATATATATATATATATATATATATATATTACCCGCCAAAAATCAAAAATAGCAGATCTACAAGCTCATAGCGCGTTGAGCTTGTATATCTGCTATCTTGGAATAGCCAAAGTATAAAATGACACAGATGCTTTCCCTGTTTTAATGGGTAAACCTGTTAGTGGATAGTTTTACAACAGTTTACCATTAGTAAACTGAGTGGATAATGAGTGTGTGTGTGTGTGTGTGTGTGTGTGTGTGTGTGTGTGTGTGTGTGTGTGTGTGTGTGTGTGTGTGTGTGTGTGTGTGTGTGTGTGTGTGTGTGTGTGTGTGTGTGTGTGTGTGTGTGTGTGTGTGTGTGTGTGTGTGTGTGTGTGTGTGCGTGCGCGCGCGTGTGTGTGCAGTGTAATTCGCTGATGTGTGCAGGTTTGTCCGTGAGAATGCAGACACCAGCACTGTACCGACCATTACTATGGTCATTTTGCAACCAAAATGACACATGCTCACATCTTAAATCAGCTTAAAAACCCAAGCTTGGATTTAAACCGAATGTTTTCCTTTTCCTCCTCATTATGTCATCACTCTCCACTCCAGCGTGGGGCCATCTGCCCCCTAATTCCTCCTCAACAGCTGTCAGGAGGAGGAGAAAGCGCCTCCTTCGCAACACACAGAACTACAGGACTCCTCTGTCTGCACACCCTCTGCACCGGCAGGTTCTCAAACTTTTCAATTTCAAGGACCCCCGTAACGTTGAAGCTGAAGTGGTGAATGTATGTTTTGTAACAATAATCCAAATCTACAAAGTAACTAAAGTTAGCAAATAATTGTAGTGGAGTAAAAGTACAATATTTGCCTCTGAGATGTAGTGGAGTAGGAGTAAAAGTATAGACAATTGGAAATACTCCACTAAAGTAAAAAAAATACCTCAAAATGTTACTTAAGTACTGTACAACACGTGAGTAAATGTACTTAGTTTACTTTCCACCACTGCTCGTCCGTCTCAACACAACCATGACTCGCCTGAATCCCATGGTATATATAGGACATGAAAGTTCGTGGGGATTGCAGCTTTAAAAGACCATTAATAATAGTGTGGCAGCCGGGGAGAGGATGACAGAGACCAGTGCCACTAGACACCAACCTTCCTCAGGTCCCCATCAGGAAGGCAGCGAGAGGAACTCATGCCTCCAGGGACTCGTGGGGGGCAAGCCACAGAACATTTCCAGGCGGTGGATCTGCTCGCTGGGCCCCCATGGCACCAAACGAGATGAGATTTCACCTCCGCTCGTCGACCCATTCCGGCTGAATTTCATTTCCCATATCCGTGTCGCTGTGTGCGAGCGCGGAAAGAAACAAGAACGTATTGTCTAGCTGCCGCGCGAGAGACCTGTCACTTGGAATGATAACCAGAACAGATTGTGTTTCATAGTACAGAAATTGTTCTGATTACGGAAAACAGAAGGCACCCGAACTCTGCTTCCTAGCTGGGATGTGCCGGAGCAGGCATGCTTTCCGTGAACTATAATACTGCAGGTCAGGAGGCAGGATTTCCTCTGGGCTCCTTCCCTGCCTCTCAGACCGGCCCTTCATTTAGTGTCCTTAGTAAACCTCGGATCCCAGGCCTGCGTTCCCTGAAAGAAAGCCTGGGGAATTTAGAAGTGAAAAGTGGACAGATATTGACAGTATTATGGGGCAGTGCTTGGTAGAGCCATTCCATCAAGAGGGAGGGGCTCACACCCAGGTGTTCAAAACACCTGGTGGTTAAAATAATATTTTATTCACAAATATATTATGGATTGCAGCTTTGCGCCCTCGTTCAAAGATAGTGAAAATAGCTGATCTACAAGCTCTCAATTCGTTACATCGTGACACATTGTCATTTAATTAATTATTTCGCTATTTAATTATTATTAAAAAAACATATTTTCACCTATGACATGCTCAAAATAGGGACGTGGTTAATAAAGTTAGCCCCAGTGGTGGTTGGTGCAATGACATTAATATACTGTATATCGTTGCTGTCGGGCAGAATCCTCTTATCTCCATAGTATAACTTTTCGTGTTTTTTTCGTTATTTAATGCCCTACTTTATCATACCACAGCGTCACACATAAAAGCCTCAAAAGTAGCAGATCCTGGCCCGGACGGGTTGGCGTAACCGCCTGGCCACCTATGAGGCCGGTAATCCAGCCTGACAACAGCGTGTTGCGGGTTCGAATCCCGAGCCCGACGACCTTTGCTGCCTGCATGTCACCCCCCCCCATCTCTCTCCCCATTTCCAGTCAGTCTACTGTTCCTATCAATAAAGGAAGAAAAAGCTCCAAAAAATATCTTAGTGGTATAGATCCACAAGCTCGTTTTGAGGTTGTCCATCTGCTACTTTTGCTGCTTTCCTGTGATTTCTAAATATTTATTCAAAAATTACAACAAATGTATGATGCTATATACTGTACATAACAAGAACCCAAAAAGGGGTTCCTGAAAGGTATAGTTTATACAAATAGGGGTTCCCGCCCAAAATGGATTAAGGCAGAATGCAGTCAAGCATAACAAAAATCAATGAATGCTAGCTAGAATGTTGATGCTTGACATACAATCGCCTCTTTAACTGCATCAGTTTCCTCACCCTAAAATGCTGATTGATTACCTTTAAACGTCAATAATAGCCCAACCTTCAGAGGTAGCTAATGCAGCAGAAGGCAGCAAGCATAGAGACGCTAAAATTGCCCTCATGAATCTTTTATTCTTTTACCGCAGGGGTTCCAAAAAATATATAAAAGAACCATCTATTATGTCTGCGAAGCTGGAATTTGCAACCTACCCAACGCAATCCCCCCCCCCTCCCCCCGCCCTGCCTGCATTATTGAGAAGGCACCTTAGAAAGGGATGAGCCATGCTTTGTGTTCTAATATCCCCCTATTAAGTTTCAAAATTAAGTGAAATGCACTATTTGAGTGTCTCCTTGACCGTATTCTCTCTGTGTGTGTGTGTGTGTGTGTGTGTGTGTGTGTGTGTGTGCGTGCATGCGTGCGTGCGTGCGTGCGTGCGTGTGTGTGTGTGTGTGTGTGTGTGTTGTGAGACAGCTGTTTTTTTGCAAGCGTTAGCAAAAAACCGCCACGCACTACCTGTCTCAGCAAGTTGAACGTCCCAATTATCTTGTTAGTTCCTTCACAGAGGCAAAACTGTATGCTTAAAGCATGCTTCTGCCAAGGGACCGGGGATACTTCCATCAATAACATATAGATAAGGCAAAGATGTGGGCAAGAATTACTCATCTAGGAAGAATGAAAGGCCAGCAATTGGATTTCTGAAATTGGAAATGTCAGGGTCTGCCCCAAGCCAAGTTTGCAGATGGCTCCTTCAAAACCCCCAGAAAATGACATGGGTATTTTGGGGGAGGCACTTTTCATGGGAGAGAGAGAAGATGACCTCAAACCTCACGTTTGCTCTGGCTCCTGAATCAGCGGTATCATACCCACAATGCATTGTGGGCAGTGGTGTAAAGTAGGTACATTTACTCAAGTACTGTACTATTAAGTACAATTTTGAGGTATTTGTACTTTACTTGAGTATTTCCAATTCTTTTACTTCTACTCCACTACATCTACAGTATGAGGCAAATATTGTACTTTTACTCCACTACAATTATTTGAAAACTTTAGTTACTAGTTACTTTACAGATATAAATTATTACATTATAAAACATACAAACCACTTTAGCCCTATTTTATACCTATAGGCTATTTGAAAATAGCCGATCTACAAGCTCACAGCGCGTCGACCTGAGGCAGATTCTAAAAAATGTCTTATAAATTCTAACAGTTTTCTGGAAAACGTATGTTGCTATATCAGGGGTTCCTCAAACCTTTTCATGTCAGGGACCCCCAAAATGATATGTATTTGCCCACGGACCTCCCCCATCTCAAAATGCTTTGTTCCAATGTATTATATTCAAAGATTTGCACACATTTTCATGCTTTAAAAAAAAAGCAGATCTACAAGGGCATAGCGCGGCACGAAGTGACGCGCTATGAGCTTGTATATCTGCTATTTTATTTTGCCAACCAATGTCCTATATACAGTAGATAAAATCTAAAATCACAAAATCACACAGATCAAACCTTTCCCGGTTTTAATGGGTTAAATACATGTACGTCCTTTTGGGAAATGTAGACTGTCTGATATGTTTGATATTTATGTTGAATAATATCACAATTTAACCATTTAATTCAATTGAAAATGTTCTACATTTGTCAAAACATTTGTAGCTAAGAAATAGGCGGTCTACAGTGAGCTTGTAGACTGGCAATTTTGGCCATTATGTTGTACGAAGAAGTATATGGTTAAGACAAAGTTTAAATGTACACTGAGGATGTTATTGTGTAGGAAATAGTAATGTTGTTGAATAGTCAACTAATTCAATTAAATTATTGAAGAGTTTTGTGTTACCATTAGCGCTGTTTGCAATTCTGCCTGATTATGGTAAAATATTGATGCGTTTATCTGCATATGACATGGTAAATTGCGACTACCTCCATATATTTACATTTTTATTCGTGTTAATTCCATAGAGTTTATTCTCTTCTTTAATTCCCTTGGAAAGTTTCCAACTTTGAATATTCCAAAAACTTTGCAGCCCTGGAGGTTTAAACTCATCACTAAAAGGACCCTGAACAGCTTCGGTGCTTTTATTGTAGCCTGGCTGCAAATGAATCACAATGAGATAGAAATATGTAAATATAAATATTCACAGTGTCAGGGTTGCTTCAATGAGATGGTATGGCCTAGTTTTACTACACGCACGCACGCACACATGCATGCACGCAGTGGTGGAAAGTAACGAAGTACATTTACTTAAGTACTGTACTTAAGTAAATTTTTGAGGTATTTGTACTTTACTTGAGTATTTCCAATTTCCAATACTTTCACTTCTACTCCACTACATCTCAGAGGCAAATATTGTACTTTTACTCCACTACAATTATTTGAAAACTTTAGTTACTAGTTACTTTTCAGATATAGATTATGATATAATGAAACACACATTAACCACTTTAACCCTATTTTATACATAGGCTATTTGAAAATAGCCGATCGACAAGCTCACAACGCCTCGCATCGCGACGCGTTGTGAGCTTGTAGATCTGCTATTTTCAAATATTTAGTACTTTTACTTTTGGTACTTTAAGTACATTTTGATGCCAATACTTTTGTACTTTTTTACTTTTTTACTTTAACAGAGTATTTTTATATTGCAGTATTGGTACTTTTACTTAAGTAGAGAATTTGAGTACTTTTTCCACCACTGCATGCACGCACGACTATACTTGGGAGGACAAAAATCTCAGGAGAGCATTGACAATAGCTGACAGAAGCCAAAAAATTGCTGAAAATTTGCAGATCTACAAACTTGAGCATTAATTTTAGAATTCACCTAAGAATCATAATAAATAACCCTGTTCCATTTTCATTTATAGGGATATTTTACTTTAAAACACTTCTGGGGATGATTTGAACGTCTAATCCCCAGACAGTTTTTAAGTTGCTTGATTCAGTACTACACGCCGTCTTCATGAACCCAATGTAACTTTAAACTCCATCTTAACCACGTTAGAAGTTAGATTAATTGAAAACACCCTGGTCCCTGGTTCTGGTATTGTCCTTCTAATGTCTGAGGGGGGCCGTGTTTTTTTCAAATACTTTTTCAATGTTTTTTTTTTATTCATTGTTTTGATGAACAAATAAAATAAAATAAAATGCCCCTCTGGTATTGCATAACCAGAGGGGCATGCGTTCCGCAATGGGAATGCATGCCCCTTGGGAACGGCCTTCTGGAGATGATCAGTCCATTGGTGTGTGAGATCTCACCGTACACACACACACGGATTGACTCATCCAGCGCCATTGACATCGCCGACATCCGTTTTTTATTTTTACGTCCAGAACCCAAGATAACATGATCCGAAGATCCATTAACTTCTTGGTTAACTTATTACTTACGTAAATCAACTAACTTACTTACAAAATCTCTGGCACTGGGCAAACACAGCCTGAAATAAGTCTGGCACTGAATGAGTTAAAGGAAGATGTCACAACTGAACGAGAAAAAAAAATGCTAGGCCAAGTCCTAATATGCGATTTTGTGAAACAGCGTGAAAGAAGCCCCCACACACACACACTAGTGCTGTGTTTCATAAACAATTAGCACAATATGTAGAATGATGATGTTTTAGTAGCCATACAACCAACCAGTTGAAGAAATTGCAGATCGATAATAAAGATTCTGTGAGAGAAACAAGCAATGGGCCACATGAGCACTTTAACAAATACATCAGCTATTTGAAAATAGCAGATCTACAAGCTCACAACGCGTCGCGATGCGACGCGTTGTGAACTTGTAGATCGGCTATTTTCAAATAAAATATTGCGGGGAAATTATAATAAGCAGATCTGGCTACACCAGCCCGAGTCATTTTGTATTTTAAAACAAAATGCCAGACGCCAGAGGGTTACCCTTTGCTTCTCACGAAATATCTGAGATCATTAGGATTTTCTGGAAGATGGAACATGCATTCTATTGCTGGTTTGACCACTTCAAATACCCTTTAATCTGAAAATAACGAATAACCGAGCATAGGCCATCTACAAGCTTACAACACGTCGCAGGCGGCGCAATGTGTTGTAAGCTTGTAGATAGGCTATTTTCGGTGCATGGCATGCTTCCATAAAAGACGTGCCTTCTATGGAATCCAAATGAAATCAGTTGTAGTGACTGGGAACTTTAATCCATGGAGAGACACACACACACACACACACACACACACACACACACACACACACACACACACACACACACACACACACACACACACACACACACACACACACACACACACACACACACACACACACACACACACACACACACACACACACACACACACACACACACCACAAGACGGCTCATCCACGTAGGGAGCCATGGCGGAAAAAGAAAAGGAAAAAAAGACACAAAATCAAGTGAATCATGTGAGCGAGAGTGCGTATTCTTTTTAAATAAAATTAGAAAACACGTGCGGAATTGGACACCATTACACTTAGTTAGCATCATCTGTCCCCAGCAAAGACGCAGGCAGTTGGCTGTCGCTTATGACTCATCTATACTTTCATATTATAAATGAGTGTAGAGAGAGAGAGAAAAAAACAGTGCATACTGTTGAATGGATGTACACTGGGCTCACAGCTGTGGCTGCCCTGCCAAGCGTGGGAAATAACCATGTTATAGCTCCTTCTCGTGTTACCGTGATATTGCAGCATTTCTTCCCACTCTGGGCTGCTATCGATTACCATGATTATCATGAGCTTTAACCCTTTCAATCCGCGAACGCCATCCGTGTCATTTTTTAGATATCTTTGGCCATTCAAAAATAGCAGATCTACAAGCTCATAGCGCGGCTATGTGATCGTAGATCTGCTATTTTAGAAGAATCGTGAAAATGTGTGCAAATCTTTGAATACATTTTTTTTTAAAGCGAGCATTTGTAAGAAGAAGAAGCAAAGATTTTAGTTAAAAATGTTGATTCAAAATAATATATGTATTCAAAGATTTGCAAAAAATAAATAAAAAATTGCACAACAAATTTGCACAAAAAATAGCAGATCTACAAGCTCGTACGAGCTTGTAGATCTGCTATTTTTTGAATAGCCCAAGTATAAAATAATGGTTATAGCTCAAATCTAAAATGACACAGATGCGTTCCCGGGTTGAGGGGGTTAAAAGCTCCAGTGCTCTCTTGATACTTTCTTCTCCCCATACATGAAGACTAATCTGCAACATTAGCGGAATGTGGCCGGTGTCGAATTCAAGGCCGCGTGCATCCGAGTGTGGAAAGGAAATTAATCCTTGCGCGAGCGATGCCACGCGGAAGGAGGCGTAGGCCAAGGGTTCCCAAAAGTTTCAAGCCCGCGACCCCCCAAAAATAATCATAGTATTTCAACTGGGGACCCCCCACTCTGACAAGCCCTTGGCATTACATTTAGTTTGACTCGGTTCCAGAGATAAATATTGTGAAAATAGCCGAACTACAAGCTCACAGGTTCCACAGATAAATATATATTGTGATAATAGCCAAACTACAAGCTCACATCTGTAGATCGGCTATTTTCACAATGTTTGCCTCTTTCTTACGTAATATTTGACAATTTGGTCAAAATTAATGTGCAGATTCACTGTAATACACTTAAACTGTACAGTATGATGGTTTTGTTTACTGTGTTGAGTGAGAAAACAATGTTGCATATTAAGCTAATCATCTGGGGACCCCCCCCCCAAAAAAAAAAAATAATAATTTGGGAACCACTGGCATAGGCCACTGTTTCTCAAAGTCTGGTTCGGGGGCCCACCAGGGGTCCGGTATGGACACCAAAATGAGAGTACAAATGGAGCCATTTTTTGTCTTTGAGACCCCCATTCTACACGGTAAAATGATCTGTGTTCATGCAACTCTGAGAGCGTACAAATGGAACCAAATGACGCTCTCGGAGTTACAGACCCATTAAAAATGTCCATTTTGGACCCCCCCCCCCTGGTCCCCGAACCTGAGGTTGAGAACCAGTGGCGTTGCAGTTGAGGTTCACTTTAGACCAGTGGTTCTCAACCAGTGATCCGGGGACCACAAGTGGTCATTGTGGTCCATTGCCAGGGGGTCCCCAGCAAAGTTAGTTAATATAGCGTCGCAATCATCTTAATCACTTAAACCATATTTTACACTTTGGCTATTCAAAAATAGCAGATATACAAGCTCATATGAGCTTGTAGATCTGCTATTTTTGAAAAATCCCTGGCACATAATATTTTTTGAGATGGGGGGGGTCCCGCAGCCAAATACATATCATTTTGGGAGTCCTTGACATGAAAAAGTTTGAAAACCACAGCTTTAGACGCTGGTGAACACCACCTCCTACAGCATGCCAAACACGCACGCATATGCACACACAGCAATTGTGTACACAAGCAATCGCACAAAGTAGGCCAAATACACACCCTACCCAGCCAGGGACATCAATATTTGAGCTATGGCTCGACCGAAGGAACAGGTTGTTGAGATCTATTCCGCGTTTCCCAGCCTGCGGGCCCGGGGCCCACTGGTGGGCCGTGAGGGCATTGCAAGTGGGACCCCAAATAATTGGCAAAACACTAAGATTCTTATGTTAAAGCTGCACTACTGCATGTAACTTTCCTCTTCTTCTCCCGGATTTGAACCCTGGTTTCAAGTGCAAGTGCTGACATTTTTACCATTGAGCTAATACAGCCGGCCTGCTTGCTCAGGGGATAAATTGAATCTTGACCATCAGGTAAACAATGTGTGTCAGATCCTGTGTCTATAGGTGAGACATGGCCTTTGACACAATCTAAATGTCTCAATAGAAGAGCAGGGAGACAAAATACAACCACCGCAATTGTATAAGTTATATTGTATTAACATACTCTACCACAGTGGTTCTCAAACTTTTTCATGTCAAGGACCCCCAAATTGACACTTATTAGCCCGCGGACCCCCATTTCAAAAGATATGCCAGGGACCCCCGTAAGAGAGGATATTTACGGCTCTATCAGTGATTCTCAACCATTTTAATTTCAAGGACCCCCAGTTTGACATGCATTAGGGCTACAGACCTCCATTTAATGGCATTTCTATCACTTGGACCGCAATTTATATTGTAAAATCTATGTCAATTTAACTCTGAGAGTGTACAAATGGAACCAAATGGACCCGTTAGGGTCCATTTGTACACTCTCAGAGTTACAGACCCATAAGGGTCCATTTGGTGCCTAATCTATCATTTAGCTGGGGACCCCTGGAACTCCCTCAAGTACCCCTGGGGGTCCCCGGACCCCACTTTGAGAACCAATGCTCTACCATACCGATTGGGAAAAATGTCAATAAATATCCAAGGAAGAACACACAATCACATGATTAAAATAAACAGCGAATATTGCACACGGCCCACCCAGTATGACCACTTAAGACGGTTAAACGGTCAGATGGGTGGGCTGGCCGCGGCCCGCGAATGCTTTCGGGATTTTCAAGTGGGCCCTGATCCAGTAAAGGTCGGGAACCAACACTTCTCTAGTCAAAGCAAAGCTTTCAGGCTCTGTATTCTTCCTCTGTAAAAGCCGGGCTAAAAATGCAATCAAGCCTTTGTTATGGATCTGACTGCCGCAGTGTGAGTTATTGACAAAGCGATTTCGGTGGAAGTATCGGCATCAACACTCACAGAGACTCTCCTCTCCGACACAGAGCTTATCCATTCATTTCAAGCTTCACAAAAGGAGAAAGATCTCGTGATTATCTGACCCATTTAACCCTTTCAATCCGTGAACGCACGTAAAAATGTCTTCTAAATCCAAACAGTTTTCTGCTACATTAGTGGCGTGCAAAGTGCAAACCTTATCCATGTCAAGGACCCCCAAAATTATATTGTATTTGGCCGTGGACCCCCCCATCTCAAAAATATGTTGTTCCAGGGACCCCCAGAAGCAAAGATTTGAGTTAAAAAAAATCGCTTTAAAATATGATTATGACAATATGACACAAGATTTGTGCATATTTTCATGATTTTTCAAAATTAGCAGATCTACAAGCTCATAGCGCGGCACTCGGTGCCGCGCTATGAGCTTGTATATCTGCTATTTTTGAATAGCCAAAGAAATCTTAAAATGACACAGATGCCTTCCCGGTCTTAATGGCTTAATTAGCGTCAGATGGTAGGACCTCCACAACATTAACAGTTTGAAGCAGCCTTTATAGCAGTGCTTCTCCAAGTGGGGTCCGCAGACCTCCCCCAGGAGGTTCCAAGGGGTCCCCAGCTAAATATGTATATATTTTAAAAAAACACTAGCATAGAGCCCTCAAGCTCACAACGCGTCACGCTGCGGCGCGTTCTGAGCTTGTCGATCGGCTATTTTCAGCTAAAGCTTTCCCCACAAAACGGAAGCTGGTGTTTAAGTGCTTAATATAGCATCAAAATCACTTTAATCCTACAGTATATACATCGTTTATTTGAAAATAGCAGACCTACAAGCTCAGAACGAGTCACTTTTTTTTTTAAATCACAAATCTGGCACAAAATATTTCCAGATAGGGGTATGTGGCCAAATACATATTAATTTGGGGGAGGGGGGCTCGAGATGAAAATGTCTGAGAACCCTTGAATTATATTTCAGACTTAATAGACTTGAGTGTTTTTACGTTGAACTAAAACTGTACAAATCCTTAAGGACAACCAAACTAGTTATTTCCAGGCCTAACTTTTCAAGTGCAAGAGTTGAACATTCTCTGTTCCAAATCAGACGTGCCCATCGTTTAAAATCTGACACATTTTCTCACAGAATAATGAGCCGTCTCTTTCTCTCTGTCGTGCTTGAAATAATCATATCTTAAGGGTAATATTTCCATGTAATTGTTAACGAGATTAGATGGTGCTCTGACAGACGGGGGGATATGGTAAGGTAATCAAAGCCTTGTCATGATTGGCCAGTGGTGGAAAGTAACTAAGTACATTTACATCTAAGTACTGTAACTGAAGTACAATTTGAAGTACAATTTTGAGGTATTTTTACTTACTTGAATATTAACTTTTTTGTTTTTAATACTTTATACTTCTATCAATTATACACCCCATGAAGCCTTGAATTCATGGAGATTTTTTAGTTTTTGTCTCATTCCTAAGCCAATAATTTGATGACCGGCTGAAAGATGCTAATGTCTCCAGGTAGGAGACTCAAAGTTGATACTTTGTGTCTCCTACCGGAGCCGCAGCCAATCATCAAATTATTGGCTTAGGAATGCGACAAAAACAAAAAAAATCTCCATGAATTCAAGTCTCCATGGGGTGGGTAATTGATAGGAAAAAAAAGACATTTTTGGGGGTGAAATGTCCCTTTAAGTTGTGACCACTGTGTCACAATCCATTCACAGCCTCATGGTTGGTCTGACAAGCAGGCTGGTATTACAGTGTTTGTCAGAGCTTAATTAACAGTCACTTGAATGTCATGTTTGACTCATTACTGTGACTCATGACTCATCACTCTGACTCACGACTCGTCGTCCTGTGAGACGAGACCGGCGTTCTTCTCTGCTGCTGCTTCACATTAGTGGAGAGACCCTCACGACTCGTACACGTGTCTCGAGCAGAACAACAGCTCACTAATGACGCATGTAAAAAAACCTTAATGAGGTGAATATCAGACAATCAATCACATAGAATGAACAAGAATCTACTGAGAATAGGGGCAGTTGATCACTATAATCTAGGGCTGCCTGCAACAATTATTTTATCAGCCATTATTCTATCGATTAATGTTTCGATTAACCGAGAAGCACGTCTCTTTATATATCGTTGCTGTCGGGCAGAAAACTTGTATATTTTTGCGTTTTTTTCATAAATTAATGCCCTGCTTGATCATACTGCTGTGTCACACAAAAGCATCACATTTGTCCCAATATAAATGAAAAACAATCGAAGCATGTATAGCTTGCTGCTTATCAGAAATGGACATTCTAAAAATAAAAGGTAAAGAAGTTATTTTAAAACATTTTCGTGAACGGAAATGACAAACAGCTTCCGTTCTCGGCTCTCGGGAGGTGTAGTTCCAGACTCTTTTTTGGAGATTGTGGAATAGTTGTCTGGCTACGCGAGACTAATAACAAAACAAAAGGATAAGCGGATCGTTTTTTCAGTAGCTAGAGTATTAAACGGAAACTGGGACAGAGGCAGAAGGATAGGGGAGGGGGGGGGGGGGGGGGTGGGGGGATATATATCTAGACAAAATCCCCGGAGGGAGTGAATCTGACTGGGAGAGTTGCTCCTGAAATGGAAGTGTGTGTGTGTGTGTGTGTGTGTGTGTGTGTGTGTGTGTGTGTGTGTGTGTGTGTGTGTGTGTGTGTGTGTGTGTGTGTGTGTGTGTGTGTGTGTGTGTGCAATATAAAAATACTCTGTTACAAGTAAAAGTCTAGAATTCAAAATTTACTTGAGTAAAAGTACAAAAGTATTGGCATCAAAATGTACTTCGAGTACCAAAAGTAAAAGTACTAAATATTTGAAAATAGCCGATCTACAAGCTCACAACGCGTCGCGATGCGACGCGTTGTGAGCTTGTAGATCTGCTATTTTCAAATAGCCTAGGTATAAAATAGGGTTAAAGTGGTTAATGTATGTTTCATTATATCATAGTTTATATCTGAATAGTAACTAGTAACTAAAGTTTTCAAATAATTGTAGTGGAGTAAAAAGTACAATATTTGCCTCTGAGATGTAGTGGAGTAGAAGTAAAAGTACTGAAAATTAGAAATACTCAAGTAAAGTACAAATACCTCAAAATTGTACTTAAGTACAGTACTTAAGTAAATGTACTTAGTTACTTTCCACCACTGGTGTGTGCGCACGTGCGTGAGTGCGTGTGCAGGGGAACATGAAACCCAGTCAGACGAGACCAGACCAGACACAAAGAAAGAGCCCCAGCCATGGCTGGGGAGGCAGCCAAACTCTGAGCGGCACGCTCTCTACAGCAGGGGGACAACCCGTCTCTGTGGATCACGGCCTAGTTCCCCTAAAAAAAAAGAAAAGAAAAAAGATTGCAGTCGTTGCAGTCGGCTGGAAACCTTTGTAGGCCTACGTCAAAAACGTAAAATAGAAAATGAAAATAGTCGATCTACAAGCTCACTGCGACGCGTTGTGAGCTCGTAAATCAGATATTTTCACTACTTGTGTGCGACACTCTTGAATGACGAGGCAGGGCATTCATTAAAAAAAAGAAAAAAAAAGAAAAAGGTGAAATATGGAGATACACGCATTCTGCCCGGCGGCAACAACAACGAAATATATAAATGTTATATAAGTATTGGGTCACGGTAGCCGTTGGTAATGGTATTCTCTTTGAAAGGGCAGGTCCGTATGGACACACAGCATCATGCTGTTTACTTCTGGGCCAGCAGGTGAAGAATTTATGCTTATTGATTTATGCTTATACGCCATACGATGGTTCCACCCACTGAAAAATATGTCTTCTTGTGTTATGCCATTACCTGTACATGTCATGACCATAATTATTACACCGTTATGAATAATTAATAACTAATCTATTCACGTGTGGACTACTGCAAATTTTCTTTACTCCTGTCTTCTCCGAAAAAAATACATCCCCAGAAAGTTCGACTTAAGTTTGGCCTCCTTCCACTGGCTGCCAATTTTAAAATTCTGTCAACCCTTTAAGACCGGGAACGCATCTGTGTCATTTTAAGATTTCTTTGGCTATATAAAAATAGCAGATCTACAAGCTCGAGCTTTGTAGATCTGCTATTTCTTTTTGAAAAATCGTGAAAATGTGTACTTTAGTTTGAATATATACTTTTTTAAAGCGAACGTTTTTAACTCAGATCTTTGCTTCTGGGGATTTTACAAATGTCTTCTAAATCCTAAAGTACTTTTTTCCTAAAGTTTTTTTTTGTATTTTTTTTTTTACTTATGTTGCTACATTACCAATGGTTTTCAAACTTTTTTCATGTCAAGGACCCCCAAAATAATATGTATACCCCCTCCCATCTAAAAATATTTTGTTCCAGGGACCCCCAGAAGCAAAGATTTGAGTTAAAAATGTATATAAAAGCTTTGCACAAATTTTCAGGATTTTTCGAAAAAATAGCAGATCTACAAGCTCATAGCGCGGCACTCGGTGCCTATGGAGTTACATTTGTGTCTTTATTAACCAAACAAAAGAAAAACATTTGAGAGAGAAAAAATATAAACAGAGCAAAGAATAGTTTTGAAAGAAAACGAATTAAAACAGCAAGCAAAAAATAATAATTTGTAAGCAAAGGAAATTATATAAACAGAACAAAAAATATTTTTAATTAAAACAAATTAAAAACGCAATAAAAAAATATATTTGCAAGCAAAAAAATATAAGATTTGAAAGAAAATAAAAAATAATTGAGAACAAAACTTTTAAAATTCAAGAGTAAAAAAATAAGGAAAAACGGTTTAAACTACATAAAACAAAATACTTAGTAAAATGTTTGGGTAATAAAATGTGTTGTGCTAAATAAAATGTTTTTAATGTTTTTTTTCCTCATTTGCGAATGAAAGTTGTTTTTTCTGATTGCAAAATGCCTTCTCTCTCAAAACCTATGTCTTTGGTCTCGATTTTTTTTTTCTCTCTCTTGGATTTGTTTGTGTGAGGGGTTAAAGTTCAGAAGGCGGGTCCTACGCTGATAGATGTAAGACACCTCTCCATTGGTCACTTGGAGTCTGAGTGACAGCTCCCCCTTCCTTATGTAGCTTGTTGAATGCAGGGATGGAGGTGTGTTACGGCCAGCATGGTTTTTTGATTATTATTATTATTAGCAGTTTGCAAAAAAAACAAAAAAACATGAAAGTATAATGCAAGGTCAGCTAAGAGTATTTAAAACCTAAGAAAGATGACTTGTTTCCATTGGGGTCCTTTGTACTCAATTCATAGAGACATTTAATGATAGACAGTATATATACACTACTATGCAAAACATCATAAAAACAAAAACAAAAAAAATATGTACAGTAAACAGTTTGAGTAAACAGATTGATGGAATACTTTATTAACAGTAGGATACAGAGGTACAATTGTACAATGATTGTTATAAGGATAACACAAAAAGGCTTGTTTCCATTGTGGTCCTCTGGGACTGAGGTCAGAGCTCCATTCCAGCTCTGGACGCTACACTATTCGTTACAATATTGAGCATTTTAGGCTATTAGCAATTCAGATGATTCCCTAATGTTAGGTTTCTGTTCTACTTACAGTTTGTGATCTGTATTTAAAATTGTTGTATTGTTGTTACTGTTATAGTAGGCCAGTGGTTCCCAAACTTGGGATCGGGACCCTCAGAGGGGGTCCCCAGATTAGCTTAATGGGCAACATTGTTTTCTCTCTCAACAGTAAACAAACCAACCTATACAGTATAAGTGTATACAGGGTAACACATTTCTAAAGTGACAATTTAATGACTTTTAAGACCTTTATAAGGCATTGTGCGCTTGTAGTTCGGCTATTTTCACAATATTTATCTGTGGAACCGAGTCAAACTAAATCTAATGCCTACAATTTCAAGTGCTTGTCAGGGTGGGTGGTCCCCAGTTCAAGTATGATTATTTTGGGGGGTCCCCAGTTCAAATATGATTATTTTAGGGATTCACAGCCTGAAGCACACTATCAGACGAAACGTTTCCAAAGCAGTCTATCTGGAATGGGCCTGGCCAATAGGCCAGTCACTTCAGCCTTGCCTTAATTAGAATAACAAATATAACATAAAATAATGTAGCTTTATTTTATAATTTCAAAGGGTTCCGAGGCTGTGAATCCCTAAAATAATCATATTTGAACTGGGGACCCCCCAAAATAATCATACTTGAAGTGGGGACCACCCACCCTGACCCAGGCATTAGATTTAGTTTGACTCGGTTCCACAGATAAATATTGTGAAAATAGCCGAACTACAAGCGCACAATGCCTTAAAAAGGTCTTAAAAGTCATTAAATTGTCACTTTAGAAATGTGTTACCCTGTATACACTTATACTGTATAGGTTGGTTTGTTTACTGTTGAGAGAGAAAACAATGTTGCCCATTAAGCTAATCTGGGGACCCCCTCTGAGGGTCCCGATCCCAAGTTTGGGAACCACTGGCCTACTATAACAGTAACAACAATACAACAATTTTAAATACAGATCACAAACTGTAAGTAGAACAGAAACCTAACATTAGGGAATCATCTGAATTGCTAATAGCCTAAAATGCTCAATATTGTAACGAATAGTGTAGCGTCCAGAGCTGGAATGGAGCTCTGACCTCAGTCCCAGAGGACCACAATGGAAACAAGCCTTTTTGTGTTATCCTTATAACAATCATTGTACAATTGTACCTCTGTATCCTACTGTTAATAAAGTATTCCATCAATCTGTTTACTCAAACTGTTTACTGTACATATTTTTTGTTTTTATGATGTTTTGCATAGTAGTGTATATCTGTCTGTCATTAAATGTCTCTATGAATTGAGTACAAAGGACCCCAATGGAAACAAGTCATCTTTCTTAGGTTTTAAATACTCTTAGCTGACCTTGCATTATACTTTCATGTTTTTTTGTTTTTTTTGCAAACTGCTAATAATAATAATAATCAAAAAACCATGCTGGCCGTAACACACCTCCATCCCTGCATTCAACAAGCTACATAAGGAAGGGGGAGCTGTCACTCAGACTCCAAGTGACCAATGGAGAGGTGTCTTACATCTATCAGCGTAGGACCCGCCTTCTGAACTTTAACCCCTCACACAAACAAATCCAAGAGAGAGAAAAAAAAAATCGAGACCAAAGACAGGTTTTGAGAGAGAAGGCATTTTGCAATCAGAAAAAACAACTTTCATTCGCAAATGAGGAAAAAAAACATAAAAAACATTTTATTTAGCACAACACATTTTATTACCCAAACATTTTACTAAGTATTTTGTTTTTTATGTAGTTTAAACCGTTTTTCCTTATTTTTTTACTCTTGAATTTTAAGTTTTGTTCTCAATTATTTTTTATTTTCTTTCAAATCTTATATTTTTTTGCTTGCAAATATATTTTTTTGATTGCGTTTTTAATTTGTTTTAATTAAAAATATTTTTTGTTCTGTTTATATAATTTCCTTTGCTTACAAATTATTATTTTTTGCTTGCTGTTTTAATTCGTTTTCTTTCAAAACTATTCTTTGCTCTGTTTATATTTTTTCTCTCTCAAATGTTTTTCTTTTGTTTGGTTAATAAAGACACAAATGTAACTCCATAGGTGCCGCGCTATGAGCTTGTAGATCTGCTATTTTTGAATAGCCAAAGAAATCTTAAAATGACACACATGCGTTCCCTTCCCGGCCTTAAAGGGTTAATTACATACAAGGCTAGGTCCGGCCTTGCTCCGTCCTACATTTCGGACCTACTTGAACCCTACGAGCCGACTCGCGAGCTTAGATCATCGGGCATATAGCACTGCTTACCGTTCAAACGGGTCGCAAAAAAACTAAAGGAGACCGGGCCTTTGCTATTTGCTACTCGAGCTCTCGACGCTTTGGAATGCCTTGCCCCAGCCAGGGGATCAGGCTTGCAGAGTCGGTGTCTCGATTTAAATCGCTTCTGAAAACTCACCTTTACAAAGCTGCTTCTAACCCCCAACCTTCGCAGTTTGGATGAATCTTTTGATCTATTTTTTGTTTTTATCTATTGTTATGTTTATTGATTTATTTCTTGTGTTGTGTGTTCTTTTCTGCTATAAGCAGAACTTGTCTGTCATGCCTATTGGTATATGTCATGTTTTGCGATTTCTTCTGCATGTAAAAAGGATGACTTCACCCATTTTCAACCTATCTTCATATAATTGGTCCTCACTAATGCTCATGATATTAATTTAAAAAAAAACTCGGTCTCATAGGAGGGCTGTGGACAGCCCTTCTATGTACAATCAACATTTGTTTTACTGTAGATTCCTTGGATCATGACGTCACTTATAGGCCCTTGCTTGTGCCAGACTTTTTGCTACTACTCCACAGATTTTGTCCAAATCTCACAACATTTTTTTCAGATCCCATTCCAATTGGCTATGACTGCCTTCCAAAGTTTGCGGGCCCTGGATAGGCATCCCGGCCTGGCGGAGACCTGTGCTCGCATTTGGATCACAAAACATTTTGTTGTTAAATGTTTTGCGAGTTGTGTTTATATTGTTCTCTCGTCTTTAGGACCCCTTCCGAAAACGAGATGCTTCATCTCAAAAGGGCTATTCCTAAATAAATCATTTCAATCAAATGAGCCTGATCTACAAGCTCACTTGTAGATGATTGTAAATCGTAAATAAAGCACGAGCCAAAGCAGACGTGGTTTTGCCTCCTTCTTCCCAGTTGTATTTTCTAACGGACTCATTGCGTCAGCAGCACCACTGTAAACAAGGCCTGCAGCCAGTGGTGGAACAAGTATTCAAATTCTTTACTTAAGTAAAAGTACCAATACTGCAAGTAAATGTACTTAGTTACTTTCCGCCACTGCCTGCAGCCTTTCCTGCCGTGCGTTACCGTTCAGCTGCTGTCAAACACATCACATCGTAACACAGCCGGGGCCAATGAGGCCATGATGGAGAATTAGCTGCCTTTACACTGCATCTGTTGTTGCTGTCAGGGCCAGGCCACTCAGCCACTGACACCATGAGCGCAGGGCTGTTGCCAGATTTAAGGGAGAGATATAAGCAAATCGAGGTCTTATGAAAACAAGCACTAAAAAAGCGACAAGGCTACACGGGATATTTGATCTACAAGAGCTTGTACAGTAGATCTGCTATTTTCAACAACAACAAAAAATACAATTAACACATTGAATGCCAAAAACGGTCCGGACCGTTTTTGAGGATCCAAACGAGAAGTGCCGAAAACGGTCCGGACCGTTTTTGACCCAATTCTATTTTTATACATGTGGGCCACGTGGGGCGCTAAAACGAAACTTTGACATCACCCAAGGAGTTTCTGAGAAGAAGAGGCTGGATCTGGCTCCATGTCAAAAATCCTTCCGGTCGGCGTTTTCAATGTTATCTCCTTGACTAAAAGCTTAATATCTCCATTTCTTTTTAACGTGGTGGAAACGAGCCGTTTTCGATCGGCGATCACGCTGCAATGGAGGATCGCGTTAGAAATATTATTGTTCCAGGCGTTAGTCGGGACCCTCCGCCGTCTCGCACGCACGCTTTGTTTACATGCACTTCCGCGTCGGGGCTTCTACAGCACGAAACGTATAACGCAAGTGGATGGAAGAAATGCAGGCACTCAACGTATAATATTTTAATAAACCTCTGGCACCCAATGTGTTAAAACATCTTGGGGGAAATAAATGAAAAATGTTAAACACTTTTTAAAGATTTTAACAACACAAATCTTGTATGGGGGTCCCTGGCACAAAATATTTTCAGATGAGGGGTCTGCGGACATGAAAAGAACCACTGGTTTAAACAACATTTAGGAAGCAAGCAACTACACTTTAGAAACAACTACCAATCATTTACAAGCAACTTTACAGAAAAACAAACCCAGAGTCGCTTATAATAAGCAGACGTGGCAACGCTGCATGAACGCCTCTCTCATCAGTACTGGGAAGTAACTAAGTACATCTACTCAAGTACACAGCACTGAAGTGCACATTTTGAGGTTCTTGGTTATTTCTATTTTTAAATACTTCTACTCCACAAGGGCAATTATTGGACTTTTTTTTACTCCACTACAATTATTTGACAACTTTAGTTATAAGTTACTTTGCAGATTTAGATTATTATTACAAAACAATGTGGTGGAGGAGGTGCTAAGGTGAGAACCAGGTATACTTAATGAACTGGAGGAGGCGTGTGCACATACAAACATAATTTTAACACTTTCTGTACACTTTTTTGAAAAAAAATCTTCCTCCTATTATAACTATAATACCTGATGATTATGTTTTAGGGGGGGAAAAAAATCACTGAAAATCACGGCACCCCGTCTTTAAGTAAGAAAAATCGGAGTACTTCTTCCCCCCACCACCTCTCATACAGTATATCCCTCTATGTATCTACAGTACACTAAGTGACAGCTCTCTATCAATCTGCTACAGAGGGAGGGAGGGAGGGAGGGGCGGTTCGATAGGAAGCCGGGGTCCGCCCTCTGGCCGGCCGGCTGGCTGGGCTGGCTGATTCCATTACGCATCAAATTGAACGCGATTAGGGCTGAAATTGGATCTGGGATGCGGCAATCCTCCCAACGCGTCGACTGCTCGTAATTTTATGTATATTTCTGTTTTCGAAGGCCGTTTCCCCCACCGACCGGCTAGCTGAGTCTGTCTGTCTGTCTGTCTGTCTGTCTGTCTGTCTGTCTGTCTGTCTGCCTGCGACTCCCTCTCTCCATCTCTCTCTCTCTCTCTACTGCAGGTGTTCTAGTCGAGAGGTATTTAAAAACAGTGGTGTAAAGTAACTAAGTACATTTACTCAAGTACTGTACTTGAGTACAATTTTGAGGTATTTTTTACTTTACTGGAGTATTTACAGTTTTCAGTAGGCCTACTTTTACTTCTACTCCACTACATCTCAGAGGAAAATATTGTACTTTTACTCCACTACAATTATTTGAAAACTTTAGTTACTAGTTACTTTGCTGATATAAGGCGGGGTTTTCTCGGTTGAGAATCTAACCGGGCCAACGAGGATCGGGATAATCCGGTACGAACCAATCGCCAAAGAGTACCCCTTTGGCCACGCCCCCATCTCAGAAAACGGCTGCACTGAGAGGGCTTTCAGACTGAATAATGGAGTGAACAAAATTAGAATTCAGGCTGAGTGTCAGGCTACCCTCAGGGTCCATTTGGTTACATTTGTCACGCCGGAGGGCGAAGACAATATGTTTTCAGCTGCGTGATTACAAACGGGCTCATTTAAATACAGTGTGTGTTAAATGTATCGGCCACGTATGTCTGTACTCTCACACCGATATTGAACAAAAGGAATGCCCTGGGCTAGGTCTAAGGATGCTTGTCAAGTAGGCTACTTAAAGGTTTAATGACATTCACTTTTACACCACATTCAAAGTCTTTGTCCTGGTCCTTCAAAAGTGTACAAAAAGTTTTAAGTGAAAATTCCATTCCAGTGATCAATGGCAGGTGTTTTTCTCTCACATTTCTAAAGCCTTTTCAACTGCAATGAAAAAAGAAATCTTTGCCTGCGGGTGTCGCTGGTGAGGGATTTTGCCTGTCAATCATCGCCTCTGCTCCGCCCCCCCCAAAGGAAAGGATAGGGGAGGGGAGGGGCGAGGAGGAGAGTGGGCGGGATTAATCGACAGTGACCTCACTGTCGAAGGGCCAAGCTCAGATTACTTTTCAGCCTAATTATTCAGAAAACCCCAGACCACAGAAAATCCACTGAATGTTCTAAGTTCAGTTTTTTTGGGTGTAATTGAGGTCATAAAACCCCAAATAAAACATTGAAAATAAAAAAAGTGAAAATGAATGTCATAGAACCTTTAAAGGGATAGTTCACCCCCAAAATGACTTTTTTTTTTCTTGAATTCATGGATATTCTTTTGTTTTTGTCATATTGACAAGAAACATCTCAGACAAAATGTACAGTTGTTATGGACTGAAGCACTGTCAATGCCGCAAGGCATGTGTGTGAGTGCGGGTTCATGTACTGTATAGCCTAGTATTTGGGTAGGGTGGCCTGGAAGGGTGTATGACTCCCGGCCTGAATTACAGGCCCAGTCCGGGGCCTGACAGACAGACAGACAGACAGAGGGAGGGAGAGAAAGAGAGAGAGAGACAGACAGAGGGAGGGAGAGAAAGAGACAGGCAGACAGACAGAGGGAGGGAGAGAAAGAGAGAGACATGCAGACAGAGGGAGGGAGAGAAAGAGACAGACAGACAGACAGACAGAGGGAGGGAGGGAGGGAGGGAGAGAAAGAGAGAGACAGACAGACAGAGGGAGGGAGGGAGGGAGAGAAAGAGACAGACAGACAGACAGAGGGAGGGAGAGAAAGAGACAGACAGACAGACAGAGGGAGGGAGAGAAAGAGACAGACAGACAGACAGACAGACAGACAGACAGACAGACAGACAGACAGACAGACAGACAGACAGACAGACAGACAGAGAAAGAGAGAGAGAGAGCAGAGGACTGTTGGCTCAGGCAGGACTTCCCTGGTTGGAGCAAAGCCTTTTATTTCAGTCACAGCACTTTTTATGGATGTGGAGAATAATCCTGTGGAGGAGGAGGAGGAGGAGGAGGAGGAGGAGGAGGAGGAGGAGGAGGAGGAGGAGGAGGCTGCCAGCAAACACTGTGTGAATTATCCAATTATTATTTGTTTTTCCTGCAAGACTTCCAGGATTTCCATCATGTTGACCCGCCGTCCGCTTAAACTCCGACACGTCGGCTTGGAGAGGTGCGTGCACACGCACGCGCACACACACACACACACACTCCGATATATCATCTCTGTCGGGTGGAAACCTCATTATGTCCAAAACTGTTACTTTTCAGGATTCAAAACACACACACACACACACACACACACACACACACACACACACACACACACACACACACACACACACACACACACACACACACACACACACACACACACACACACACACACACACACACACACACACACACACACACACACACACACACAGGAGCAATGGGGGTTATATAAGAGAGATAGAGGGCTCTGGTGTGCCGCTGCCGCTGCCGCCGCCGCTGCTTTTATCTTGTTGACACTGGCTGTGAAAACAAGGCGCACTTAGCACCCTGGCGGGGTCCCTACTCAAACCAGTTGGCTCAGATAAGGGCTCCCCCGCGGTGCCCGGTGTAAGAGACAATGTAAAACCATTCATACTTAGGATAAAACCCCTCGGGAGAAGTCATCCCACATCATCACACAGCCGCCCCGCAGAGGGTGATAAACCAACCACCGCCTTCCCCATCTGGACCCACGTTATCGACGCCGTCGTCGGGACAGAAACCTCGTATCTCCATATTGTTTCAACTTTTTTTTTATGATTTTCGGTAAATGAATGGCCTTCTTCATCATACTAACAGTGTCACACGAAAATAGTAAGAAAGCATTTTTTTTTTGTTAAGTGAAGGTGAAAGTGTTTAACGCTTTCAATCACTGTCATTTTAGATTTCTTTGGCTATTCGAAAATAGCAGATCTACAAGCTCATAGCGCGGCACCGAGTGCCGCGCTATGAGCTTGTAGATCTGCTATTTTAGAAAAATCTTGAAAATGAGTGGAAATCTTTGAATATATATATTATTATTTTTTTAAAGCGAAGATTTGTATCTCAAATCTTCGCTTCTGGGGGGGTCCCTGGAACAACATATTTTGAGATGGGGGTCGGCAGACAAATACATATAATTTTGGGTGGTCCTTGACATGAAAGTGTTCGAGAACCACTGATATAGAACGTTTTTCAGAAACCTGTTAGAAGACATTTGTAGAATCCCCCAGAAGCAAAGATTTGAGTTGACAAATGTTCAAACTAAAGAGTTATATATTAAAACTAAAGATTTGCACAAATGTTCACAATTTTTTCTTTAAATAGCAGATCTGCAAGCTCATAGCGCGGCACTCGGTGCCGCGCTATGAGCTTGTATATCTGCTATTTTTGAATAGCCAAAGAAATAAAAAAATGACACAGATGCGTTCCCGGTCTTAATGGGGTTAAGTGTGTCTATATAAACATTGAACCAATGAAAAGTACTAACGAGAGCTATTGCGACTAATTAATAACTACATTGCATCCGTTTTGGAACACAGGTTCCCTTTTTTGACATTGTCTGAAAAGTAGTATAGGCCTACTTTTGGACATACAAGGTTTTTCCACCCCGACAGCAACGTTATCTTAAGTGCATTGAGCAATAGTGAGCAGAGAGGGTCCCGTGGCGTGTACACACCTTAGAATAGAGCCTCTGGTCTTTAGGGGAGGGGAGATGCATCGTCTCTGTCGAGTGGAAACCTCATATGTCCAAAACGGTCACTTTTCAGGATTCAAATTCAAAAGCAGCAGATACTTTCGCGTGACGATGTAGGGCACCCACCCACCCAAATGACTTTTTTTTTATCGATTGGTCACCCCATGGAAACTTGAGTTCATGGATGTTGTTTTAGTTTTTGTCGCATTCCTAAGCCAATCATTTGATGACCAGCGGACCGGTCACCAGAAGCACAGATCGGAGTTAAAAATATTCGCACAAATTCTCCACGATTTTTCAAAAGAATTGCAGATATACAAGCTCACGAGCTTGTATATCTGTAATTTTTTAATAGCCAAAGAAATCTTAAAATGACAAAGATGCGTTTCCGGATTGAATGGGTTGCAACAAGCACAAATGCAACGGCACAAATGCAACGGCACAAAAGTAACACATGATATTATATTAAAATGCTATACATGTCCTTTTGTTTTGGAATCAGCCATTCTTCTCTCTCCACATTTAGACCATGCATAAATAGATAAAACTAGCAAGTGATGAGAATAAATGCGTTGAGCTATGAATAAAAGAATGAAGGGGGGGGGGGATGAGGTCCCTGTGGACCAGATATTTCACCAAAGATGAAATGCTTGAAACGAGCTTCAATTATTAATTAGCAATAAGCAGAGGAGGAGGGCAGAGAGAGAGAGAGAGAGAGAGAGAGAGAGAGAGAAGGGATGATAGAACAGATGATTTGTGTGGTATACAGACGGATCTTTCAGCATGCCTATCCCATAACATGCAGCTGTTTAAGCTGGTCTGGCTGGGACGACTTAAAAACAACCACACCAACAACAACCACACCAACAACACTGTTCTATCAAGTGGATGTTTGAGCAGAAGTGTCTGCTCCCTGCACGCTGAGGCTGATGGTTAATAACCCATTGAGGTTAACCCCTTTCAATCTGGGAACACATCTCTGTCATTTTAGATTTCTTTGGCTATTCAAAAATAACAGATATGCAAGCTCAACAACAATAATATTTAGTACAACAACAATATTTTTGTTCCAGGGACCCGCAGAAGTAAAGATTTGAGCTACAAATGTTCTCTTTAAAAAATACATATAGTCTAAGATTTGCACACATTTTCATGATTTTTCAAAAATAGCAGATCTACCAAGCTCATAGCGCGGCACTCGCGCCGACTTATTTGTGTATCCCAAATGGTCAAATTAGCCTTCGTGATTTGAAACAATTACCTCAAGAACAGATATTACAATTAGTGTAATAGCCCTTATATGCCGATAACCCATTTGGTCAGACCAATTGAAACACTTTTAAACACTTTTATCAGTTAAATTATTTGCGTAGTTACTGCACTTTGGCTGGGCAGCCTGGGGGTCCGCCGGACCCCACGCACTTGAGAGCCAGTGAGCTAACCTAATCCAAAGGCCATTGGCAGCGAGTCGAGCCTTCATGAAACATTTCTCGGCACAGTTGAGCTCAATATCAATATTTACACACTACTGTCTCCTAAAATCATGCGAAAGAGCGCTCGGCATTGGGCTGCAACGCACAGCGATGCTGCCTCTCGCTGCTATAGCCCAAAAAAATGCAGCCGAAAAAAGACATGAGCCACTCGACTCCGGTTTGAAAATAAGATCAAATAATTGGCCATTACGGGGGCTTCTCTTTCTTAGCTAGACCCATGGAGCCCTGTCAGAGAGTGAGAGCCTGTGATCATAAAACTTAAGTTACGACAAGACATAACTTTCATTATGTCTTGTAAGCCGTACCAACCCCTCGGGGTCTACGACGTGGGGCTGTCAAGCCTCAGCCAATCAAACCTCTAATGGGCTAAAAGGACACGGGACGAGCGCCTCCGCTACAGCAGGCCTGCCACAAAGTCTGCCGGCAACAATTAGTGTGTCGAAAGCCACACAACAAACAGGGAGACTTTTACAGACTTACACATCCATACTGTACCAGCAAGAGCGAGAGGGAAGATGTACAGTATAAGACATTGGTTCTCAAAGCGGGGTCCGGGGACCCCCAGGGGTCCTTGGTGGGGTACCAGGGGGTCCCCAGCAAAATGTGTTAATATAGCGTCACAATAATTCTAGCCTTTTATACTTTGGCTATTCAAAAATAGCAGATATACAAGCTCATAGCGCGGCACCGAGTGCCGCGCTATGAGCTTGTAGATCTGCTATTTTTGAAAAATCGTGAAAATGTGTGCAAACCTGTATATATATATATTTTTTTATGCAAACGTTCTTAAAGACGGGGTGCCGTGATTTTCAGTGATCCCCCCCCCCCCCCCCTAAAACATAATCATCAGGTATTATGGTTATACTAGGAGGAAGATTTTTTTCAAAAAAAGAGTACAGAAATTATGTTTTTATGTGGACACGCCTCCAGTTCATTAAGTATACCTGGTTCTCACCTTAGCACCTCCTCCACCACCTTAGCACCACCCACCTGTCCTAGTCCCTCCTCCTCCTCATGCCCACACATGTTGTGTTATGATAATGAGGGGGAGGGTATATTTTTACTACAGTATGTCACTAAAGGGCTGTTTTTCTATTGGCACGTTTGACCCTCAAGGTTTCAGCCTCCAGGTAGAAACTCAAAATAGTCAGAGAAGACATAAAACACCATACAAACACCACCAGGGGGCTTAATGAAGTTCTATGAACCTCATAGACACATGAAACACAGAAAAAGTGCAAAACCATGGCACCACCTCTTTAACTCAAATCTGTGCTTCTGGGGGTCCCTGGAACAAAATATTTGAGATGGCAAATACATATCATTTTGGGGGTCCTTGGCATGAAAAGAGAACCACTGGTAGAAGACGGTACTGAGACAAGCCATGCTGTACGGCTTGGAAACGGCAGCACTGACGAAAGGAGTGGACAGGAGGTGGAGGTGGAGGTGGAGGTGGGAAGCATTGAGGATGCTACGATTCTCATTAGGAGTGACAAGGATGAGAAATGACTGCATCAGACGAACAGCCCAGCTTATAGAAGGTTTGGGGATGAAGCAAGAGAGGCAAGATGGTTGAGATGGTTTGGACATGTGGAGCAGAGGAGGGATGAGGGGCACAATGGGAGAAGGATGCTTAAAGACGGAGCTGCCAGGCAAGAGGAAGGTGGCCGGAGTGACCGAGGCAGGTGCAGAGAGCAGACGCAGATGGAAACAGATGAGAATTGGAAAGCACCAGTGGTGGAAAAAGTACTCAAATTATTTACTTAAGTAAAAGTACCAATACTGCAATATAAAAATACTCTGTTACAAGTACAAGTCCAGAATTAAAAATTAGCTTGAGTAAAAGTACAAAAGTATTGGCATCAAAATGTACTTAAAGTATCAAATGTAAAAGTACTAAATATTTGAAAATTGCTGATCTACAAGCTCACAACGCAGCTTGTAGATCGGCTATTTTCAAATAGCCTAGGTATAAAATAGGGCTAAAGTGGTTAATGTATGTTTCATTATATCATAATTTATATCTGAAAAGTAACTAGTAACTAAAGTTTTAAAATAAATGCAGTGGAGTAAAAGTACAATATTTGTAGTAGTAGAAGTAAAAGTACTGCAAATTGGAAATACTCCAGTAAAGTAAAAGTACCTCAAAATGTTAAATGTAAGTACAGTACTTGAGTAAATGTACTCAGTTACTTTACACCACTGCACATGTAGTCCACTGAGGGAGTGTAGATTTGACTAGTCTATTAATAGTTGATGAGCTTTCCCCTGTCAGAGCGCTAGGTACACTGTCCCCACTATTTGGCCTAATTGCATTTCCCAGCAGCACCACAGCGTTGTGTTCCTCGTTACATTTTGCATCCAGTCATTTCACTTTCATATCTCTCTCTCTCTCTCTCTCCCTCTCCCTCTCCCCCTCTCCCCCTCTCTCCCTCTCTCCCTCCCTCCCCCCCCCCCCCCTTGGATTCAGCCATTCTCCATGCTGTCCCTTAAATGTGCCAAACAGGGCAAGACAATAACACACCAACCAAAGCTGCATATTGTGTGTGTCTGTGTGTGTGTGTGTGTGTGTGTGTGTGTGTGTGTGTGTGTGTGTGTGTGTGTGTGTGTGTGTGTGTGTGTGTGTGTGTGTGTGTGTGTGTGTGTGTGTGTGTGTGTGTGTGTGTGTGTGTGTATTGCTATACTCGTAAGAAACTTCAATGTTACTTTGGTGGACTGGTGCTAACCCTGACTCTACATCAGTGGTGTAAAGTAACTAAGTACATTTACTTAAGTAAAAAAAATATATACTTTAACTTTACTGGAGTATTTCGATTTTTTTTATACTTTTACTTCTACTCCACTGCATCAGAGTCAAATATTGTACTTTTACTCCACTACAATTATACTATATATATATATATATATAGCTTGTAGATCAGCTATTTTCAAAAGCTTTTTATACATTTTAAAACTTGTGAAATGGGACATTCTACCTAATGAGTACTTCCTACTTTCGGTACTTTAAGTACATTTGATACCAACACTTTTGTACTTTTACTCAAGTAAAAAATTCAATTCCGGACTTTTACTTGTAACAGAGTATTTCTACATTGCAGTATTGATACTTTTACTTTTACTATTTAGTAAAAAGGTACTTTTTTCCACCGTTGATCGACATGGAGCACTGCGCTGAAAGCCTGTTCTTCCTTCAGCTCTACGCTCCAGCAGGCTGTCATCTCCTCACAGCTGACACACGGGTCCAGGCCGAGGGCACCAAGGTGACGGTGTTCTCCCAGGGCGGGAGAGCATACTCTGTCTTTTAGTGTCACAGCATTTCTTCCCTATTCATAGCTGTTGCTGTTTTGTGCACATTGTTGGCAAGACTACTTTTCTTCATTCCTTTTTTTTTTTTAGAACAGTGCAAATTGTAATCTGGGGACCGGAGTCTTTGAGGGGGTTCCAGGGGAACCCCAGCTTTGTTAATATAGTATTTTCAGCCAATTGTTTGTTTGTTTGCCAACAAAAAGTTGTGGAAAAAATAGCTGTTTGAAGGCATTAAACATTCTTTAGTGTTGTACACTGGTCTCCCTTCCCTGCATTGGATGTTTGCCTCCTTGGAAACCCTAGGACTATCCACTGCTTTGTGTGGAACTTTTAATATAGCATCAAGATAAGTTTAACCACTTGAACCCTGCAGTATAATACATTACATCGGGCCATTTGAAAATAGCCGATCTGCAAGCTCAACAACACGGCGCGTTGCGACGCGTTGTTGAGCTTGTAGATCGGCTATTTTCAAGCCAGCAGCAACCTCAGTCAGCCCTTATACACGCGCCACCAGGCTGTCATCTCTTCACATGCTGACACGAGTTCCAGGCCGAGGGGACCAAGGTGGCCGTGTTCTCCCTGGTGGCAGGCAGAGCATATTGGTGGCCATCTGGCACCACGGCTCCTTTCACACACTATGCCCACACAGTCCAGGGGCCACAAGCACTCTGAAACCCCCCCCCCTCCTCCCCCCAGAGACCCCCGCACTGCAGCAACAGCACCACCACCACCACCACTCCTCTCTCTCTCTCTGCCTTCAGCCTTCCTGCCTCGCCAACGCCTCATTTAGACTTCGCCCGTATGACCGGTGTCTCTACACCAGCGCTACTCAACCCGCGGCCCGCGGGCCGCATGCGGCCCGCTGGCCGCGTCTTGGCGGCCCCCTCATGGTCCCCTCCCCCCCCATGGTTTTTTTTTTTTAAGCACAGGATAAAAATATATGCATTTCCGTTCAAATATATGGGTTGCTAAAACATTTTTCAAAAACAAACAGACAGACATACATACAGGTGCGTCAATTGTTACAGGTATAATGCATAGTTTTCTATGCATTTCGGGTTTTTGGGGGGGTTTGACCCCCACATTTTTATATAGGTGATAGGTGTCCCTTATTTCAATCTCTGGGAGTTGGCAACCCTAACCTTGCCATACCTTAGCTTTTGCTGAACTGATGCCACTGGACATACACACAAAATAAACTGGTACAGTGAAAAGAATATGATGTCAAAATGTACATTTTCTTGTGTGTTACAAAATCGAAAATCCAAAATAGGACCGTCATTTTTATGGCGGCCCCTTGGACTTTTGGTATTTTGCTGAGTGGCCCCTGAGCCATCTTAAGTTGAGTAGCCCTGCTCTACACTAACACCATTTCTCCCAAAGAACATGGATCGTTTTGGTTATAAGCCCACTTGTTTCTATGATAAAAGAACAAGCTAAAATGTTACTGACTTTCCGTGGTCTTGTCGGCTCCGAGGAACGCTATTGTTAAATGAGTTTGGGTTTGTTTCCAGTGGGAAACGAACGCACAGATGTAAATCCCGCCCACTACATTTGATTGGGTAAAGCGCGGCCTGCTTCCTGATCTGAAGGCACGCCCACTTGTAGGCTCGAAACGCGGCTCGAAACGCGGCTCGAAACGCGGCTCGAAAAGCGGCGCGAAGCGGCGCGCTTTGAGCTTGTCGATCTGCTATTTTTTAATTTGAATCCTGAAAAGTAACAGTTTTGGACATAATGAGGTTTCCAACCGACAGACGTTATAGTGTCTGAATTGTATCGTCACTGGAACCCCATTGTCCCCACCCCTATGGGTAAAGGCCTCTACACACCACTGGGTTGATGAATAAACGATATGAAAATGCAAATATGTTTGCATACATTTACAAGTTAGGCATTTAGCAGGCGCTCTTAACTAGAGCGACTTACAATAAGCAAGATAAACACAAACATCAAATGCAGAGAGACAGTGTAGTAGTGCCTCTCAGTAAACTAGGATCACGAGTAAAGCATCTTAAACAATCACTATCAAAATAATAATCTGTACATTGACACTATAGGATACCAGGTAAACAGTGGACCTATAGTATCTGTCAAAATAACCTGCTATCTACATTTTAACATTGTGGTCAAGAAAAAACAAGCCTAGGTAACAAAAACATGAGAACGAATGACCACGGTAAGGTCTTTACACATCCGGTGGGCGACACCCCCAAGAACCCCTGGGGTTCCCCGGACCCCACTCCGAGAACCAATGGGCCATATAGCCTCCATGCAGAGCGCATCTGGCTCACTCATCTTCAACAGGAGTTGGATGGGATGGCCTAGCGTGTTTAATAAATAAATACATAAATACATATCCGTGTTATTCAATTGGCCTTTTTGTGCGCTCCAAAGACAGCAATGCCATGTGGGCTACTACTTATTTTAACTTCGATTTTCGATATTTTGATTGCTCAGAGGCGTAGCAGTCGCCAGCGAATGTCCGCAAAATTCGACTGTGGTGCGAAAAAATAAGCCGCGTTTTCGCTCCGCGAAACTTTGTCGTTGATGTGAAAGCTTGCATTGACTTTATATGTTTTTTTACATTATTATTCACATGAAAACATCGCCCCCAGTGTGTAAGAACCTTAAGTCTGCATGGTCGTCATAACTAGGTCAAGTGCTGCTGGCTATAAGGTGGAGTCAGCGGCATCAAAACTATATTTTTAGTCGATGCCTCATTCACGTCTACTTTGCCAGCAGCCTCCTTCCTTCACGTGTGACGTTTTTATCTGCTTGCCAAGAGGTGAAACACACAGCCTTTCAGCATCAGAGTTCAGCAGCTTGATGGGGGCTGGGAGCAAACAATAGCTTCAAGGGGTTTGATTTTGCCGTTTGCTGGCTCACAGAGTCACATTCAGAGAAGAATGGATGCTGAGAGTCGGCAATGATTTCTGTATGCTTTGTTTCATGACTGCCTGGCTGCTCGTACAGGCTTTGTATGAGGATCATACTGTTCTTTCTTGTAGCAGTCCAAGGGAGTGTAGCGGGCTAGCGGCGCCGCGCGCACATCTGAGCAGGACTTTGAGCAGGATTTAACCCCTTCAAAACGGGAAAGCATCTGTGCCACTTTAGAGTTTGACCACTTTAACCATTATTTTATACTGTAGGCTACTTTGGCTATTCAAAAATCTTGAAATTATTTGCAAATCTTTGAATATATATGTTTTTTTTTAAATCTTTGCTTCTGGGGGTCCCTGGAACAAAATATTTTTAGATGGGGGGGTCCGCGGCCAAATACATATCATTTTGGTTGTCCTTGACATGTACTAAATGTTTGAGAACCACTGACATAGAAACATAATCTTTTTCAGGAAACTGTTTGTAGAAAACATTTGTAGAATTGCGGGTCCTCAGGTCTTAATGGGTTAAAAATAAATTGTTGAAGAAAAAAATTGGTTTCTACACAATGTTCTTGATGCTCCCAAAGTGCAGTTTTATTTGGTGTGGAGCATTTCCAACTGAATGGTCTTTGTCAGGTACATGACTCATCATTCATTTAGACCATTCAGGTCGATACGTTGTAGCTACACCAAATAAAACATATCACTTTGGGAGGATGAAGGCCGGTGTGCGGATTATATGCTGTCATAGTTCCTTATTCATAGCTGTTTTGTGCATGTTGTTGTTGGCAAGGCCAGCTCTTTTTTTTGTGTTGTCTGGGGACCCCCAGGGCTCCTTGAGGGGCGTTTCAGTGGGTCTCCAGCAAAATTATTTAATATACTGTAGCATCAAAATTGTAATCAGTTGTAATATGGGTAATAATTGGTATACCCTAGGGTATAATGGGACATATTGTGAGCTTGTAGATTTAGCTATTGTTTCACGAAATCTTGAAAATCTACGCGTCCTAATACACATTAATTCACGGGTCCTTGACATGAAAAGGTTTGACAAGAAAGTGGGTTTTCTGCACCAAACTAAATAATTACACCGGGGGTTTGAGAACCACTGGTGTACCCTCTGGACCCCTGGGGTCCAGCGGGTCTGAAGCTAAATTTGTTAATATAGCAACACAATAATTTTAACCACTTTATCCATTTATGCGTTGGCTATTCAAAAATAGCAGATCTACAAGCTCGACAAGCTTGTACATCTGCTGTTTTTTAACATTAAAAAAAAAAAACGTCATGATAAATCTTCTCTTCTGGGGGTCCCTGGCACAAAACCTTTTCAGATGGGGGGGTCCACGGCCAAATACATATCAATTTGGGGGTCCTTGACGTGAAAAAGTTTGAGAACCATTGAATTACACAATAGCCCATGTTCAAAGCAGAAGGGTGGAAACATCCTGTCACTGGAGTCAGAACCACCATCTGCTTGCAGTCACTGGCTATAAACATTTATGCAATTATGAATATTTCCCTCAGGCAGCATCCTTTACACAAGTGATAACTACCCTTCTATAAATGCATTTGGCCCCAGGCAAAACGCAGCATTATATAATGGAGGGCTTTTGCTGTAAGAATCGATAAATACGTCCGGCGTTATGTTGCAATCAGTCTGAAAAAACGGGGCATTGTTTCTGCAGCAAGCCTGCCCGTCGGTCTTAACCGGGACGATGGTGAAAACATTTTTGTTTACACACAACGTGCTACAGCGGTGGACAGCAAGGGGGATGCCTTTCCTTCCCGAGAAGCTGAATAGGTACCAGGAGAAATGCTCTAATTTTAGAGTTGCCAATTACCCCCCCCCACCCCACCCCACCCTTTTCTACATTTTAGTCATCACGCCAGTTTGAATTCCCTTCACACTTCTGTGCAGTCTTGTCACTGGGCTGCCCCTACTGGCTCAACCCCCAAAAGCCCCCCCCCCCCCCCTTGCTGACAGGGCACTACAGCCCAGCGGTTCTCAAACTCTTCGTGCAAACGACCCCCAAATTGATATGCTCCCGCGAGTCTCGCCCCAACACTCCGTGGCTGACAGCTGCCGCCCCATCAGCCCCGTATAAGAGTACGGTGCAGTGACTATTATCACCCTCCCCTGCCCGGCTTCCCTCCCCCCGAACACGGGCCAATTGTGTTGGTATAAGACGCTCGACAAAGCCGGATGCACCACGGCGGATTTGCACCCACAACCTCCGCGGTGGCGGGCAGGCCACTTTACCACTGCGCCGCCCGAGCGCCTGGCAACAAACTCTTGGCCGAGGAGCAGAGATTTCCTGTCAAAGCCCTGCGGATTCCTGCCAGAAACAACCAGAGACTCCAGAATCCCCTTGTGTGTTTCTAGGACAATGGACGTTGCCAACTGCAGGAAGTGTGACACGCTCTTCATGGTATCAAGCCGTGTGACAAGCACCATGACTTGCGGTAGAACGGTATTTTGCTCCCATGCATGCCGAGTGTGTATTATGGAAGTGACAATAAAACCGATTCCGATTCCCGAGAACACCATTCAAAACCAAATAGAATATGGCGGTTGGCGGCCATTGAGTTTAATGGAGAAGTGGCGCCATGTTATATTCGGTTCCTCAAGCTATATACAGTATATTACGGTCATTATTAGAGATGGTATGAATTTATTCCCCTAGTTTTTCATGTATAGTTGTTACCAAGGCCTACATAACGACGCTGTTGGCGGAAAACCTTGTACCTCCAAAACCGTGACTTTTCAGAAAATGGAAAAATGTGTTCCTATCTGTGTTAATTTTGTCGACTAAATTTGTACCATTGAGCTACAGTAATAGAGCCTGCCTGCTTGCTCAGGGGATACATTGAATCTTGACCATCAGGTCAAAATTCGTGTCAGATCCTGTGTCTAGGTGAGACACGACCTTTGACACCATCTAAATGTCTCAATAGAAGAGCAACATTAAAATGTACTCATAAAATAAAGTTACAGTGTGCTGCTTTAACCACTTTCACTGAATATATATATATATATATATATATATATATATATAGTCATTATCAGAACTAATATGAATTTCCCCTAGTTTCTCTGTGTATAGTCACCAAGGCATACATAATAGACTGACACTTTATCTCACATCAGGGACAGAAGACTTTCACTCCAACAACAGAAATGCATTTAAATTGAGCTGTCGCCCTGCGACTTGAAATTGCACGCCGACGCTAGATTTCACAGCGGTGTTAAAAGCGACGGTACGGCATTGAAGCAGCCACAGACAGTCAACAATCAGCGCAGGTAATAGTGACAAGGGGACATTATCTGTCATCCGTGGGCTATGGAGAGTTCACCGTTTACTTTTTCGCAGCACAGTGGGGGGGTCCCAGAAGGCAGGTTTTTTTTTTAACGATCAAAAATGATTTGCTTTTGGCTTTTGGATAACAAGCTCCTTACTGGCAGTGGTGGAAGCCCCAATGTAGAAATAAGAAAAGTCCTGTATTCAAAATGTTAAATGAGTAAAAGTACAGAAGTATTGGCATCATATTTTCGGCGAAAGCCTTCCCCACAATAACAGAAAACTGAAAAGGCACCAGCATAGAGCCCTGAGGGACCATTATGGGGGCGAAGTGGTTAAGCACAGTACTTGAGTAAACATACTTTCCACCACTGCTTTTACTGGACGTTCCCAAGCCCCAACCGTGGAGACTGAGCCTCTTTCTTCCATCCATCCATCCATCCAT
The DNA here is from genome assembly GCF_963280865.1 of Gymnoscopelus braueri. Classification (NCBI taxonomy): domain Eukaryota; kingdom Metazoa; phylum Chordata; class Actinopteri; order Myctophiformes; family Myctophidae; genus Gymnoscopelus; species Gymnoscopelus braueri. The sequence goes on along the minus strand of NC_137621.1, from coordinate 17,359,034 downwards.
CCATTCTAACCACCACTCCCACACACACAGCCCTAATTAGCCACCAATAGCCGCCCACCCTCTCCAATCAAAGGACCGCTGTTGAGAGTGAAGTGCCATGGAGGGGGGGGGGGGGGTGGTTGGGGGGGGAGGGGCGGGGCGATGTAATTGCCCTTGACAGTGAAGGACCGCTCTCTCTCCCTCTCTCTCTCTCTCTCTCTCTGGACAGGATTGATGAGAGCTTATTGAAACTTTAGAGGGCTGAAGACCACCGACTAGAGCTGGAGGGGGGGGCTAGAGAGAGAGAGAGAGAGAGAGAGAGAGAGAGAGAGAGAGAGAGAGAGAGAGAGAGAGAGAGAAGCTACCAGAACAGAGGTTCCCAGACAACTGGTTTTGACAGTGAATCACTGGGAACTGTGAGGCGTATCTACTGGTCATTATCTGCCAGTAAATCTGTGTGTGTGTGTGTGTGTGTGTGTGTGTGTGTGTGTGTGTGTGTGTGTGTGTGTGTGTGTGTGTGTGTGTGTGTGTGTGTGGGGTGGGAAGGGTTTAACTCACCTTTCTGTAGACGATCATATTGGGCGAGTCCTCCTCTGGATCGGTGATGGCGGCGGTGGCGGTGGTGGTTGTGGGGGGGGTGGTGGCGGTACCCACCACACTCCCCTGGTCCCTGGACCCCTCCGCCATGTTTTCGCTCAGTATACACTGCAGAGAAACCAACATAATAAAAACCCAGTCAGTCAGTAAAAACAGAGCAGCCAAACAACACTACTCGTGAAGCATGCATTCATACATCACCAGACCGGTGTGGAGGCAAATATTATTTAGTCATTATTTGATAAGAATCCAATGCCGTTCTGACTCCCCCCCCTTTTTTTTTATCGTTCCCCTTCTCTCGGTTCCAAGCCGTTAAGCTCATTTTCGTACTTTCGTTGAAAATAGCAGACCTACAAGCTCACGACACGTCGCGGATGCGACGCGTCGTGAGCTTGTATGTCTGCTATTTTTTTGTTTTTTCCGCCGTGCGACACACCGTCGTGCGACGGAGTATACATTTTACCGTTATTGTGACATTCCTGTAGCCCCCCCCCCAAAAAAATGTTGGGATCTGACTAAGAAGGGATTGGCCTGCATGGCTGTATGTCTGTGGACAGATAAGAGAGGAGCTCCCAGGCAGTCAGATGTGCCAGAGCTATATAGGTGAATATCAAGCAGGTTGCACACAGAGAGCACAGTCAAATCCTCCGTGGTGGTGGAAAGGTATCACTAAGTAACTAAGTACATTTACTCATGTGCTGCACTTCACCACTTGAACCCCTCCTGAACTAGAGCGTAAACAACAAGCTGGTGACACCCACCTATAGTGTAAACATGGGTAAATTCTTCCTTCTACTAACAGCACTGCCACCCAAGTGTGGAATGCCCTGACCCCGTCCCTTAAAGAATGTGTGTTCACTGGCTTCCTTTAAGACAGCCCTGAAAATTCACCTTTCAGGAGGCCAAAGGGGGAGGTAATTATCACTTCTCCCTTAGACAGGCAACCACCCCCCTTTCTTTCCCCCTCCACCTTTTTTCCTACTCTGTACATAGGGTTTTATATTTGTGATGATATAGATTTTGTTGGTGTTATTTTTACATGTTATATAATTGAATACACAGGACCCCAATGGAAACAAGACAGCAAGGACTTTTTTGCGTGTTATCCTTTTAGACCAAGTGTTTGACTGTACTCACAGGATCTGCTATTTTCAGCCAAAGCTTTCCCCGCAATATGGGTATCTTAACCAATACAAGCCCTATTTTATACTTCGGATTTAGAAAATAGCCGACCTACAAGAAGCTCACAGTTGGGAGCTTGTGTGTGCTATTTTCGAAAAAAGTTTGACAAATTCAGAAAAATTACTACCGAGTACTTTTACTTTTGGTATAGTGTACAATTTGCACTACCGGTGCATGATTTGATGCCAATACTTTTGTACTTTTTAGTCAAATTTTTAAATACAGGCCTTTTACGGTTTAAAACAAAAGCAATACAAAAAACTGATATATGGTGGTATTGCTACTTTTACTTAACCACTTAAACCCCAGCATCCGTATTGTGTCGCGTTGTGAGCTTGTTGAAAACAGAAAAGACACTAGCATAGAGCCCTGGGAAAAAAGAAAATCCACCACAGCAAATCCTCAAACACACATCAGCTCAGAGCTTAAGGGGACGCGCCAGCCAAATGCCTGCCCGCCTGCCAGGGCACTGGTCACCTTTATGCATGCAGCAGAATGAGGAGGAGTGATGCCAGATTTTGCAAGAGAAACAAGCGGTCAATCCTACGAAAACAAGACCTAAAGAAGCGAATAATAGGCGATCGGTTCCCAAACTTTTTAGCTCGAGACCCAAAATTGAAATTTTAAACAAACTAGTGAAAATAGCCCATCTGTCAATATATGTGAAAATAGCTGATCTACAAGCTCACAACGCGTCGCATCGCAACGTGCTGAGCTTGTAAATCGGCTATTTTCACTACTTCTCAAAAGTTTGAATTTCTTTCTTAAATGTATTCATAAATTCTTATTGGGCCATTTTTGGAAAATCGTTTGAAATAATTCAAAACAAAACGTAGGAAACGATCAAATAAAGGGCTATTTACTTGTGAGTCGCGACCAACAAAAATGGGTCCGCAACCCACAAAAATGAGTCCGCGCCCACAAATGGGTCCCCCGACCCACTGTTTGGTAAACACTGCTATAGGCCACATGAGCACACGCGCGCGCGCACACACACACACACACACACACACACACACACACACACACACACACAGTAATGCTACTGCGGAGCATTATTAGCACCAATAACCCGTCCAGCTTAGCTCACCAGTTACATACATAAGTCTTCTGAACATGGTTACAACACTAGAGGAGCAGCTTCTGCTAACATAGAACTCCCAGCACCAAGAACACATTCTCTCAAACTCACTGTTATATAATATAGGTCAATAGCACTCTGGAAATGCTCTGCCCCAAAACACCTAGAATCCATAACAAAATGACTTTCGAAAAAATAAATTAAGAGATATCTTGACAAGTGACTTGCCAAGTACAGTATGTAACTGTTTGTTTAATTTGACTCGACTTTTTGATTTGATTGATTGATGTGAATTTGTCTTTTTGTATTAATTTCTTTAATATAGTCTTTTATTTGTATTTTCAGTTGCATGTCTGAATTGTATTTGCTTTGTTCAGGACCCCCCAGGAAGAATAGAGGCTCATTCATGTGTCTGTAATTGGGATTCTTTAATAACACACACACACACACACACACACACACACACACACACACACACACACACACACACACACACACACACACACACACACACACACACACACACACACACACACACACACACACACACACACACACACACACACACTTTTATCCAAAGCGATTTACAATAAGTGCATTCAACATAGGTAGGGAACGAAACTACTAATCACCAGAAGTCTTAAGTGCATTTCCTGCAAAAACAAGCAACCAAGAGTATACCTAGCGCTAAGGTAAAAGTGCAATATATCAGCTACCTACTTTCTTAAACAGATGAGACAAAATAGCAAAATAAAATGAGCACAAGCTAAAACAAATAAGTGTATCGACTAAACAAGATCCAATAGAGGGGCCTGTGGACAAATACATATTAATGTGGGGGTCCTTGACATGAAAATGTTTGAGAACCACTGGTTTAAACAACATTAGGAAGCAAGCACCCAATAAACTCAGGATTCAAATTATAAAAACAGCAAAAGTAGCAGATCGACAAGCTCTGACAAGGGGGGGGGGACACAAAAAGTTAGAATATGGACATGAGAGGTTTTTGCTCAACGACAGCGATGTTATAATAAGCTCACTTGGCGACACAGAGCACAATGGGAGACATAGGGGTAGCGGCTGCAGATTAGCTAGCTCCAGTACAGATAGTCAATGTGCTCATGATGAGTCAGCGCTCTTTTGGCAGCAGTGATGTGCATAACACACACACACACACACACACACACACACACACACACACACACACACACACACACACACACACACACACACACACACACACACACACACACACACACACACACACACACACACACACACACACACACACACAGAGGAAGTTCTGTTTTTTTATTTACTTAAGTAAAAGTATCAATACCACAATGTAGAAATGACTCCTTTTGTACTAAAAGTACAAAGGTATTAGCATCAAAATATACTTAAAGTAGCAAAAGTAAAGGTACTCATTATGCACAATGTCCCATTTCAGAATCATAAATATCATGTTGGACTATTAATTATTGACTATTAGCCTAATTATTGATCATTAACCACTTAAGTCCTATTTTATTCTTCAGTTATTCGAAAATAGACGATCTACAAGCTCACAACATCTCGCATCGTGACGAGTTGACAGCTTGAAGATTTTTGATTGGTAATCTAAATCTGAAAAGTAATTAGTAGCTAAATAAAAGCTGTCAAATAATTGTAGTGGAGTAAAACGTACAACATTTACCTCTGAGACGTAGTGGAGTAGACGTATGACAGTATCAAGAAATTGAAATACTAAAGTAAAGTAAAAGAATACCTCGATATTGTAATTAGGTACAGTACTTGAGTAAATGTACTTAATTACTTTCCACCACTGAATGTGTGAGGACCCACTGGGCTGGTATTGACTGTTACTAAGAGTGTTGTGTAAGCCACCACGTGTGTGTGTGTGTGTGTGTGTGTGTGTGTGTGTGTGTGTGTGTGTGTGTGTGTGTGTGTGTGTGTGTGTGTGTGTGTGCGCGCGTGCAGGTATGGGTTGCACACGCACGTGTAGGGTTTCAACTATTGATTGTTTACTTAGCAATTATCAAAATAGTGAAAATAGTAAGCTTGTGATATTGTAGATGTGCTATTTCCACTATTTCTGAAATTATTCACAATTTTTTTTGTTTACTTTTCGCCAATAATGACATGTCCAGAATAGGGATTGATCATTAATCGATCAATTTATTAAACTTCTTTATTTAATTTTATCATAATCGATTAAATCAATTTGTTCGATTGACTGCTGCACGCGTGCGTCCGTGCGTGCGTACAGGTGTGTGTGTGTGTGTGTGTGTGTGTGTGCATGGGTGTGTGTCTAATGTAATCTATGAGGAAGGCGCTGGGCGTCCATTAGTCCCAGTGATGAGATGGGTCGCCCCTGCGTCGCATCACACCGCTCTGCTACAGTATGGGCCGACCGGACGTAAGCCTTTCAGAGCTACCGTTAAGAGATTACTCCCTACCTCCACACAATCTATCACTCTCTCTCTTTCAGCTCTGAGAGCATACAAATGTAACCAAATGGACGCGTAAGGGTCCATTTGGTTACATTTTTATGCTCTCAGAGCTCGCAGTTGTCACTGATGATTTCACTGAGTATCTCTCTCTCTCTATCCTTCACTCTCTGTCTCCAGGAGAATTAATTCTGCTTAACTAAGGATTTCCATAACCTACGTTCACAGCCAGGCGATAACAGTTGCCCCCCCCCCCTCCCTCACTGCCCTTTGCAGTTTGATTGAGTGCCCCTGTGTGTATTAAATGGGTTAAACCATTTGTTAGCTCTCTAATCGCGCAGAGAGCGGGCGGCAGAAAGGGATTACGCCCGTTTGACACATTCATAAATTCTTTTTTTTTAGCACAAAAAAAAAAGACAGCTTGTTGCAGGGAGAATAAATCTGCCTGGAACAGCATGGAGAATAAGGTTATAACACCCGTCTGGGCCTCTCACCTGTTACTGTAATAACAACTGGTGGTGGTGGAGAAGAAGAGCGATATATATATCTGTGCTATGGGCTTTAGAGAGAGATGTGTCTGGGAGAGAGGAGAGTGGACTGTAGGCTGAGAGAAAGCATTCCTCCACACAGGCAGCAACACACCATTTTCTTTAGACCCACATTAATCCATTCAGTCCGGGAAAGCATCTCTGTCATTTTATTTGTATTTTTGCCAGACCCAAGGGCTTTGTATCTGTTTTCTCCATACATGGTATGTCACTTTGTCCCCCGGCCCCAGCCAAAAAACTCTGTCCCTCTTTCGTCATAGAAGGGACATAGAAGGGACACACGTCATGCGAAGCCCGGCCATTCAGATTTCAACCACTAGGGGTCTGGCAGTACCAGGTCTCCTGGTTCTAGTTTATATATATATATATATATATAGCAACAGATTTTTTTCAGAAAACTCTTAGGATTCAGAACATTCGTTTTTTAAGGCTGACGTATTTTTGTAGTCCGACGTCACTTCCGGGTCCAAGAGGCACCAAGCGCCGTCCACTCTTCATTGTAAACAAACGTGTCGGAACCCGTAAATCTTTTTACAATAACCTCCTTTTTCAGAAAGGAACCATTGAGGGTTAAAAAGGGTCGTAGGGCTAATATTATAGACAGTAAAAAGTAGGCTAATATATATATTCATATACATATTTATTAATATGATTATTATCATTATTATATTTATGTATATATATTATTTATGTATATATCGTTGCCAGGAAAGCGGTAGAATGTCACTTTAGTCATTATTTTAGTCTCAGATCTGTTAAAACAGCGAGGAACACAGCACTGCGCACACACTTGGACCGGAAGTTGTTCATACATGCATACGTCGGCTTAACAACAGAATTGGTTTAGAACAGTGGCTCTCAAAAATAGCAGATCTACAAGCTCACATCTGCCATTTTCGATTTTCTTTTGAAACATCTTGAAATATATATTTTTTAACACTAATCTTCTCTCCTGCATGGGCGTCCCTGGGCTTCCCCATCCGCGGCCAAATATATATCATTTTGGGGGTCTTTGGCATGAAAAAGTGTGAGAACTACTGATTTAGAAGGCTTCAGGTCATATTGGGTTAACCCTGGCGTCCCTATTTTGGGCATGTCATCATTACAGGAGAGGATTATCAGAAATAGCCCACAGGCCTGTATGCTTAATAATTCATTCTCCACTGTATGCCGTCGCCGGTGTCAGGCGGGGGAAATAGCCAGTGGTGGACAGTAACAAAGTACATTTACTTAAAGCTGCCCTTTGTAACTTTCCACTTCTACCCCGGATTTGAACCCATTGAGCCTGCCTGCTTGCTTTTGAATACTTTTTAAAAAGCAAGTTTGACTGAGCAACTTTCATTGTAGTTGAGTAATATTTGACCAGGAGTATCTGTCTATCTATCTATACTTTGACTGAATTACTGGGGTTGAGTACTTTGTGCACCACAGGTATCAGCATCAGCATCACACCATGTTTAGCCTCACATTAACCCTGGTGTCCCTATTTTGGCAAAAAATATAATTTATAAATAGCTTTAATGATGTATTCTCCACCGCACACCGGTTTTGGGCGTCGGAAATGGTCAGAAACCTCTTATCTCCTTATTCTAACTTTTTGTGTTTTGTTTGTAAATGAACGCCTTACTTGATCACACAAAAGCATCAAAAGTAGTTGATCTGACGCCTCCTCGTCCTCCGGAGGGGGTTCCCTCCACCCAGCCCCGTACCCAGGATCGGGGTGCCTTGGGCTGGGTAGAGGGGCGGCATGAGGCCCCTGCCTTGGTTCTTTTTGAAAAATAAAAAATCGCTTTAAGTGTCCAGGGCCCTCTGGGAGCACAGCCTCTGCCTTCCTGCCTCAAGGAATTTTCCCGCAGGTGCGTTGAGGGCCGACTGTGGGGTCCCCTCCACCCAGCCCCGTACCCAGGATCGGGGTGCCTTGGGCTGGGTAGAGGGGCGGCATGAGGCCCCTACCCTGGTTCTTTTTGAAAAAGAAAAAATCACGCTAAGTGTCCAGGGCCCTCCGGGAGCACGGCTTCTGCCTTCCTGCCTCAAGGAATTTTCCCGCAGGTGCGTGGAGGGCCGACTGGGGGGTTCCCTCCACCCAGCCCCGTACCCAGGATTGGGGTGCCTTGTCTGGGTAGAGGCGGGCGGTGTGTCACCTGGTTCTTTTTGAAAATTGGTCCCTGCGGAGGGGGTCCCCTCCACCCAGCACCATACCCAGGATTGGGGTGCCTTGGGCTGGGTAGAAGGGAGGCGTGAGGCCCCTGCCCTGGTTCTTTTGAAAAAACATGATCTGACGCCATCTCGTCCTTGATCTGCAACCGCAAGGACAAAACGCTGCGCGAAGCAATGCGTTTTGAGCTTGTAGATCTGCAACTTTTGATGCTTTTGAATTTGAATCCTGAAAAGTAACAGTTTTGGACATATGAGGTTTCCAGTTCACAACACATCGCAATGCGACGTGTTGTCGTGGGCTTGTACATCAATTTTTTTGCAATGTGACACCGTTGTACGACAGAATATATAACAGAATAAATTGGGAAAAAGACTACGTTTGCCAGAGGACAGTTGCCGAGAAGAAGTGACTTGTAACAGTGGTGGAAAAAGTACTCAAATGTTTTGCTTAAGTAAAAGTATCAATACTGCAATGTAGAAGTAAAAGTCCGGAATTCAAAATCTACTTGATTAAAAGTACAAAAGTATTGGCATCATAATGTACTTAAAGTACCAAAAGTAAAAGTACTAAAATGTTTGAAAATAGACGATCTACAAGCTCGATGCGACGCGTTGTGAGCTTGTAGATCGTCTATTTTCAAATAGCCTAGGTATAAAACATGGCTAAAGTGGTTAATGTATGTTTTATAACGTAATAATTTATATCTGCAAAGTAAAAAAAAAAATCAAATAATTGCAGTGGAGTAAAAGTACAATATTTGTCTCTGATATGTAGTGGAGTAAAGTAAAAGTATAGATAATTGGAAATACTCCAGTAAAGTAAAAGTACCTCAAAATTAAATGTACTTAGTTACTTTACACCTCAGCTTGTAACAGTAGATTAGAATGATGTAGAATGATGTGACTGTGTGTGTGTGGGGGGGGGGGGGGGGGCTCCGGCCTTGACAATAAGCGGTGGCATGGCCTGAACATGCCAACGCCACGGCACAGATAGACAGCAGACATACCGTACATATACGTACATGTACAAGAAAGGGTGGCCTTTTGTCCTCCCCACACAATGTGCACAACTGTTGAACCAACGCACAAATCCATTACGCCACACAGAAGCGGCGGTGGGGACGTGCATGAGTGAACAAGTAATCATCACACACTCTCTCTCTCTCTCTCTCTCTCTCTCTCTCTCTCTCTCTCTGCCTGTTTGTTATCAGGGCCAGGAAGAGAGGAGAGTGCAGCACTCTGTCCGTTAACACCTCCGCTTCTCTCTCTTTTTAGGTGTCTGAGCACATTAGATGGGCTAATCTCTGCCTCTCTACTCTGCAAGGGGTCCTGTAGGTCGGACACTGGTTCTCAACATGTGGGTCAGGACCCCCAGGGGGGTCCCTACATGAATTGGGGGGGGGGTCCCCACGGATAACAGTGAAGTGACAATTTACCAAAAAAAGACCATTACTGCATCAAAAGCAATCGACAAATTATACTGTAAATTCAAATTGTCAAATAATATAAGAAAGAGGCAACATTTGTGAAAATAGCTGATCTACCAGCTCACAACGCACAAGGCTGGTAGATCTACCAGCTCACAACGCCTCGAGCTTGTAGATCAGCTATTTTCACAATATTTATCTGTGGAACCGAGTCAAACTAAATGTAAATGTAATGCCTCAACTCCTACAATTCCAAGTGTTTGTCGGGGTGGGGGGGTCCCCAGTTGAAATATGATTATTGTGGGGGGTCCCCAGTTGAAATATGATTATTGTGGGGGGTCCCAGTTGAAATATAATTATTGTGGGGGGTCCCCAGTTCAAATATGATTTTGGGGGGGTCGCGGCCTGAAAAGGTTGAGAACCACCGATGTAGGACACCGTTTCCCAGCCTTTGTTTCCGTGTGCCCCCCCCCCCCCCCCCCCCCCGTCCCCCCTTCACATCTGACAGACCCCTGAGACATTAGCATTGCGTTTAGGCCTATTTGGATTTTTAGACATAAAGACATAAATCATGTCAAAAATCCAAATATATCAGAGTCAAAAATGCAACGCAAGATCAATGATTACAATTGTCTGCATAATCTAGACACAAGCAGACTAACAATTATGAATATCGATATTTTCCATATAAAGTGACTGGCTGCCAATAACGGCAGACACAGAACAATGTTTCACCATGTTTGTTTTGGCCTTTCTTTTAGCCAGTCCGACAATTTCTAGTCCACGCACATACATCTTATGGACATGCCCTAAGCAGCCAAATATCAAAGCAATTGTTTTGCAATTGTACCCACATGCAGAGATGGCATATGCAAGTGGTTGGTATTTCATTATTTTACAGCTAAACTAAGTATCCATGTACTGTACATGTCAAAGGACACACACACACACACACACACACACACACACACACACACACACACACAGTTAACCACCACAGTCAACTCTACAATATACTGTACTTCTCGTACGATGAATAGCAGAAATAGCTGATCTAGAAGCTCACCACACATCCCATCACGACACATTGTGTGAGCTTTTAGATCTGCTACTAAACTTGCTTGTAAAATCTCTTATAATAAATAGCATGACCCAAAAGTGCAAGTTTTTGAGTCATATGGATAACCTCCAAAACAGAAAAGGCCTCAACACTACAAGGAGGCGTTATGGTTATGGATGGCATGAGCGGCACCTGCCTAAAGAACAGCCAACAGCCTGTGACAAAATAGTCCCTTGTGGACAGTTCTAAGTTGTAATTGCAGAGCGGTTCACAAACTTTTTCATGTCAAGGACCTCCAAATAAATATGCTTTTGGCCGCTGACCCCCCCCCCCCCTTCTGAACCCCAATCCCCCCCAAAACAAGATTTGTGTTGTTAAAATATTCAACAATATTCACATCTCTTTTAGGTTTAAAAAATAAATAGACTATGTATATATAAAAGTGGTCTAAACTGATCTAGAGCGGTGGTGAGCACTTTTAGACCCCACTTTGGTTCTAAAAGTGGGGTCCTTGGGGGGGGGTCCGGGGGTTCCAGGGCGAGTAGCAAAAGTAGTTCAAATTGCATCGCAATCATTTTAACCACTTTATCCATTTATATGTTTTTTTTCAAAAATAATTATAAAAATAGCAGATCTACAAGCTTACAGTGAGCTTGTACCTTTTTTACATACATTTTTTACAGAAATCTTCTCTTCTGGAGGTCCCCGGCACAAAGCATTTTCAGATGGGGGTCCGCGGCCAAATACATATCAATCTGGGGGTCCTTGACACGAAAAAGTTTCAGTACCACTGATCTAGGAAGTGGCTTCCTTCCTGTCAGACTGACCATGCATACAGATCTATGTCCAACAGCAGGCCCAGGGTGGATGCTAATTAAAAGCCTATGTCACACTGAACAGGCTGCAACACACACACACACACACACACACACACACACACACACACACACACACACACACACACACACACACACACACACACACACACACACACACACACACACACACACACACACACACACACACACACACACACACACACACACACACACGCTGAAATGCAACCAGAGCACACACACACATGCACTAATGCGCGCTGCACGCCCAGGCAAACCTATTTAAAAAGACAAACACGGATAGAGATACGGACACACACGGACACACACGCAGGCATGCGTGCAAGCACGCACACACATACATACTATACACACATTGTGTAGCCCCCCAGCATTAGCTGAACCAAGCAAGCCCCCACAGATGCTGGTGCCTCAACAGGATCAAACTGAAGGCTGTAGGAAGGAGTTGGGACGCAAAGCCACGCAATGCCGCGGAAACGCAACACACAACAACAGGGTACACCAGATCCCCCCCGGGGGTCTTGCTCCAGTACTCTGCCCCCCATCCCCAAAAAGCCCCCTGCCCCCCCCCCTCTCCTCCCCTCCCGGCGGGCACACAAACAGCCCAAATGCCACATCTGTGTGTGACACCTCCCAGCTGTTGTACTCATGAAGCATTCATTACCTTAGAAACCAAAGGATGCCTGGTCCACTCTCTCTCTCTCTCTCTCTCTCTCTCGTTTGGCTCCCCTTAGCAACAAGCAGCAGGCAGGTTCATGGTGTAATTGGCAGAGGAGGGAAAAGGGGGGGAACGGATGGGGGGTGGGGGGGAGGTTGGTAATGGGGGACGGGGGGTAGAAGAGGGGATAAAGAAGACAGACAGGAGATGAAAGCAGTGAACCACTGAGAGCGAGAGAGAGAGAGAGAGAGAGAGAGAGAGAGAGAGAGCGAGAGAGAGCAGCCGGCTGGTCACCGCAGTGTTGTTCCTCTATTTCCTCCTCTTCTCTCGGGTCCGGCTTGGCTCCGGCTGACAGGGGAGGGAGAGCGAGGCTGTGCGGAGAGCAGGGCAGCACAGAGAGGCAGAGGAGAGTGGTCCGTTCGGGAGCTTCCTCACATGTGTGCACTCCTCCTCTCATTCCCCCTCTCTCTGTCTGCTGCGCGCGCCTGAGTCAGAGCAAGAGAGAGAGAGAGAGAGAGAGAGAGAGAGACAGAGTGAGAGAGCGAGAGGGAGTGCGTGCATATGATGAGTGAGTGTGCGGAGAGAGAGAGAGAGAGAGAGAAAGGGAGAGCGGTACAGAGAGATGGTTGGACTTGGTGGTGGTTGGGGGAGGGATGAAGGAATTAGAAGATATAGGGAAAATTTGAGCCACGGAAGAGAGAGACGTAGAAATAGAGAGAGGGGGACATTGCAAGTGAGACGGGGGGGAGACAGGGGTGGGGGGGGTGGTAAGACCAGATGAGCGCGCGAGAGAGAGAGAGAGAAACTGCTTTGGATGTACAGTGACCAGAAAGAGAAGACTCACACACCACACAGCAGCGAGCTACTGATGCTGAAAATAAGAAACGTTTCATTAGGAGGATGTGTATTGAAATGCTAATGCAAACATCAAGTTACTGTGAGAGCACGCAGAGATGCTGAACTGAGCCACGTGAATTACCAAAGGAAAACACACTACATTTTCATAGCTCTGATGCCAGTAGCAGTATTATAGATCTATATTAAAAGAATACTGAAACGCTGCTTATAGTTGGAACCACTTGAGCCCTATCATTCCTATTCTGGGGGGGGACACACATTCATTGGGAAGAGATTTGGAGTAGAGGGGAAAAAAGAGCGCACCGAGTACAGTGCAGGTCTGTTTTACTAAGACAGATTCAGCTTTATTTGTCACTTGTTCGGATACATACATGTGAACATTTTTATAAAATCTACAGGGTCTAAGAGTGGTTAATGCAGTCATGCAGCTCATCTTAAAATATTATTCAATCATTGTTAATCGTCCGGCTCCATTATGTTCTATTATGATGATTCATTATTCCATTTTCTTTCGGTGCTTGAGCATGGCAAACATGCACAGTAAAATCATCAGTGTTCATTTAAATGGAACCAAATGGACCGTAAGGGTCCGTCTAGTTCCATTTGTTAGCCCGAGGATTTTACTCTCTGTCCAAGCTAATGTTTCTCCCTTTTTGTCATTTTTGTCTCTTTCTTCTCACCCTGTAAGGGAACTCTGGAGTCATTCAAGCTTAAATGGCAAACCCCAATGAATGGAGCCTTTTTTTTCTCCCCGTGATAAATGAGCTCCCAAATGCCCCCCGAGGAATATACTCCACAAATACTGTACATGGCATGGCCAATTTGTGAGTGCATGCCTGTGCTGTAGCGTGAACACTGCCACTCACGCAAGGCATGCACGTCACACACACACATTTTTTTATTTATTTTTTACAGAACCAGCTAACCAGTTGTCATTAACCACTTAATCCCTATGGTTGACTGGATTCCCTCGGGGCTCAATACCAGTGGTTCTCAACCTGTCACATGATTTTTGGGGGGTCCTTTAAGACCTTTCTGATTATCTCCAAAAAAAAAGAAAGAAATTAAAAAAAGACCACTACCGCATCAAAGGTAATCAACAAACTATAGGCCTACTATAAAGACTGGTCCAACATTGGCCGAATTGTCAAATATTGTAAGAAAGAGACAAACATTTTGAAAATAGCAGATCTACAAGCTCTCAACGCCTTGCAAAGCGAGGCGTTGTGAGCTTGTAGATCTGCTATTTTCACTATTTATCTGTGGAACAGAGTCAAACTTAAATGTAATGCCTACAATTCCAAGTGCTTATCAGGGTGGGGTGGTCCCCAGTTCAAATATGATTATTTTGGGGGGGTCGCGGCCTGAAAAGGTTGAGAACCACTGCTCTGTACTAGTGTATTTTCTGTTATTGTGGAAAATAGCCGATCGTCAAGCTCGGCTATTTTATAGCAGCTTGTTGATCTGCTAACTTCTGCGAAAGCTTTCCCCACAACACGGATGCCGGGGTTGAGGTAGTTAACCACTTCAACCTGTTTTTTCACCTTCACCAAATCAGCAAAGACCTCAGCTAGAAACGCTGTCCATGGTGCAAAAAATTAAACAACGTCACGCATTAAAATGCGGGGTGAACATTTGGCAAAAAATAGCAGATCTACAAGCTTACAATGCATCAAAATGTGATGTGTTTTGCCAGCTAGTAGATCAGATTTATTTTTTTGCCAAATGTTCACCTTGCATTTTATGCATGATGTTGTCCCTCCATTTCAGCACCATGGACAGCGTTTCTAGCTGAGGTCTTTGCTCCACCCTGCCCCCATCCATACACCTCCAAAGACGCTTTACATTTCAGCGCTTCTCAAACGTTTAATTTCGAGGACCCCCCAGTTTGGTACGCATTAGGACCGCAGACCCCAATAACTCTGAGAGTGTACAAATGGAACCAAATGGACCTGGGTCCATTTGGTTCCATTTGTACACTCTCAGAGTTATAGATCTGTAAGGGTCCATCTGGTTCCTATATAACTATCAATATTTTAGCTGGGAACCCCCTCAAGGACCCCTGTGGGCCCCCCCTAAGACCCCACACTTTGAGAGCACCACCGTTGCATTTCATCGAATCCTTTTCAGCTCCACAGACAAGCCCTCGAGTCTGAGATAAAAAGCCGTTCTCATCGCAATAGGTGTAGGAGTATTTTCTTCAGGGGGAAAAACCAAAACATCAACAACAACCCAAAAAAAAAAAAGCTGTCAGCCAGGAAATGCTGCATTCGAGGGAAACTGATGAGGCCACACACCTGGTTGAGCGGCATGCCGATTAAAGCCGGTGTTTGGCTCCCCGGTGCTGGGACAGCACATTTTCTACAATAGACCTTTTAGTGAACTGCCTACCTAGCACAAACTACCCACACCCAATATCCAATATTTACCTTTGTACCGTTCGTATATAATGTATATATCGTTCGCGGTGTGAGCTTGTAGATCTACTATTTTCGTTACTCGAAGTATATATATTTGAGTGCAAGTAAAATAACAGTAAATACAACATCTTTCACGAGAAAGGGTCGAGTAATAAGGAGTTGTGCGGTTGAGGTGAGAAGCCCTGGAAGGGCTTATATGAGGACCTCACCTTTTCTTTACATTAGTGTGTGTGTGTGTGTGTGTGTGTGTGTGTGTGTGTGTGTGTGTGTGTGTGTGTGTGTGTGTGTGTGTGTGTTTTTGTCAGACGCTCCAAGGAAACACGGAACCCATTGGATTCACGTGGTTTTTACCTGATGTGGATTTGAACTATGTGAACTATGTGGATTTAGCTTTGCTTGTTGCACAAACTGGTCTACTGGACTGCACCTTAAGAACGCTGTACCTGCTGCAGTGTTATTAATGCGTTTATGTACACACCTGCATACCGTCTCCGTCGGGTGGAAACCTCACATGTCCAAAACTGTTACTTTTCAGGATTCAAATTCAAAAGTATCAAAAATAGCAGATCTGCAAGCCCAAAGTTTCGAGCTTGCAGATCTGCTATTTCTGATGCTTTTGTGTGACGCCGTAGTGCAGTATGATCAAGTAGGACATTCATTTACGAAAAAACACAAAAACGTCTGCCCGCCTGACAGCAGCGATGTGATGCTAATGTTCTAAACATCACGTACACACCTGCTACTACATACAGTCGCTGTCGGGTGGAAACCTTTTAAGTCCAAAACTATTCCTTTTTGGGCGGTGAAACCGCCCCTATATGTGAGGTTTGGATATTTGCACACCAAATCCTGCGCTGTGATTGGCCACCAGTGTACCCCCCTAACCCTGCACCGTGATTGGCCAATCACAGTCTATTCAGGACTGTGATTGGCTAGGGAAACATGACACATGTGCATAGCCTATATAAATAGGACTATGCACTTAAAAAAAAAACACATTTATGTTTTTTTTTAAATACAGATACACTAAGAGGTTTCTGCCCCGACAGCGTCAATATACAGTTATCATTTGATAATCTGACCCGTTTCTATCCTGTGTTTTTCTCTTCTCTCCTGCTCTTCCTCCATCTCTATCCTCTCCTCTCTCCTCACGAAAAAACGACAAAATGATGGGAGCGTGTACACCGACATATTAGAACTCTACGGTGCACACATACATTAAATGTGTTTAAAGAATCCCCCCCCCCCCCCACTTCTTTACACGTGTATAAACCTGTGACGAGAAGAAGACGATTGCGATATCAGCAAACCACTGCCTCTCCGCTCTGCATGTTCACCAAACAGCGGTAGGTAGATACAGTAGTAAGGATGTATTTTTGCCCATCCCCCCCCGTGCATTGCACGCACGACTGGAAATGCTACACTACACACACGTACTACGAGCCTCCACTGACCTGCAACCAGCAGCGTGTCCCCGGTCTCGTGGCTGGCTCCGAAGGGGCCCGACATGTCATATTATATCCTACATACCATCCGACAAGCATGACAGACACACTGACAAACAAAGAGAGACAGACAGACAGACAGACATTGCCAGACAGACAGAGAGAGATCTGTAAGCTGCTTTGAGGGGGTCAAAGCAACCCGCTGTAATCTGCATTACAGACTGAATTATTAAGCAGCCTGTGTTCACAGCCACACAGCAGTATGTATACTCATGAGGAAGCGTTGTACGCTCCGCTACGCCATTGGTTCTCAAAGTGGGGGACCCCCCCCCCCAGGGGTCGTGGGGGGGTCCCTGGGTATTAAAATGTGTTAATACAGCATCGCAATCATTTTAACCACTTTATCCATTTATACTTTGGCAATTCAAAAAATAGCAGATATACAAGCTCGCAGCGGCACCACTAAGTGAGCTTGTACATCTGCTATTTTTTGAAAAATCGTGAACGTTTTTGAAAAATGTTGCATAATCTTCTGGGGGTCCCTGGCACAAAGGCCCCAGGGGGGTCCCCAAATTATTTTGGGGGTATGCAGGCAACAATGTTTTCTCTCCGTCTACTTAAAAAACAACATACAGTATAAGTGTATGTATACAGGGTATCTACATGCACATTTCTATAGTTACAATTTAATGACTTTTAAGACCCTTTTAATACCAAATTGTCAAATATTAAGTAAGAAAGAGGCAAACATTGGTGCCGATCTACAAGCCCACAACACCTCGCAGTGCGAGGCGTTGTGAGCTTGAAGTGGGGTGACGATAGAAAAAAAGTCATTCTTTGGGTGAGCTATCCCTTTAATTTTACCATTTGATTCCATTTTGTATTCTCTCAAAGGTACTCAGACCTGTAAGGTGGTGGTTCTCAAAGTGGGGTTCAGGGACCCCCAGGGGTCCTTGAGGGGGTTCCAGGAGGTCCCCAGCTAAATGTGTTCATACAGCATCACAATCATTTTGACCACTTTATCCATTTTGGCTATTCAAAAATAGCAGATCTACAAGCTTGCGGCTGCGAGCTTGTACATCTGCTATTTCTTAACCTTTTTGGGGGGGAATTGGATTGGAAAATGTTTTCATATATATTTTTTACACAAATCTTCTTTTCTGGGAGTCCCTGGCACAAAACATTTTCAGATGGGGGTCCGCGGCTAATTTGGGGGGTCCTTGACTTGAAAAAGTTTGAGAACCGCTGCTGTTAGGGTCCATTTGGATCCTCTGGTGGTCCCTCGGACCCCCACATCGAGAACCAGTGTACTATACTGTATACCAGCGCACCATGATGGAGACGGCGAGTGTGATGGCGTCCGTCCGATCAGCTGCAAGAAGAAGAGAGGGGGAAACGACCTCAGCCACGTCGCTCACATCTGGGAACGATCATCCCGCTTTAATCCAAAGTGTCTGTCAGAGGAGGATACGATAAGCACATGAAATGGTGGCACATCATATACAGTGCATTTCTTAATCTCATTCGGTAAATGTCAAGATGGGGCCTCAGGGTGTGGCGCCGGATGAAATTTAAATCGACACAAAAGTCCTTCTGTCCTTCTTGCTGTTCTGTTCTGTCTATATACTGTACCAGTGGTTCTCAAAGTGGGGTCCAGGGACTCTCAGGGTTCCTTGAGGGGGTTCTATATTGACCCTTACAAGTCTGTAACTCTGACGGTAGCAGCAGTGGTGGAAAAACATACTTTCACATTTTTTACTTGAAAAAGTATCGATACTGCAGTGTAGAAATACTCTGTTACAAGTAAAAGTCTGGTAATCAAACTTTACTTGAGTAAAAGTACAAAAGTATTGGCATCAAAATATACTAAAAGTACTAAAAGTAAAAGCACTCATTGTGCAGAATGTCCCATTTCACAAGTTCACAAATGTATAAACATCTTTTGAAAATAGCAGATCTACAAGGAGCTTGTAGATCGTCTATTTTCAAATGGCCGAAATGTATATAGTAGGGCTGAACTGGTCTATGTTTTGTGACAATCTAAATCTGCAAAGTAACTAAAGCTGTCAAATAATTGTAGTGGAGTAAAAGTAAAATATTTGCCTCTGAGATGTAGTAGAGTAGAAGAAAAAATGGGAAATACTCCAATAATTCCTCAAAAGTGTACTTAAGTACAGTACTTGAGTAAATGTACTTAGTTACTTTACACCACTGTATAGCAGGGGTCTTTGATGTTTTTCAGGCCAAAGACCTCTTAGGTGACAGAGATGAAGCAGGGACCCCCACTATGTTGTATGAAATTGTGTTGCCTATTAAAATGTCTTTTTTTAAGAAAGCCTCCCATACAACTTAAGGTTTTCAAAGCTAGCTCTAGCTCACCATCGCCTATTTATCTGATTGTCTCATCAATGTCTGTTGACTGTCAAGAGATGTGACTCAAAACAAACAAACAGTGGAAGTATTCCATTTTCTTTTAAGTGCAGCTTTGACGGCTTCATACAGTAGATTTGTTTGACAGCACCATCATCCTCAATTTAGTTTGTTTACAAATTATCCTTGCTAAAAATATCTTGGATTCATGTTAATGTGTATTTTCAAAATGTTCCCATCACACTCAAATTTGGCAGCTCTCCAGGGGTTACACACCCCCTGTTGAAGACCCCTGCTCTAGTGTAGACTGTACATGGAGACACTGCAGTAGATACATGTCAACAATCATTAAAACATATCATTCTAATGAGCTTTAGCCTACATCTCAAAATATAAATTGAAAACTTTTCTTCAGCTTACTGGGAATTGCTTTGCTTCATTCTTTTACACTGGGCTAGTACGGTGATATGTAGTATTTACAAACACACATCACCAGAGATGAACTACGATGCTAAGGTGTGCTTCCCTTTGTCTGCTAATGTTGCTAAGCTAGCTGCTGTGATTGGTGTGGCAGCATCAGCTGTGTAACTCGCTGTGTGATTGGTCTTTTGTTGATTGGACTTTTGTGGGGGGGACTGTGATTGGTGTAGCAGTGTCAGCTGAGCTGTGCAGTTCGCTGTGATTGGTCTACTTTGGGACATAGATGATCTACTCGAGTGGTTCTCAAAGTGAGTCCCGGGGGACCCCCGGCTGGTCCTTGAGGGGGTTCCAGGGGGTCCCCAGCTAAACTATGAGTGTACTCCTTTTTACACTTTCAGAGTTGTGGGGGTCCATGGCCTAATGCAGTGGTTCTCAAAGTGAGGTCCAGGGACCCTCAGGGTTCCTTGATGGGGTTTCAAATTGACCCTTAATAGGTCTAACTCTGAGACTGTACCAAATGGAACCAAATGGACCTGTTTGTACAGTCTCAGAGTTATGGGAATTTAACAGTTTTGAGAACCACTGGCCTAATGCATACCTACAGTAACTGGGGACCCTCCTCCCCGGCAGGTACACATGACTTGCAGTCAACACCACAATAATCTCTCAAGAATTGGTCAGCACCACTCCCCTAAACGTGCAGTGTTGTTGTTAGTAGGAATAAACAGCAGTCGGGAGGAAGTGGACTAAGAAAGGGGAGGAGCCAAACCGAATTCCCGTTTCTACACAAAAAAAGGTTGTGGTGCCCCCAGAGGCAAAAACCTTTTTACCGAATGGGTTCCCAGATTGACACCTCAACGGCTATTTTCAACTGCAAGAGGATGTACAGGGCACAGGCACAAGCTACACAGAACACCAACACCAGATGTTGGGGGGTGGACATAACCGAGTGGTTAGTGAGCCCGCCTGGGAAGCCAGAGGCCCTGGTTGTCCCAGGTTTTGATTCCAGACCAGTAATGTGTCCCTGAGCAAGACTCTTAACCTCTAATTGCTCCCCGAGCAGCTGTAGAAAGGCTGCTCACTGCTCCAAGTAGTTATAGGATGGGTAAGTGCACAGGACAATTTTCACTTGTTCTTTTGCATGTCCCTCAAAAGTCCTGGCAACATGAACACTCACTTAAAAGGTTTCTTGTGACATCTTCAAAGGTAATGTTTAGGCTATTCCTTCAGTTATTGACATGAATGACTAAGCACTTTGACAACAAATGTCTGGATGGAAATCTGGTCTGGAGGCACAGTATACGACAATAACACCTATCACAAAACGTATTTAAGTCTGTAGCTCGAAAGACCAAAAAGTCAAATTGAACAAAATATCTTTAATAGATATAAACATTTTTTTTTGTTTTTTACACATTACATCTCAAAGGAAACAGAAACACATGCCGTCACACTCACACATGTCGAGAAATGAAGGTGCAAGGGCACTCTGTTTAGTGTAAGGCTTATCTTACGCTCCATCGTACAAAGGGTAGTATAGCTTGTAGCTATCAGTAATTTTTTTTGGCAAGCGACACCTTAGTACTACAGAGTATAAAGTAGGCATTAACGGGCTGGGGGGGAAGGAGGGGGCATGCCGTGTGCTCATATTGTGTCTCGAGTTTGAGCCTGCGACTCACTTTTACTCATGTCATGATCCCCAACCCCCCCCTTGCCTCTTTTTTCTGTCTGTCTCCCCTGTTGATGTCTGATGGTGTAAAACATTAAAGCCCTGATTTAGGGTCCGTGTCCACAGAAAGCATTTTGGAGGAGCGCTTTAGATATCGTCGCCGTTGGGCAGAAACCTCCCATCTCCATATTTCAACTTTTCCGGAAATGAATGCCCTACTTGATCATACTACTTGATCTACAAGCTCAAAACGCGTCGCTTCACGCCGCGTTTCGAGCTTGTAGATCTGCTACTTTTGATATTTCCGAATTTGGATCGTGAAAAGTAACAGTTTTGGAAATATGAGGTTTCCACCCGACAGAGACGATATCATGTCCAGAGGGCCCTATCTTGCGCGCCGCCATACCCCCTTATGCCTGAACTTTTTGGGCATTTTTTACTATTTTGAAAAGCATTTAAGAATAGTGAAAATAGCTCGATCTACCTCAACACGTTGTGAGCTTGTAGATCGGTTATTTCAACTATTTTAAAAATGTTTTTCAAAAATAGTTTAAAAAAATGGCAAAAAGTTAAGGCATAAGGGGTAAGGCGGCGCGCAAGATAGGACCCCGAGAGCGCTTAACCACGATACTCTGTGCTGGCCAGAGGAGGAGCACTCCAGCGGGTCCTTACGATAGAAATGCATGGCAGGCGGGCGTTGGCAGCGACCAAAAAAGAAAAGGCTTTCTCTGGACACATGGCCTCTTATACTGCGTCGCACGATTGGTGTCGCGTGTTGAACGTAGCCGATCTACGAGCCCACAAGCGTATGTGACAGGCTTGCAGATCTTGTAGGCTATGTTCACCGCACGAAGCCGTCGTGTGACGAAGCACAAAATCAGAACCTAAAAGCACAACTGCATGAAGAATAGCCAAGTCTTAAAAACAAAAGGAAAACAATAAAATAAAATAAAGAAGGTGCAAACTCAGATGAGCATCAGACGTCTCTCTCTTATATATACAGGTTGTACAGTATCAGGGTAGAAAAGGAAACAGTATTGAGGGTTTAAATATGGATCATATCTCATAATATTCCCGCGGTCTCTGATCTAATAAAAAAAAAAGAAAAAAGGACTGGGCTTGGGCTTATAGGAGCAGACTTAAGCCTGATGTTTACTTTAGTCGTTCGACGGTGTCGCGCGACGCCAATAGTCGATCTACAAGCTCACTATGAGCTTGTAGATCTGCTATTTACGGCACGAGACACCGTCCTATGACGGACTATTAAGTTAAGCCTACTATATACAACTCTTGAGAGCTGGAATATCAGGGAATTTCGTCAAAAACATCTTTACGCATCGTCCCATTATTGTATATAGTACCGATTCAATCTACAGGGAGCGTTAAGGGTCACATTTCTCTGGTGACAGTCTTTTACCATGCTATGGAGCAGTGGTTCTCAAAGTGGGGTTCAGGGACCCCCTGGGTTCCTTAAGGGCGTTCCAAATGGACCCTTACAGGGCTGTAAGGGTCCATTTGGTTCCATTTGTACGCTCTCAGAGTTATGGGGGTTCTTGAAATAAAAAAATAAAAACTGAGAACCACTGCTATGGATGAAGAGGGACATGTATCCATGTATCATTTTACATGTTGTCAACACTAGGTGGCACTGTCCAGCAAGTCAGTGCAGTTACAGTTATAGCCACGCCACGGCTGGGACCACAAATCGTATTACTCTCAGGACAAAGAATACATAATTAGAATTATTAAATTAATTTAGAAGCTTCCTTTCTTTTCTTTTTTTCCCCTCCTCCAGTCAAATCGGTTTCCAGTTACAGTGTCTCTCCGCACACAGCCATCCCCTCATACAGAAGACTGTATTTGACATTATGTATTTGGCATAATGGCATAGTACTTTGCTCTCTCGTTATCATATTCGTCAAAAAAATACTCTGTAATAGAGTGTCCAGGTCATAGGTAACAAAATACACCTTAATCATATGTATATATACAAAATACATGTCAATATTTTGATGACGGACCGTTCGTGGTCTTTTATCATTATTATGGCACCCACATAATATTTGTTTTCATAATTATATATTTCTCGTCGGCCCGTGACCAGTAGTCCTTTGTGAGTTTTACAGTATTTGCATGAATCCTCTAGACATTATACATTTTTGATACACAAGTACAACTCTTTTTAATTTGAACAACACACAGGCACTTTCACCTCACAGTTATAATAGTATATTCTTTTATCGTCTTTTCCAAGGCCCATAATGAGGCCGCCTGTGTTTACCCGTCTTCTCCGGGGTTCAAATAAACATCTTCTGTACCCATACTCTACCCACACTTGTTCTCAATGTAGGGTCCGGCTGTGACCACCAAGGGGTGTCCAAATAGACCCTTGGCTTAACGGGTCTGTAAAGTCAAATTTCTGCTGAGAATTGTACAGTGTCGATTGGGGGGTCCCAAAGATTAAAAATGGTTCCAACTGTACACTCTCAAGAGTCATCCTCAGACCCGTAAGGGTCCCATTTGGACCCTTGGTGGGGCCCCTGGACCAGACGTTGAGAAACGTGTGCGGTCTCCCATACTCTCCATTCTGTCTCCAATCTTTTCATTCGTTCCAAAATAGATTGTTTTTCTGATTGAAGGGGGCAAAAGGAAGCACATGGGAGGACACTACATATTCTTACCTTGTTCCTATACAAAAACTCAAAACATTATCTGTTCAGCTACAGCCAGGTGCAGTACCAAGACTTCTGTTATTTATTTAAAGCAGTGGTTCTCAAACCTTTTTAAATTTCAAGGACCCCCATAACCGGTTCCGTTTGTAAACTCTCAGAGCTACAGACCTGTAAGGGTCCATTTGGTTCCATTAGTACACTATCAGAGTTACAGACCTGTAAGGGTCCATTTGGTTCCATTTGTACACTCTCAGAGTTACAGTCCATTTGGGACCCCCTCAAAGAACCCAGAGGCTCCCCTTGGACCCCATTTTGAGAACCGCATTTGAAGCATAATTAAACTTTGGTAGAGGTTTGGGTTGTTTAGTGACTTTGCTATGATGTGACTCTGTGAATATCGAGGGGATATCTTCAATAGTTACATGATTGATTCAAAATGGATAATTCAAAAATATTCTCCCTATTGACTTTGTACAGTGAAACCGGTGAAACTTGAATTAGGAAGAAGATCCATCAAGTATGCCCCCAAGACTAAATCACCATGTTTGTTACTGCACGTGTAAGAAGCCTCATTTTAAATGGATGAAAAAAAAAACCCCACTGGACCGGGTTTTGGAACTTTATACTGTACTGTACAATAGCAGAATCTGTTTAGTTCACATTCATTTGTGTGCTAAGATTGTGACTTTTAGACGTGTTTATTAACGCAATGTAATGCGATGTGTGTCAACAGGGAGAACATTTTGCATAATACATTTTTTAAATCTACGAAGCAACTATTGAAAATATCTCGCCGATATTTGGAGAATCACAGAGATTAAATGAGACATCATTGACATACTGAACTCCCTAGAGGGAGGGTCCGGGGACCCCCAGGGGTCCTTGAGGGGGTTCCAGGGGGTCTGCAGCAAAATGATTGATAGTTAGGAACCAAAATGGACCCTTACAGGTCTGTAACTCAGAGAGTTATGAGGGTCCGTGGCCTTAATGCATACGAAACTGGGAATCCTTGAAATTAAAAAAAAGTTTGGGAACCACTGGTTAAGTAAAACTTAAAACTTAAACGTAAATCTTTCTGTCGGTCATGCAGGGACGCCGTACTATCCATCAGATTGGACACAACGGAGCATCAATTCTCAGCAAATCCCAGGGAAGTGACCTCATGCTCATCACATCTGTCAGAACCACAGCTGTCCAAACTCCTCTCGCTTGACTCCTCACGTTCCATCCAACATCTTTTTAAGTTTCCCACGAAACACTGACTGTACAGTACATAACAACAATCCCTCCGTGTCGCCAGAAGAATGGCGAGTTCGTGTTGGCGTCGGTGTAGAAGATCCGAAGTCGTGTGGTCCGCGTCGATAGTACAACGTCTTTTTCCCGCGGCTCGTCGCCCGTGCCGAGGCGGTTCATTCGCGATGGTTTGGATGACGTTGTGTTATTATGTCGTCAGGCAGTGTCTAATAATGAGTCCAACATTGAGTCGGGTCGCGTCGGCGGCGTTCTCTGTCGGAGGTGTTTGTGTCGGGTTGCGTCTCTTCTCAGTTCGTGTCGATGGTGTTGAAGACCCACTCAGTTCATGTCGATGGTGTTGAAGACCCACTCAGTTCATGTCGATGGTGTTGAAGACCCACTCGGTGAACTTCTTCAGTTTGGCCGAGGCGCTGTAGGACTCCTCCTGCAGACGCTGGTTGTCCTCCCGCAAGCTCTGCACCTGGACCGCAAGCGAGGTCTTTGCATCCTTCTCCTGGTGGCGACAAAACGCACACAAATAATGGTTTTGGAGGCCTTTCAAACTCTACGTGTACCACACAGCACTGCTGCAACCTGAATCACACTAATACAGTATTAAACACATAAACACTATACAGTGGTGTAAAGTAACTAAGTACATTTACTCAAGTACTGTACTTAAATACAATTTTGAGGTACTTTTACTTCTACTTCTATTCAAAATATTGAATTATTCCTGTTATGACCAAAATAAATTACTGCTACATTTTAAAAACAAGGGAATGAAGGTACAAGGCCTCTCACCTTCTTCAAGTCATCTTGTAGCAGCTTCACCATGGACTCCAGCTGGCTCACCTTCCCCATAAGACTGGCTGGGCTCTCACTGAGGGGAGGAATACACCAGAACATTCAAAAACCTGAACCAAGGCACAGTGGTGTAAAGTAACAAAGTACATTTACTCAAGTACTGTACTTAAGTAAAATATCGAGGTATTTTTTTTCTTTTTTCTTTCTTTACTGGAGTATTTCCAATTTTCAGTACTTTGACTTCTACTCCACATCTCAGAGGCAAATATTGTACTTTTACTCCACAACAATTATTTCAAAACGTTTAGTTACCAGTTACTTTGTAGATTTTGATTATCATTACAAAACACGCATTACCCACATCAGCCCTATATACAGTACATTTCGGCCATTTGAAAATAGCCGATCTGCAAGCTCACAAAGCGTATATCGCGACACATTGTGAGCTTGTAGATTGTCTATGTTCAAAAGATGCATAATGAGTACTTTATACTTTTGGTACTTTTAAGTACATTTTGATACCAATACTTTTGTACTTTTACTCAAGTAAATTTTGAATTCCGTACTTTTACTTGTATTTTCTACATTGCAGTATTGATACTTTTACGTTAAGTTACAAAAACTGCCAAGGCATAGCAGAGCATCACATCATCTCTGAATAACAGTGAGGGTCAGTCACCTACCCAGGTGAGGGCTGCCTGTGGGGGGCAGTCTGGGGCTCGGCCTGCTGGGTGCTGGAGGACGAGGCCGCGCTGTCGGCCCTGGAGTTCTCCTCCTCTTGGGCAGCTAGAATCACCAGTCTCTGCTCTGAACACACAGAAAACAAAGACTTACATTTTAAAGGTTTAATGACATTCACTTTTACACCACATTCAAAGTCTTTGTCCTGGTCCTTCAAAAGTGTACAAAAAGTTTTAAGTGAAAATTCCATTCCAGTGATCCATGGCAGGTGTTTTTCTCTAAAGCCTTTTCAACTGCAATGAAAAAAGAAATCTTTGCCTGCGGGTGTCGCTGGTGAGGGATTTTGCCTGTCAATCATCGCCTCTGCTCCGCCCCCCCAAAGGAAAGGATAGGGGAGGGGAGGGGCGAGGAGGAGAGTGGGCGGGATTAATCGACTGTGACCTCACTGTCGAAGGGCCAAACTCAGATTACTTTTCAGCCTAATTATTCAGAAAACCCCAGACCACTGAAAATCCACTGAATGTTCTAAATTCGGGTGTAATTGAGGTCATAAAACCCCAAATAAAACATTGAAAATAAAAAAAGTGAAAATGAATGTCATGATACCTTTAAGACTACAAGGGGGGGAACACAGTTAACCCATTAAAGACCGGGATGGCTATTCAAAAATAGCAGATCTACAAGCTCATAGCGCGGCACCGAGTGCCGCGCTATGAGCTTGCAGATCTGCTATTTTTGAAAAACCTTGAAAAAGTGTGCAAATCTTTGAATATATATATTTTTTTTTTAAGCGAACATTTGTAACTCAAATCTTTGCTTCTGGGGGTCCCTGGAACAAAAAATGTTCGAATGTTGAACTATATATATTCAAAGATTTGCACACATTTTCAAGATTTTTCAAAAATAGCAGATCTACAAGCTCATAGCGCGGCACTCTGAGCTTTGTATATCTGCTATTTTTGAATAGCCAAAGACATCTAAAATGACAGAGATGCGTTCCCGGTCTTAATGGGTTAATCAAACTAATCAATTTATATCGAAAATACAAATAATAATCGATAATCGAATTTTAACCGAATTTTCATCGGTTTATTATCGATCCCTATTTTGGGCATGTCATTATAGATCTATGAGCTCACAATGTGTTGTGATGCAACGCGTTATGAGCCTGTAGATTTGTTTATTTTAACTATTCTTGCATGACATCAGTGTGCGAATAAAATAAAATAGGGTTTAAGTTGTTAATCGATTTTTTAAAAATAAAAAAATAACGCACTTCTTCATTGCAGCTCTATTTAAGCCCAAGCACAGGCCATCGGTGGAGTGAGATAATGGAAGAACAGCAGTGCCCTCTTCTGGTTATAATAAAGATGACAATAATGTTGCGTTATTTTGTCAGTTTAACTGTAAAACACAGCCGGTAGCAGCTGTTGTATCAGTGAAATGCTTGTACTGTAATGCTTGTAATTTATTTATATATATAGTTGAAAGTCATTAAATTATTCAAAACAAACAGATTAAATTGATTAGTTCGATTAACTGTTGCACCCCTACAGTATTGGTTCAGGCGCTGTTAGTTAGTATAGAAACTAACTCTGTAACCTCTGTTCAAATCATGCTTGCCATGCCTTTGCTACGTCTGTATAAATATTGTTATGTATTGTATGATTTATGATATCTGTGCTCCATACCATGTGAACATGGTCGTGAGTTAAAGATGATGATGATGATGATGAGAAAGACCAAAAACCCAGCACCTTCAAACGTTGCTATTCTACTGCTGTCAACAACAGTGTATCGTTGCTGTCGGGGGGCAGACACCTCTTATCTCCATAATACTAACCTTTCGTGTTTTTTCGTAAATCAACGCCCTACTTGAGCACATTAGCGTCACACAAAAACATCAAAAGCGACGCGTTTTGAGCTTGTAGATCTGCTACTTTTGCCGTTTTTGAATTTTAATCCTGAAAAGTAACAGTTTTGGACATGTGAGGTTTCTTTCTACCCGAACAGAGACGATATGCGAGAAAACCAACAAGAAATACTAGAATAACAAACACAGAAAAACAGAGAGCGGTACAGGATCAATCAATCCATAAAACAGCGTGAACACACGGATAGAGAACTGAGGGATTATAACTATAAGACAGAAGCCCGGCTCGCTCCGTTTCTTCTGGACATGATAACAAGCTGTTATTTTGGTATACAGTAGAATCTAGCAAACCGTTTGGCTGGGTTCACTGAAGCCCCTAGTGCTGGGCAGATTTAGAACAATGCACAGGGATTGTTCTGTGCTTTATTATATATTCTGGACAAGTTGATTGTATTGTTGTTACCACCATGCAGCAGCAGTGTGCTTGTATTGTTGCATTGTGTGATGATTGTAAATGGTGCATTTATATAGCGCCTTTGTCCAAGGCTCTTTTCCATGTGCATACGGACGGACGGACGGACGGACGGACGGACGGACGGACAGACAGACAGACAGACAGACAGACAGACAGACAGACAGACAGACAGACAGACAGACAGACAGACAGACAGACAGACAGACAGACAGACAGACAGACAGACAGACAGACAGACAGACAGACAGACAGACAGACAGACAGACAGACAGACAGACAGACAGACAGACAGACAGACAGACAGACAGACAGACAGACAGACAGACAGACAGACAGACAGACACACACACACACACACACACACACCCGATGGCAGAGGAAACCATGCAAGGCTGCTTTTTTCCGCATCCATATTCTCGTTAGTCATATTTTTATGGTTTTCAGGAAAGAACAAACTTTCTCACTCTGGCTCTCGGGGATACGTTTTGGTGATCGCCGAGAAAACCACCGATCTCAGTCCAGATCGGGCGTTCCTCGGCGAGGTGTTGATCGCGCAGTGTGTAAGGTACTCCGAGAAGAAACACCCCGATAAATTGCGGTCGGCGAGCGGTTAATTTTTACTTTTCTAGCATGTTGGATATTTGGGTTTGTCGGACCCGATGAGAGCCGTGCTACAGCCAATGAGAGCACATTACAGCCACGCACCGGTCCGTGGCTAATCCTCCCGCATAGAACCGCAATATTACCGTACAGACAGTCCAGTCCTGTATTAGATAAACATGATAAACAGATTGATAGAGAGAGCGAGCCTGCTCGACTATGGGGCTGTTTATTATTAGAGAGGAATAGGGCTTGCAGACAGAGAGAGAGAGAGCTGTGTGTATGTGTGTGTGTGTGTGTCTGTGTGTGTGTCTGTGTGTGTGTGTGTGTGTGTGTGTGTGTGTGTGTGTGTGTGTGTGTGTGTGTGTGTGTGTGTGTGTGTGTGTGTGTGTGTGTGACGCAGGTATGTGTCTCTGAACAGTATTGCCAGGTTTTGCGCGAGAAATAAGCAACCAGGTCTATGAAAACAAGCCCAACAAAAGCGACTATAGGCTGCATGAGGACTTTAAACCTACAGTATATACAAATAAAATAGCCGATCTACAAGCTCACAACGCGTCGCAGCTATTTTCAAAGAAAAAAAGCAACATTAAGAAATAAAGCCAAAGCAAAGTTACACTTTGGAAATAAGCGAAAAAGAAACGCAACCACCAATATTTTTTACAAGCAACTCGCTTATAATAAGCGGACACGGCAACACTGGTTGACTTTTGAAACGTTTGTTTCAGAGAGGGAGAGAGAGAGAAATACAGAGAAATTGAGAATTATTTAATGTCAATCATTAGCGTCCTGTCTCGGTCTCGCGCATATATCACGGGAGCCTTTCACGTTTTCGTGAGACATTTGGAATAAAAACAAATGTATTGTATTGGGTCGGGATCACATCGTGGTGAAATTATCTTGCAATCAGTGAATCCCTGTCGCCGACCAATCAATCGTGCGAGAATCACAACGATATATTTAGCCCGATTTCAAGAGAGAAACTCGTGCAATGTGAAACGCTCAACGATCTGTTCACTCGCCGACCATTTCAAATATGTGTGTGTGACAGAGAGATAAAGAGAGAGAAAGAGAGAGAGGGAGAGAGAGAGAGTTGAGCAGTCAATTGTCATTAATCCACTAAGATCGGGAGCGCACCTGTGTCATTTTAGATTTCTTTGGCTGTTCAAAAATAGCAGATATACAAGCTCATAGCGCGGCACTCGGCGCCGCGCTACGAGCTTGTAGATCGGCTTTTTTTGTTGCAAATCTTTGAATATGTATTTGTTAAAGCGAACATTTGCAAATATTTTGTTCCAGGGACCCCCAGAAGCAAATATTTGAGTTAGATTATGTTCGGAAAAAATATATATTCAAAGATTTGCACACATTTTAACGATTTTTCAAAAAAAATTGCAGATCTACAGGCTCATGAGCTTGTACAGTATATCTACTATTTTTGAATAGCCATCTTAAGACCTGGAACTGTGTCATTTTTAGATTTGAGCTAAAAAGCATTATTTTACACTTAAGGCTATTAAAAAATAGCAGATATACAAGCTCATAAACTGTTACGTTTCAGGATTCAAAAACATTCAAAAACAGCAAAAGTGTGCAAGCCCTGTGCAACTTTTGATAACGAAGCCAAAAAGGCCAAACAGAAATAAAACATGTATTCATAATGTTCCAAATATGTTCAAAGACAAAAACACAATAAAATTGGCAATTATTTGTACGACAATTGATCGTCGAGTTAAATTTGCCAGCCCCCAACGGTGTGGTTGATGGTGGTGGTATACGGTACTTACCCTCGAAGGCCTTGGCAGCGTCCACCAGGTGTGCCCAGTCCAGCGGGCCGTCAGAGCCCGTGCCGGGCAGGGGCATGAGGCCGGGGTCCTGCAGCTGCTGCTGCTGCCTCCTCCTCTCCTGCTCCGAGCTGTCAGGAGCCGACAGGTCTCCTGGTGGGACACAATGCACACACATGGGTTAAAACAAAATGAAATCTCGCAGACGCATTGAGAGCTTGTAGATCGGCTATTTATGCAAAAATTCCGCCCTGAGACTGGGAGGTCGGGGTTCAATTCCCGGCCGGGTCATACCAAAGACTCTAATAATGGGACCCAGTGCCTCCCTGCTTGGCACTCAGCATCATGGGTTGGATTGGGGCGTAAGTCCCTGCTACATACTATAGCGTCATGTCCAGAGGGTGTACTTATACATCAAGCTGCTAGTGATGTGTCGTTGATGATCGATTCGTTCAAAAGAACTAGTTCATTTGCCATGAACGTGAACGAGCTCGTTCACTTTCTGAAACTGTTACGTTCACGCGCGACGTTTTAAAAAAAGCTCCCGCGGTGGTGTTTTACACACATTATAAAACATACATTAACAACTTTAGCCCAATTCTATGCCTAGGCTATTTGAAAATAGCAGATCTACAAGCTCACAACACGTCGCATCGCGACGCGTTGTGAGCTTGTAGATCGGCTATTTTCAAATATGTTAGTACTTTTACTTTTGGTACTTTAAGTATATTTTGATGCCAATACTTTTGTAAATTTTGAACACTAGAAAATAGCGCTACTGAACGAGAACGTGAACGAATCATTTGAACGAATCATTGCCGTGAACGAAATCGTTCGTTCACTGAAATGAACGTTTTTTTCCCACCACTACAAGCTGCCTCACGCTACAGAAACAGGAGATAGGCTCCTGCCCCCATGGGCCTCGGCAAGGCTCGATTCCATAGAAGACATGCTGGCTTCTATGGAATCCAAATGACTGAAATCAGCCGTGGCGAATGAGAACTTTAATCCATGCAGACAAAGCTGTACGATGGCAAAGGTGGTAGAAAGTAACTCAGTGCATTTACTTATGTACTGTTACTTTAGTACAAGTTTGAGGTACTTTTGCTTAAAGGTAGGGTAAGTGATATTTTTGGGTTAAAACAAAAAGTATTTTGTTCAAAGGTTAAAGCACTATATTCTGATAGTAATCATTGCTATAGAGTGTTTGTTCAGTAACAGGAGTCTCCCCGTCTCTCCAGCTCTTTAATAAACAGAAAATACATTTTCTGGTAGGTGTCAAAATCTCAGCCAATCAGGAGAAAGTACCCATTTTTAAGCTTCATTTTTATAGTGTTCCTGTTCAAATTTTGCCTGCTCATTTCTTAGTGTCATCACTTCCAATTTCACTTGTTTAATCTATATCCTGATTGAGTTCTCTATCCTGATTGGATAAAATTGGAAATGAAACAAACTGAAACGAAAATGCATTTTCTGTTTTATAAAGAGCTGGAGAGACATGGAGACTCCTTATATGGACAGGACACTCTATAGTAACGAGCACTATCAGAACATAGACCCATTTTGCAATTATTTGAATAATTGCAAATCACTTACCCTACCTTTAAAATTGAGTATTGTAATTATTTTGATATTTCATACTTCTCAGAGGCAAATATTGCACTTTTGACTCCACTACAATGACTTTG
The DNA here is from genome assembly GCF_963280865.1 of Gymnoscopelus braueri. Classification (NCBI taxonomy): domain Eukaryota; kingdom Metazoa; phylum Chordata; class Actinopteri; order Myctophiformes; family Myctophidae; genus Gymnoscopelus; species Gymnoscopelus braueri. The sequence continues at coordinate 17,326,043 of NC_137621.1, read as the reverse complement.
CAGATTTAGATAATGAATGCATTTTTATCCCAAAAAATAAATTGCACATCTACAAGTTCACAACACGTTGTGATGTGACGAAGTAAAGCATTACATTTTACGTAAAGTTGAAACACAGAGAAACAATGTTTCTGACACACGGTATATCGGAGGGAGGGGGGGGGGGCTCACCCAGGGATTTGTGCGAGGGTCTGCGGCCGGGTCCCTTGCGGGCGGTGGGGGAGCGAGGCATGGTGGAGCAGCTGAAGAGCAGGTCGGCGTGGGGGGCGTGGTCCCGCGCGGCGCTGCAGAACGACGGCTCCCGCTGGCCGCTGTAGATGCTCTCGTCGGACAGCGTCCTCTGGATGGACCGCCGGCCGGCCGTGGACGTCGGGAACATAGGCTTTGGAGACAGAGACAAGAGACAACATGAGCGGTGGGGGCTGGGTTATTTAAAAAGGCAAAACAAACCACAATCGCCATATACAATCTATCATTTTGTCGCTGTTGTGCAGAAACCTCTTATCTCCATATTTTAACTCATTGAGTGCCCAAATGATTTCTGGCTATTTCTGGCCAGTACGATTTTTATTTTTATTTTATTTTTTAAGTAAAAAAAAAGTGCTTAGGAAGCGAGATACAGCCTTTTTCAGTTATAAGTTAAACAAGGAGTGGATGGAGCTGCAAATCTTCAGATAATGATATCTTTGGTTCTGAACAAAACGACATTTTTTCAAAAACACGTGAAACACGTGATTGGCACGTTGCACCATAGCGTTAAAATAGCACTCAATGAGTTAACTTGTTGTGTTTTTTTTGCAAATTAACGCCCTAATTGATCATACTAGAGGCGTCACGCAAAAGCATCAAAAGTACGCAGCGCTACGTTTGCTTTTGCTACTTTTGAATTTGAATCCTGAAAAGTAACAGTTTTGGACATTACAGTATGAGGTTTCCACCCGTCAGAGACGATATCATCGTCTATGTCGATCTATCATTTACTAAAACAGTGATGGCTTGAATACAAGGAGGAATTTTCGTTTGGTATAACATTCCTTTACCGGTGAATAAAGAATAAAAAAAACTAAGAACATACTTGATGACTTGATGGCTTATATAGGCAGCCCGAGCTACAACCATTATTTTATACTTTGGCTATTCAAAAATAGCAGATCTACAAGCTCATAGCGCGGCACCGAGTGCCGCGCTACGAGCTTGTAGATCTGCTATTTTTGAAAAATCTTGAACATTTTGAATACATCTATTTTTTTGAAACAATATTTCTAACCCAAATCTCAGTCAGTACCTTGTCCTCCTTGGCAGTGGGTGGAGGGCTGTCCAGTGTAATGAGCTTCTTCAGGTCCTCCTCCAGACTGGACTTGGGGGCCTGGCGCTGAGGGGACTGGGAGCCCCTCAGGTTGGCTCTGAGCTGGGGCTGACCGCCCAGCAGACCGTCACTCTGGTGACGCCTGCGAGAAGAGAGAGGCAAGAGGACCCACCGTTATGTTAGTAGGACTGTGACCGTTACACCATTTCAGTTGACGATTAACTGTCGAACAGATAATTGCGATTTAACGATTTCGTTGTTGTTTTTGCCATTGAACTTTCGGAACATTATGAACAATGATGACATTTCTGTTTGGCCTTTTAGGCTTCATAATCAAAAACAAATATGACAAACTTGAGTATATAAAGACATTACTGACATATTTAATAATTTTGTACTTGAATAATTTTTTAAATGATAGCGGAAATAGTAAGCTTGTAGATCTGCTATTTTTGGAAATTGTATGAAAATATATTTTAGAAATTCAACATGGAAATGATTATGACAATGAAGCAAAATAATTTAGATTTTCTCAAATAATTGTGATTATGTAATAATTGTGACAGGCCTTTATGTTAGACACTACTAGTTTGTTTGTATATCATTATAGCGTTCACAAAACGCTTATAATAAGCGGACATAGCAACACCACAGCTAATGTGCATGTTGCAATCAATACTCGTCAACACCACAGGGTGGCAGTGTTGTCCAGCTTAAATACCAAAGTGCAGTAAGAGGTCAGTAGGAAAAGCCTCTGCTGCTCAATATTCATTCAGGCTCTTTCCTCCACTCTGTCAAACATCAACACCTGACCCAGCAGGGAGCATTTCTACACAGAGTCACAACTCTTCTCACAACACCTGAGCCCAGCAGGGAGCATTTCTACACAGAGTCACAACTCTTCTCACAACACCCAGCACAGCAGGACGCGTGGTTTAAACATTCACAGATGCTGCATGTTAAATAAAACACCTCACACTCAGTGGTGGAAAGTAACTCAGTACAATTTTGTGGATTTTTCATACTTTTACTACAGTGTAGTAAAACTAGTAACTACACTACAACTATGAGGCAAATGTTTTACTTTTGTTACACGTCTATTCCGCGACTCCGGGATTTTTATACAACTAGATTCTGTCCCGGAAAATACGCGCTGTTATTGGCCAGTAGTCAGGAAGCTTGCCTTCTCCAAAATGGCGCACGAGAATAAAGACCCACCATCTCCGGTTTACTTCCCGTATCTATGTGAAGTGGGCGGACGCCTTTTTAGGAGACGGTTAATTTCAATGGGAGAGTGAACGTGAACACAGCCTCTGAACCATTCTTTGGCCACATGGTCACTGAACTAAATATTGGACCAGATCGTCACAAGCCACATAATATTCCGAACATTTTTAAACTAAAATGGCTTTTTTTCAGAGAGACAAAACCAGGAGAAAATCTACTTTATTAACTGCAATAACTGCAGGGCGGGCAGTGGCTCAGGGGTAGAGTGGCCGGTAGAGCGGCCGGATGGAAGCCGTGAGGTTTCCAGTTCGATCCCGGGCTCCCCCAGAAGAGTTAAGTGTCGAAGTGTCCTTGAGCAAGACGCTGAACCCCTAATTGACCATATTCACACGGCGGCCATGTTCCTATTAAGTCAATGAAGTGCCACCCCGTTTCCACGGCAACGGGGTGGCACTTTCAATGTTAAATTCCAATATGGCCGCCGTGTGAATATGGTCTATTGCTCCCGATGAGCAGGTTGGTGGCTTACATGGTTTCCTTCACATGGTGTGTGTGAATGGGTGAATGTAATGCACAATCTATATAAAGCGCTTTGGATAAAAGCGCTATATAAATGCACCATTTACCATTTTACCGACATTTCTCTGTCCCAGCAACACATTCTCGCGGGATCTAGCACCAGTAAACAGAGAAACATTGGACGTTCGCGAGATTTGCCGTCAGACGCCGGCGCCCACTTAGGAGACCACTTGTAGGATTTTGTGTACCATGGCACCCTCTAGTGGCTCTAATTGGGATGGTGTATCTTCCTGAATTAACAATCTTTGTATTTACTTGCGCGTGTTGCCAAAGTCCACGGAGTTGACGGTGCCGCCGGGCTTCCTCCAGCCGATCAGGAACTTGGACGTGGCTCCCTGGCGCGGGTAGAAGCTCTTCTGTCCTCCCCCCGGAGACAGAGAGCCCTGGGACGTCTGGGACGTGGTGGGGGAGGTGGCAGCGTTCCCCCCCGCCGTCCCCCCGGACCCCGTCCCGGTGGTGGTGATGCCCTCCTCCTGGGGGGAGCTGGAGCTGCAGCCCCCCTGGCCCCCCATGGGGCTGCCGGAGTGGTCGGAGCTCAGGGTGCTGCATGGGGACACACAGGCATACATAGATGGATGGATGGATGGACAGACACGAGAGGAGGAAAGGTAGAGATATTTTTTGTTAGTTTATTTTTATTAGTTTTATTTTTTTATGTCAAGGATTGACAAATTGATAAAGTTTTTCGGGGTCCCCAGATGACAGTTAAATGATCATTTAAGGACTTTTAAAACCTTTTTAATACTTTAAGAAAGAAAAAAGACCATTACTGCAGCAAAAGCAATCAACAAACAAAAAAAAATCTCAAACATTGGTCAACATAATTGTCAAATAATATAAGAATAAGAGGCAAAAATAGCCGATCTACAAGCTTGTAGATCGGCTATTTTCACAATATTTATCTGTGGAACCGAGTCAAACTAAATGTGATGCCTCAACTCCTACAATTCAAGTGCTTGTCAGGGTGGGAGGTATAGCCAGTTCAAATATGATGGGGAGTCGTGGCCTGAACAGGTTGAGAACCACTGCTGTATGGAATCAATGACACTGTATGGAATGTTTGTGTAGATGAGTCCAACACATGAATTCATAAATGAATAAATAAAAAATAAAGATAAGACGGCCTGTCCTTGGGACTTTCCTTCATTCTCAACTCTTCCAAACAATATTTTCCCACAGCTTGACATGAAAGCTCCGCTATTTTTTCAAACGGCAAAGTAATGTTTGTGTGTGTGTGTGTGCTATAAACAAAGTTGCCAGTGTACAGTTCTGGTGATGAGTTATTTATTTCTGGCCCAGTGAAGAGGAGAGGGAGGAAGGCTGATTCTGCATTCCTACCAACTTCAAGAGCTGCCCCACACCTCCCCTTTATAGAGTCCAAACCGCAGTGCTTTGGACTCTTCCCACCTGGGGAACGGTACGGGATATATGTGGACCACAATGCATCACTGTCTGTTTAATGAAACATTGATACGCCAGCACAAAGTCCTTGGCTGCAATAAGCACCTGGAATCTAATAGAGCAGTTGCTTCTCAAACTTTCGAATTTCATAGGACCCCCAGTTCGGTATGCATTAGGACCACGGACCCCCATAACTCTGGAGAGTGTACGAAATGGAACCAAATGGACCCGTGTACAGGTCGATTTGGTTCCATACGTATACTCTCAGTGTTAAGAAGGCTCTCCACCGCGCCGACGTCGGTGGCGGTAAGTGTTGGAACGCGTCTGTTGACGAAAATATGCCGTTAAATGGGCGATGGGTATGCTGTCGCGTTGGGTCACAAGTCGTAGGGAAACGTCGGACCGTCGGATAGCATCTGATATTTTTGAGAAAAAATAAATCGTGAAAATGTGTGGCAAATCTTTGAATATATATATATTTAAAAATATATTAAAGATATTTTTGGGGGGCTTTTCTGCCTTTATTGATAGGATAGTGGGCTGATAGGAAATGGGGAGAGAGATGGGGGGGTGACACACAGCAAAGGTAGTTGGAATCGGGAGTTGAACCCGCGACAGGCTGTCAAACTGGATTACCAGCATATGCGGTATCGGTATGCGCCTAGACCGCTATGTACATACATTTTTAACTCAAATCTTTGCTTTTGGTGGGGGTCCCTGGAACACAATGTTTTGAGATGGGGGGGTCCGTTGGACAAATACATATCATTTTGGGTGGTCCTTGACATGAGAGAACCACTGATGTTATAGCAACATACTGTACGTTTTCTTTTTCAAAAAAACTGTTGGGATTTAGAAGACATTAGTAGAATCCCCAGAAGCAAAGATTTCAGTTAAAAATGTTCGCTTTAATTTCATGGAAAAAATATCCATGAATTCAAGTCTCCATGGGTTGACTAATCGATAGAAACATTTTGGGGGTGAACTATCCCTTTAATCCAATGCGCAATAACCAGTGGTGGAAAGTAACTAAGTATATTTACTTAAGTACTGTACTTAAGTAAAAATGTTGAGGTATTTGTACTTTACTTGAGTATTTCCAATTTCCAATACTTCTACTCCACTACATCTCAGAGGCAAATATTGTACTTTTACTCCACTACAATTATGTGAACATTTTTAGTTACTAGTTACTTTGCAGATATAAATTATTATATGATAAAACATACTTTCACCACTTTAGGCGAATTTTATACATAGGCTATTTGAAAATAGCAGATCTACAAGCTCACAACGCGTCGCATCGCGACGCGTTGTGAGCTTGTAGATCGGCTATTTTCAAACATTTTAGTACTTTAACTTTTGGTACTTTAAGTACATTTTGATACCAATACTTTTGTACTCTTACTCAAGTAATTTTTTTAAATTCTGGACTTTTACTTGTAACGGAGTACTTCTACATTGCAGTATTTTTTTACTTAAGTAAAACATTTGAGTACTTTTTTTTCCAGCACTGGTAATAACTGAGACAGGCCTAACCTGGAGTGGGAGGCGGCGTCGCTGAGGGTGTAGGAGCCGCTGTCGGCGGCCAGGGGGGGGAAGGCGGAGGAGGAGGAGGAGGGGCTCTTGGCCAGGCCCTCGCCGCCTCCCAGAGGGAGGACCAGGGAGTCTGGCGGCGGCGGCGGCGGCGGCGGAGGGGGGGGGGGAGGCGTCCGAGGAGGACCTGTGGTGGTGGTGGTGGTGGTGGTGGTGGTCCCCCCCCGCCCCTGCCGGGTCGTCGTCCTGCCAGGACGACGGGGTCTTGTCGTCTTTGGCCCGGCTGAACGCGCCGGTGGAGGAGGCCGTGCTGCTCTGGGTGGCCGTGAAGGAGCTGGCATCGATGCCGCTGTCGGCCGACGTGCCCTGCAAGGTGGGCATAGGGGGTGCGACAGTTAACATGGAGCGTGTAGATGTAACTCAGTGGGGTTTTTTTTTCATGCCAAGGACCCCCCAGAAGCAAAGATTTTAGTTAAAAATGTAAAAAAAAAAAAGAATGCTTAGTCAAAGATATGCACACATTTTCAAGATTTTCTCAAAAATAGCAGATCTACAAGCTCATAGCGCGGTCATATCTAAGTGGTTAAAAATGATTGTGACGCTATGTTAACTCATTTTGCTGGGGACCCCCTGGTACCCCCTGGTACCCCCCCCCCCCCCCAAGGACCACTGGTTGAGAACCACTGATTTAACTGATAATTTCATGAAAAATAACTTCCGCACACCCAGATATGTTTAAAAGCAGGTGCGACCGCGCGAGGGCGACACAAACAGTAGACGAAATCAGCAATAAAAGATACACCCGCACACTGCTGCCGCACACGCACGTTCAAGAGAAGGTGTTTAATATAGGAGCAACGTTTGGATCTTTTATTGTTGATTTCGTCAAAACATAACTTAATAAAATAATCAATTCCATAATTGATCCCTATTTGAGTCCCTGTCATTATAGGCAAAAAGGTTCAAAAAAGGAAAAAGGAATTTAAAAAAAATAGCGAAGATAGACAATCAACAGGCTCACAACGTGTCGCAGGAAGTGTAAAAAAAAAATGATTCAATGGTTAATTGATTTGGTGATAATAGTGAACACACATTCACACACCAACGGCAGAGGACACCATGCAAGGCACCGACCTGCTCATCGGGAGCAGTTCAGTGTCTTGCTCAAGGACTTTTAAAAATCTTTTAAAAACTCATTTGCTATGGAATGGCCTTTAGCTAGAAGGAACAGTCAGCTAGTTTTCTGCTTTCACTCTTATTTTTTTTGGTCTTATTATTTTTGTAGGGTTCCTTTGTTTTTAAATGTTCCATCATTGAATTGAGTTTATATTTCCTGTGTATGTATTGTATTTGTATTGTTAAGCACTTTGTAAACCTGTTTTTGAAAAGTGCTATATAAATAAAGTTTATTATTATTATATTATAACCTTCCGATTCACAAGCAGACACTCAACCTCCTGAGCCACTGCCCCCCCCCCTGCCTCCCTCCACTCAAAAAAAAAAGTGCTTCTTGAATATTCTATTAGTCGAAAAAGTAGTCGATAGAATAATCGCTGTTAACCCATTAAAACCGGTTAAGCATCTGTGTCATTTTAGATTTTAAGCACTTTAACTTTGGCTCTTCAGAAATAGCAGATATACAAGCTCATAGCTTGTATATCTGCTTTTTTTTTTTAATCATGACATTCTTTGCAAATCTTTGATATATATATATTCATAACAGTTTTAACTAAAATCTTTGCTCCTGGGGGTCCCTGGAACAACATATTTTGAGATGGGGGTCCGTGGCCAAATATATCAAATATTGGGGGTCCTTGACATGAAAAAGTTTTGACGACCAACATAATGTTTTTCCGAAAACTGTCAAGGATTTTTAGAAAACATTTTTAGAATCGACCTCATATCAGGCCTTAATGGGTTAAGAAGATGAAAGATAGTTAGCCCTACCTGCAAATATCCATTGAGCTCAGAGTCCAGTCGCACCCGGGACCGCGAGCCCACCTCGTACCACTTGTCATCGCTGTGGGTGGAGCTAGAGGCGTTGCTGGACAGAGTGTTGCTGCTCGATTGGCTGGACGAATAAGGCGCGTCCACCTATCGCAAGAGATTAACTGTTACTTTATGAACAATGACGCTTTTAACCCGAACGCATCTGTGTCATTTTAGATGTATTTGGCTATTCAAAAATAGCAGATATACAAGCTCAAAGTGCGGTGCCGCGCTTTGAGCTTGTAGATCTGCTATTTTTGAAGGAAAAAAAAACAGTGAAAATGTGTGAAAATCTTATATATATATATATATATACATTTTTAACTAAAATCTTTGCTTCTGGGGGTCCCTGGCACAAAATGTTTTGAGATGTGGGGGTCCGCGTACAAATACATTACATTTTGGTTTGGTCAAGTTTGAGAACCACTGATATATAGCAACATAAGTTTTTACCCCAAAAACTGTTAGGATTTAGAAGACATTTGTAGAATTCACAGAAGCAAAGATTTGAGTTAAAAACTATTCAATGATTTGCACATATATTCATGTTTTTTTTTAATTTTATCTACAAGCTTGTATATCTGCTATTTTTGAATAGCCAAAGTATAAAATAATGGTTTAAGTGGTTACACAGATTGCGTACCCGGTTTTAATGGGTCAAACCACTGGTTAAAAAACTGGTTCAGCCTCAGGAGCAGCATTTGCTGTTGTTATATTTGTGGTTATTAAGGTTTTTATTTCATAAAGTGAATGTAATAATCTACAATGCCTTCATTCATACAGTACATTGAAAACACAAAACAAGACATAGCGAGGATGCAGTCCAACCCAGTGGTGCCTGGAAAGCGGACTTTAAACAGATGATGATGATGAAACAAATAAAAGTGCAAAAAAAAACACTATGACATAAAAAGTTATTGCTTCCTGGGCTTCAAAAAAAAATCTAATCTAAGCAACATTTGTTGTCAGTGTGTGAAATCCCATTGAGATACAAGATCTCTTTCACGAGAGAAAACGTTACAGCCTACTAAACATATACACATTTTTTTTTGTAAAAAAGGCGACCTGAGGCGATTCTTTAAAATGTTTTCTAAATCCTAACAGTTTTTTGAAAAAAATAAAATTCCCCCCAAGATTTTTCAAAAATATTAGATATACAAGCTCATAGCTATGAGCTTGTAGATCTGCTATTTTTGAATAGCCAAAGAAATCTAAAGTGACACAGGTCTTAATGGTTTAAGAGTGCTACAAAAAGCAATAATATGGTAGATTATAAGCCCATCTTGAAATACAGGCTCCATAACTTTGAAACGTTGTTTTGGCGCCGTCATAGTAACCTTGGAATAAAACATTGTAATAATCCAAAGAAGAAGTGGGAGAAGCTGTATTTAACTTTGCTGCACACTGAAGGCTATGTCGCTCTCTTCTGTCTTCAGTGTAACAACCATATTTAATGAATCAAAATCAGTGTCATGTTTTGAGGCCATGATGCTTGAATGAGACGTTAGCGCGCTGTGATGACATTAACCCATTCCATCTGGGGAAAGCATAATGTATCATTTTAGATTTATAGCTATATAGATTATAGCTATAACCATTATTTTATACTTTGGGCTATTCAAAAATAGACATACAAAAATGTGTTGCAAATCTTAGAATATATATGTTTTTTAAAGCTAACATTTTTAACTCAAATCTTTGCTTCTGGGGATTCTACAAATATCTTCTAAATCGTTTTTTTTTTTTTTTTTTACATATGTTGCTATAATATCAGTGGTTCTCAAACCTTTTTCATGTCAAGGACCACCCAAAACGATAAGTATTTGTCCACGGACCCCCCTCTTCCCATCTTTTTTTTAAACAGCAGCTATGAGCTTTTATATCTGCTATTTTTGAATAGCCAAAGAAATCTTAAGTGACACAGATAGCGTTCCCGGATTGAATGGGCTAAATGTGTTGATTCGATTTGTACAACTCTGTGATTGGTGTCACCAGTCTGTCATGAAAAACAAGCTGACAGCCAAACAGCCTGCGTTGAATGTCTCAAAAATAAAAGCGCAGCGTTGGAAATTCTGTGAACACATCCACGGCCCACTCAGATTGGGCTCGTCGTCGTGACCCACTCTTGACCCTCCGGGTTGGGAACCACTACTTTTAACCACATGAACCCTAACATCACTAATTCTCGGACCAAAATTCAGCGAAAATAGCAGATCTACAAGCTCAGCTACAGTGTTATCGGTAAAGATAGCCGATCGCGTCGATCTGCTATTTTCAGCGAAAGCTTTCCCCACAATACCGACGCTGGGGTTTAAGTGGTTAAATCCTGTACTGTATTATTTACTTGTATTTTGGGCAACCCTAAAAGGCCTTTTACAGCCCGTGTCCTCTTTAATATTTCAAGGGCACAGCGATAGTACACATAGCAAGCAATTCCTTGTTTTTCCGGGGCGGGTTTTTTATTCCGTGAATTTTAGCTGATGTTAGGAAAAACCTGTCCTTGTCATGGCTCAGTACGGTACAGTAGCCTCGCTGTCGGGTGGAAACCTTGAATTTATACGGTTTTTTTTTGGACGGGGGTCGAGTCATCTCTCCAGGTGCCATTGTTCACTAAAGCAAGAAAAAGTCACGAAAATCTATTTCTGTCCGAAAAGGGGTTAATAGCGCAGCAAGACTCGTCACATAACTAGAGTACTGTATGTCTGACATACACCAGAGCTTAAATTGACATGTAAATATGAAATGAATGCATAAAGTCTCGAGATCTTGTCATTACTTTTCATTTGCTAAATATTTAGAAAACCTACAGACACTCAGCCCAATCTACAAGCTCACAACACATTGCGTGTGAGCTTGCAGATCTGCTATTCTTGCTACTTTTGCGCAACACCATCGCATGACGAAGTAGGGCATTAAAGGGATAGTTCACCCCAAAATTACCTTTTTTCTATCACCCCATGGAGACTTGAATTCATGGAAAGTTTTTGTCATATACCTAAGCCAATAATTTGATGACCGGCAGCGGTTCCGGTAGGAAACAAATGATTGGCTTAGAAATGTGACAAAAACAAAAAGATATCCATGAATTCATTTTTTTGTTTGTTGGTGAACTATCCCTTTAACACATTGGGTGCCAGAGGTTTATTAAAATAGTATACGTTGAGTGCCAGCATTTCTTCCATCCACTTGCGTTATACGATTCGTGCTGTGAGAAGCCCCGACGCGGAAATGCATGTAAACAAAGCGTGCGTGCGAGACGGCGGAGGGTCCCGACTAACGCCTGGAACAATAATATTTCCAACGCGACCCTCCATTGCAGCGTGATCGCCGATCGAAAACGTCTCGTTTCCACCACATTAAAAAGAAATGGAGATATTAAGCTTTTAATCAAGGAGATAACATTGAAAACGCCGACCGGAAGGATTTTTGACATGGAGCCAGATCCAGCCTCTTCTTCTCAGAAAATGCTTGGGTGATGTCAAAGTTTCGTTTTAGCGCCCCACGTGGCCCACATGTATAAAAATAGAATTGGGTCAAAAACGGTCCGGACCGTTTTCGGCACTTCTCGTTTGGACCCTCAAAAACGGTCCGGACCGTTTTTGGCATTCAATGTGTTAATTACATAAAAACATAAAAAGTTGGCGATACAAGTTTTTTTTGCCCGACGATATGTTACTGTATGTGGGGGGGATAAGAATGCTCTGATGGAAAAGCACTCACACATCAGTGAGCAGCAGGGTTGTGACTGCATGGGGATCACAGCGGCCGACCCTTGAGACAACTAAGGGCCCACGTTAACCCTTTCAATCCGGGAATCCGTCATTTTCATTTTGGCTATTAAAAAATAGCAGATATACAAGATATATGAGCTTGTAGATCTGCAACTTTTGGAAAGATTGTGTAAAATGTGTGCAAATCTTTGAATATATATTTTTTAAAGCGAACGTTTGTAACTCAAATCTTTGCTTCCTGGAACAAAATATTTTACAAATGTTCGCTTTAAAAATATATATATTCAAAGATTTGCAAACATTTTCCAAGATTTTCCAAAAAATAGCAGATCTACAAGCTCATAGCGCGGCACTCGGTGCCGCGCTATGAGCTTGTACATCTGATATTTTAGAATAGCCAAAAGAAAACCTAGAAATGACGGAGAAGGGTTCCCGGATGGAGTGGGTTAATCAAGCTGTCAGCTGTCAGCCATGCAGTACACCAGAGGTTAGGGCTGGTCGGTGCTTTGTATTCCTGGCTCACCTTGGTGTTCTTGTTAGGAGACAGGTGGCCACTCTGCTCCTGCTGCTGGAGGCGAGGTATCGCCGCCTTGGACAGCGCCGCACAGTCTGCGTGCGCGCACACACACACACACACACACACACACACACACACGCACACACACACACACACACACACACACACACAGGAAGTCAGATAGCTGCAGCTGGGTGTGGAACAGCCTAACCAGAGCATGTGTAGTTGATTCCATCGCAGACAATGGTCTTCAAGCCTTTAAACGCAGAGTTCATAGACCTCTCCTGACCACCCCTCACTATAGAGTTATAATATATATAGAGGGCGGACTGCCCCGCCCCCCCCAGCTATTCATTTCTTACTTCCGCATTTGGGCACCAAATTTGGGCGCCCAAAGTCATGGGCACCGAGCAGGCGCACTAGGGTTTCAAACTGTAGAAGCATGCGCAGTGGCGTTTTAAATGCGGAAGTATTGCATTCCCAGATTTGACCACCAGGCGACGGCCGCTTCACTGTTCTACCATGGCTCTGGGGGCTTGCCCTGTTGAGCTGCAGTAAATCGTACGATTGGCCAATGGAAACGTCATCTGACTTGGCTATTGTTCACAATTGCGTCCAATTAAAAATAATAATAATAAAAACCTATCCATTATTTTCCTAGCGATTATTCTGTAGATTTTTTCTTTTCAAAACAAACACAAATCTTTGTGTGGTAGGGACTTTTTTTCATTGGATTACAGACTATCGATTATGTTTTATAATGGATTAAATTGATTAGTTCAATTAAGGGGGGTCTGTGTATGAATTACAGGCCGCTGAGAGAAAAACTCAAGACATACAGTATCTGGGCCTGTCACAATTATTACATAATCGGCTTATCACAATTATTAGATCGGCTACTTCCACTATTAATATTTTTTTTAAAGCCAGATCTGCTTATTATAATTTCCCCGCAAGATTTTATTTGAAAATAGCCCATCTACAAGCTTGTAGACGCGTTGTGAGCTTGTAGATCTGCTATTTTCAAATAGCTGATGTACATGTTAAAGTGCTCATTTGGCCCATAGTCGCTTCTTTTGGGCTGGTTTTCCTAGACCTGGTTGCTTGCTTCTCTCACAGAATCTGGCAACACTGTTCTCAGTACCTGGATTCGTTCGATCGGCCGACCGGCTCCCCGCCTCCCCCCCGTCCCCAGGTCTGGTGTTCCAGGCCACGGCGGCCCCTCCTCCTCCGGCCATGGACTTGGTGCCGTTGATGAGAGCCTCGCTGAGAGCCAGCCGCTCAGACGACACCGGGGACTGCCGGTTGTTGTTATTGAACCTGTTAGGGGTTAGGGGAAAGACGGAAGAGGCCATTAGTGTGCTTGTACTGCCAAGTATACTGCACTCAGGAAAAAAGGGGGCGTGGTTGTGTATATCGTTGTTGTCGTCGGGCAGAAACCTCTTATCTCCATATTTTAACTTGTTGTGTTTTTTCGTCAATTATCGCCCTAGTTGATCATACTACAGTGGAAAAAGTACTCAAATTTTTTACTTAAGTAAAAGTATCAATACTGCAATGTAGAAGTACATGTAGAAGTGTTACAAGTAAAAAAAAAACTTTTACTTTAGTAAAAGAACAAAAGTATTGGTACCAAAAGTAAAAGTACTAAAATGTTTGAAAATAGCAGATCTACAAGCTCACAACGCCTCGCATCGTGAGCTTGTAGATTGGCTATTTTCAAATAGCCTAGGTATAAAATGGGGCGAAAGTGGTTAATGTATGTTTTATTTTTAATAATTTATATCTGCAAAGTAACGAGTAACTAAAGTTTTCAAATAACTGTAGTGGAGTAAAAGTACAACATTTGCCTCCGAGATGAAGTGGAGTAGAAAGTAAAAGTATTGAAAATCGGAAATACTCCGGTAAAGTAAAAATACCCAAAAAATACAAAAAAAAATTTTTTCAATAGAACGCATTTATGCGTTATTGGCAGGCAAGTGATGGATTCAATAGAACGCATATATGCGTTATTGGCAGTAAATGAGTTAAGTACAGTGCTTGAGTAAATGTACTTAGTCACTTTACACCACTGCTACAGCGTCACACAAAAGCATCAAAAGCTCGAAAAGCGGCGCGAAGCAGCGCGTTCTGAGCTTGTAGATCTGCTACTTTTGAGAGTTTTTAAATTTGAATCCTGTGTGTGTGTGTGTGTGTGTGTGTGTGTGTGTATATATATCACATCCAGGCTTTATTTTCCCTGGCTGAAGGTGATAAAAATACAGAGAGCGTGATAAGCCATATCAGCTAGAGGGCTGATAACTGTGACTGATGATCAATCAGCACAAGTTGAAATGCCACCGAGAGTGACCTCGCTGCAGAGGAACGCAGCATGCCCAACGTGGGCACAAAGTGGACAAACAACGTTTATAACGTATTATAGGTGCCGGTCAAAATGCATTATAAGCTGGAACATTAAAAATGTTATAATTATAAGTTATACTACTTCATAAACCTTGTTATAAGTTATTATGCAAGTGTTATAATGCCTTAGTTAGAAGTGCATTATAAATGTCGTTATAACTCATTACAGACCCAACCTTAACTCATTCCCTGCCTAGAACGACTAAAACGACTTTTGTCCTTTAAGCCCCCTCTGCCAAGAACGACTAAAACGACTTTTAATTTTTTAAAAACTTAATTTTTTTTTTTTTTCTTATTTATTTATTTATTTTTTAACCCAAAGACCAAGGAGATATGATTTGTTGAAGATCTAGACTCCCATCCACTTCCTTGTTAACTTAAAACTTAAACATTTTGTATCTCGGCTCCTGAGTACTTTTTTTTTTTAATTAAAAATCTCTGGCAGTGGGCAAACGCAAAAAAATAAAGTTCTGGCAGTGAATGAGTTAATATGAAGTCTTACCAAAGGACATTTCAAAAATCGATTATTGTTTATAATCAATGAAATCGATTAGGTTGATTAAATGTTGCATCCCCTACACTGGGGTAATTTGATGACCGGCAGTGGTTCCGGTAGGAGACACAAAGAGTCTCCTTTGTATCTCCTTCCGGAACCGCTGCCGGCCATTAATTATTGGCTTAGGAATGCGACAAAAACAAAAATGTCACCATGGGGTGACTAATCAATAGAAATCGTTTTGGGGGTGAACTATCCCTTTAAGACGGACCTTTGCAGTGGTACAGAGCTGAACTCACCCATCAGGCATAGATTTCTGCCTCCACTGGTTGGAGGAGGCCACGGTAGGCGTGTCCGTGTAGGACAGACCGGGAGAGGAGTTGGCGTTGAGTGGAGAGCGGCCCATCACGATGGAGCAGGACAGGGCATAGTTCTCATTCCCAGGGGAATACCTGGGGGGAGGTTAACATAATGGAAGATGGTTAACATAATGGAGGGTGGTATTAAAAGGTCGTCTTAAAGCAGGGGGTTTTCTCAACTTTTTCATGTCAACGACCGCCCCAAATTGATATGTATTTGGCCACGGACCCCCATCTGAAAATGTTTTGTGCCAGGGACCCCCAGAAGAAAAAATAAAAAATAAAAATAAAATAAGATATATATATTCGAAGTTTGTTAAATATCTTGAAAAATAGCAGATGTACAAGCTCACAGCACGTCGCTTCGCGCCGCGCTGTGAGCTTGTACATCTGCTATTTTTGAATAGCCAACACATAAATGGATGAAGTGGTTAAAATGATTGTGATGCTATGTTAACAAGGAACTCCTGGGGGTCCCTGGACCCCATTTTGAGAACCCTTAGCGCAGAGTACAACAGTAGTATTTTCCTCTGTCTGCAGGCCCAGGGTGTTTAGGGGATTGAGGGGTTGAGTGGAGGGGATTTCAGCCTTGTTTCAGCATTCTAAAGTGTCTGGGGCATGCAGGCGTGAAGGCGATGGATGGGTGGGTGTGCGGGATCTATTTTGGAACAGATTATCATTAGACCCCTCCCACCCACTTCAATCACTGTCTGACCTGCTCCCTTCAGGGTTCCACTTAAAACATTACATCATCGCTGTCGGGGCAGAAAGCTCGTATCTCCAATATTTTTCAACTTTTTATGTTGTTGTTTTTTTTGTAAATGAATGCCCTGTCAAATGCCCTGTCAAATGAATGCTAGTGTCACACGAACTCTTAAATATATAATTATATTTACACACACATACACTGTTATGCTAAAAAAAAAGAAATAGCGGAAAGTTGCCTGAAAAGAAACTCCGCCAGGGCCGGACTGGGACCGAAATTCAGCCCTGGCATTTTGGTCCGAACCGGCCCACCACCCCCCGGGCCGTTTTGTCAACGGGGGGGGGGGGGGGGGGGGGCGTTTTGTCAACGGGGGGGGGGGGGGGGGAGTTTCACTGTTTCAGCCCAGCCCTGCACATGAACTCTACAGCCGCACTGAGGCCCCTGCTGGAAAGCATCCCAGCCCAAACATTAACGTAACTAAGATTGGGCCGCGCGACCCAGAAATGACCGTAATAATCCTAAAACGGGAGCGAAAATATATATAGCCCAGCGGCCCACCGGGCATTTGCCCGGTACGCCAAATGGCCAGTCCGCCGCTGAACTCCGCTTTGTCATTACTGATCATATAATCATCATCATCATGTCAACGTGTAGGCTACCATCTTACTTCATCGAAGGCCCATAATATCTTAATACAATTTGAACGAAAACATGTTCTGTGAAGTCAGTTGTTAAATTCTCTAAATTATAAGTAAATCCTTCTCTCGCTTCAAGCGCCCTGTGTTAGTACTGACTGCATCACCCACATTTCACAAGCAAATACAAACATCACTGCACCAGTGTAATGTTTAAAACGCCTCATAATTAACTAATGTATGAATATATGTATGTCATTACCTCAATGTGTTTTTTCTTTGCAATAAAAATACTTCACAAAAGACATGTTTTGATTGATTTTATTTTATATACGTGTATATATGTGATATGTGATAAAAACAGAAAAATAAATAGTGTTTGTTTCGCACAGCGGCATCAACGAAAAGCGAACGCTCCTTTCTCGATCCGACTGATTTTCCACATCTAGCCTATGGTAACATGCTGACGTTCAGTTGACATCTTTTTACATCAGTTTAAGTAACGCCATTGTGTTTTCTATGTAATGACATAATCACACAACGACATTACAATGTCGTCATTACAACTATGTCCTTTAAATGAATTGACAAAAACATCACATTATTACATTTTACCAACACATCTGTCATAGCAGCTCATGAACATTATTTGTCAACACTGCTGAAGTCACTGGTGTGTAGCACCATGCAGGGATTTCCACAAGCTGACTGGGTATTAGTGAGATCAACAGTCATCGGCTTCCTTGATTGGCCAACTCAATCAGTCTGTTGATTTGTCAAACTTTTCACATCATACTTGCTAGTCCTAGTCGTCATGGATACTATCATGAGTTAGACCACTTCACAGAATGCCTGGAACGCCATATACGGAGCTAACTAGCATGTCCAAGTCTGACATTATAGACTCCATCTGTGGGCATGACGAACATTAGGACTCCATATATGGATATGATGACTCGTATTGACATCACCAATGTCACCGATCAACGATATAAAAGGCAAGGGAATCTCAGAGTTAGATCCAGATACAACGGCGATTTAATTCATTATTTGTCACTGTATATATGCGCATACGTCAGATTTGTCTCCCGGCTGATACCCAGATACTTCAATAGCTTCCACCAGGACTACATCTGCAAGACTCGATCTTCAAGACTTTGACCAGCTCTAAACTCCAACTTGGAAAGAAGTGACTGCCCTCTGTACCAACCCCGGTATCTGCCACTTTGTTGTAGTGGAGCAAAAAGTGTACTGCTTTAGAGGGGAGAATGAGTGTGGTCAGTTTGAGGTGCAAGTTTTCAACACAGTGCCATTACGCTGGAAGAAGTTGTCTCCAGTGACCAGTGAGATTCCCTTCAGGCGCAGCGGCCACACAGCTGTGCTGATAGAGGATGTCATTTACATATGGGGAGGGTTTAGTTTATGCCGCGAGCTTTCTGCATTTGATGTCGACACCCACAGATGGTCCAAGCCTGAGATTTCTGGGACTTTTCCAGAGCAAACTCAGTTCCACTCAGCCTGTGTCTTGGGTAAAGTCATGTATACCTTTGGAGGATCCCCCATGTGTAAGATAAAAGGATATGACATTTACAAGTTGGACACCACCACCATGGTCTGGTCTTTAATTACTGCCTTTGGCACTCGACATAATAATTTTGGACCATCTGCCACGACAAAGATTTTTGTATTTGGGGGCATGCATGAGTATTGCAATAACATCAGTGTGTTTGACACAGACACCAACTGCTGGCTGAGCATACCTTCTGCACAACTTCTTCCAAAAGGATGTTTTTTACATGCCACCTTTGCCCACAATGGAGAGCTGTACATAGATGGTGGTTACCTCAATGAACTGTGGAAATTCAATCCAGAGACCTTCTCCTGGAAGAAGACAGAACCCAAAAGCAAAGGCCCCTATTCAAACAGGTGTAGTATGTGTTGTTGTCTGGTGGGAGATTGTATCTTTTTCTTTGGATATTTTGACACACTCAATGACCTTTACATTGTAGATTTACATCCTAGTCTGAAGACGATTTGCAAGCTAGCAGTTATTCAATACGGTCTGGAACAGTCGGAACTCCCACATGATATCAGGTGGGAACTAGCACCCATGACTACCAGTCATACCTTCCAATGGTAGTCTGTGAAAAAGGAGATTTTGATATATAAGTGTGGCCAGGTGGGGGTAGCGTGGGGTGCGGACGAGTATTGTGGGTGTGGCTCCGGCATCAGCGTGTATTTCAGCCTAGCCGGATGGCGGCTAGAACAAACACTTCCTAGAGAGCTGGCGGCGGCAGAAAACATTTCCCCACGGTTCCCCTGTTACACGCAACAAGAGAGAGTGTGGCGTGTAGAGCTGGGTTGGCAAAGTGCCCTGGTGAGTAACTTAAAGGGGAATTTTGGACTAAAGTTTTCTTACCTTTTCTATGACGTTATGATATCTTAGGATGAATGGTACAGTAGAAAAATTTCATAACTCCACCCCTGAGCCGCCACAGCTTAAAAGGTGCGCGGATAGGCCTTAGGTTAGATCACATATTTTAATAGCTTTTTTTTTCTTTTTTTTTGGTGAGATCTGACGTTCATAGTGACAGAACACTGTCCCAAAAAAAAAAAAAAAAAAAAAAAAAACAGAAGTCTCGCTAGACGAGATTGAAATCTCGAGATTTCAATCTCGTCTAGCGAGACTTCTGTTTTTTTTTTTTTTTTTTTTTTGGTTGCATAGTGTTCTGTCACTATGAACGTCAGATCTCACCAAAAAAATTATTAAAAAAAGCTATTAAAATATGTGATCTAACCTAAGGCCTATCCGCGCACCTTTTAAGCTGTGGCGGCTCAGGGGTGGAGTTATGAAAATTTTCTACTGTACCATTCATCCTAAGATATCATAACGTCATAGAAAAGGTAAGAAAACTTTAGTCCAAAATTCTCCTTTAACTGTAGTGTAAAGCGGAGCTTGCTTGTGTTATCAGGTCGCTAGGTTTGACGTGCACGGTTTAGTCGTTTACCCCGTGAATTGGTCCTCCCAGTAAGGTACCTTTTGGGGTTGTGGGGTCGTCCGTCGCTGGACACACTGCGGGGCATGATGGCGGTGGACGACGCCCGCTCGCCGCTGAAGTCCGCAGAGGGCGGAGCTTTGATCAGCGTGCCCCCCATGCCGCCCGGGGGCCGTGACTGGGGGCTGGAGGTGGTCCGCGGCCACTTGGCGTTGTTGTTGTTGGCCGTGCGGAAGGGGAACTTGAGCTCGTAGGGCATGCCCTCCTTGTGGTTCTTGTAGTCCACCAGAGGCATGTGGTAGATCTCTGAGCAGCCTCTGGAAGGGAAGGCCAACAAGAACATTTGAAAATAGTACCAATGGTGGGGGAAAAGTACTCAAAATGTTTTACTTAAGTAAACGTATCAATACTGCAATGTAGAAATGCTCTTTTACAAGTACGAGTCTGGAATTCAAAATGTACTTGAGTAAAAGTACAAGAGTATTGGTATCAAAATGTACTTAAAGTACCAAAAGTAAAAGTACTACAATGTTTGAAAATAGCAGATCTACAAGCTCACAACGCGCCGCGATGCGACGCGTTGTGAGCTTGTAGATCGGCTATTTTCAAATAGCCTATGTATGAAATAGGGCTAAAGTGGTTAATGTATGTTTTAATAATTTATATCTGCAAAGTAACTAGTAACTAAAGTTTTCAAAGAATTGTAGTGGAGTAAAAGTACAATATTTGCCTCTGAGATGTAGTGGAGTAGAAGTAAAAGTATTGGAAATTGGAAATACTCCAGGAAGTAAAAATACCTCAAAATTGTACTTCAGTACAGTACTTGAGTAAATGAACTTAGTTACTTTACAACACCACTGGAAAATACCCTGAAGAAGGCCGTGCTGGCCGCTACGTGTGGGTTATCCCAGTTTTTGAACAACTTCTATTATGAACTAGCCACATCAATAAAGGCTTTTTAACTTTATTCACCAGAAGAGTGCCTTGTTTTTTTTCCCTTTGTTGCAAGAACAATCGATTTGTTTTTCCTGAACATTTGGCCAAGGAAGGGTCGAGTGTCTTCGTCAGTGTGTTGATGACCAGAGGAGTCAGAGCACGGCGGTAACAAAAAGGTTATTTGTTTTTCCTGACCACATTAATGTTCCACAGATACAAATTGTGAAAATAGCCGAACTACAAGCTCACAACGCCTTGCAATGCGAGGCAATCAATCTGGGGAACCCCCAAAAAATAATTTGGGGACCCCCAAAGTTCGGTTCCTACATGTACATGTATGTCCAGTGTACCTGCGCGGGGTGGAGTCCTCGTGTGGCGGGATGATGACGACCTTGACGGTGACAGAGGTCCTGAGCAGGTCGATCATCTGCTCGTGGGACAGCGAGGCCACCGACACCTTCATGGGTTAAAGCTAAAATTAACCTCACGACCGAACCATTTTCGTTAGGCCAAAGTCCTAATCTGCGATTTGTGAAACGCAGTGAAAGGAGCCCACGCCCCCGCCTCCCCCACACACACACACACACACACACGGTCTGAGATTCATAAACAAGCAAAATATGTAAAATAATCATGTTTCGGTAGCCATACAGGCAGCCAGTTGAAGAAAAAGCAGATTGAGGTTTTTAACCTTTCTCTTTTACGAAATATCCGAGATCATTAGGGCTTTCTGGATGATCGAACATGTATTCTATTGCTAGTTTGACCACTTCAAATACTCTATAATCTTAAACCCATTTAGACCTGGAACACCTATAAGTTATTATACCTTTCAAGCCGGGAACACCTCTGTGTGTACAGTAGTTGTTGGTATACAAAAAATTATAATTCTTTGAATTATATGTTTTTCAGAAAACTTTTTCAGAAACTGCCTCAGGTCTAGATGGTAATAACAGAAATAACAGAAAATCTACAAGCTTACAACAACACGTGCAGATAGCCTATTTTTGGTGAGTGACACTTTTATAGACACGGTGTCTTCTATGGAACCCAAATGACTGAAAGCGTGGTGCGACCGTGCAGCGACTGAGAAACTTGAATCCACCACGCACCTTGCAGATCTCCACCAGCCTGCTGCCCTGCCGTAGGCCCGCCTGCCAGGCGTAGCCGTAGGGCTCCACCTCCGCCACGATGCCCTCGAAGTTGACGTGGAAGCCCAGCTGGCCCAGCGCGTTGCGCCGCAGCGTCATCTCTGTCGTCTGGCTGCCTTTGGTCAGCAGCTGAACATGCGGTACAAATGGAGACAGAGCAATGGTCAGGCGAGTGAGCCAGCGAGATCATCAATGTGTCGATTTGTTGCTCTCTACTGGTAGAACTGTATTATGGGTTTAAAAACCCAATCAGATCATTTATTTGAATGAAAAATTACAAAATTAAAAAATAAAAAAAAACGCAAATTGCTGGCACTGGGGGAGTACTTTATGAAAATACTCTTGGCAGTGAAAGAGTTAAGAACCAATGGATTAGGTCAGTTAGGTAGGGATTATAATGCTCGACCACGTGGACAAAATCAAATATCACTATATTTGTCACCAAATACCATTTTGTTGATATTGTGGCCAAGGACCCCTGGGGGTCCCCTGACCCCACTCTGAGAACCACTGAAATTGTTTTTTTTTAATGAAAAGCATAATGTATAAACATTTAGTTTTGTTTATAGAAGGGACATTCTACAGTGAGATGTTTTTATTTACAGTAACCCTTTAGATTATTGGGAAAGCATCTGTGTCATTTAAGATTTTAGCGTTGGCTATGCAAAAATAGCAGATGTACAAATCTTTAAAGTGTTAAAATAATTTAGATTTTTTTTTTTTTTTTAACACAAATCTTCTCTTCTGGGGGTCCCTGTGGCACGAAACATTTTCAGACGGGTGGTCCGCAGCCATATATATATATCAATGTGGGGGTCCTCGGCACGAAAAAGCTCGAGACCCACTGCTTTAAGTGATGTGCCGTACAGGGAGGTGGTCATGATTGGAACATAAAACTGTAATTGGCCTCATCCTGTTCACCCTGAAGGGATATCTTTTCCTATAATGATCACCTCTCTGTACATCATACCATGTATTATTACATGACTACTCATGAGCTAAATCAATAACTTGACTTGAAATATTGACCATGAAATGATTCTACTGGCTCACACGCTTCAGCTTCCACTGCAAGGTAATCAGAGGTCGGTTATCGCAGTAGTTGTCAACATTGGGGTCCGGGGACCCCCAGGGGTCTTTGAAGGGGTTCCATTTTTCAAAATGCTTAATATAACACACATCTTGTATGGGGGGTCCCTGGCACAAAACATTTTCAGATGGGGGTCCGTGGCCAAATACATATTAATTTGGTGGTCCTTGACAAATGTTTCAGAACCGTTGACTTATTGAGAAATAACAGACCACAGAATGACATGGCTGACCAATCAGAATTGAGCATTCAACGAAGCCTACTATAGACCAATTATTTGTTTACTAACATTGAGACTGGACGCACAGGTGATTGTTTTACGCAATCAATTCCCAACCTGTTGTTTTTGGGGTGCGCTGGTTTCAGCGCACCCCAACCCCCTCTTGTGTGTTGGCTAGTGAGGCGCGTCCTAGCGAGACCTGACAGAATGGGTTTCATTGCGCGCATACTGGTTCTTATCAGTGTGACGTCGTATGCTAAGGGGTCTATAGGTAAATTCCTTAAATATATCCTTTTTTGGGGGGAGGGCAGAGATTTCTGCCTTTATTGGATAGTACAGTTGAAAGTGACAGGAAACAGGAACAGCACAGCAAAGGTCGTCGGGCTCGGGAATCAAACCCGCGACTCGCTGTCAGGATGCGTTAGAACCTATTTGTGGTATGTGCCTTAAAGAGGTGGTGCCATGGTTTTGCACTTTTTCTGTGGAAATACTCCATCATCAAAGTTGCCCCGCTAAGCTGTGCAGCGCTCCTTTCGTCACGGATTTGTATAGACGTCTCGCGTCCGCTGTCAACTTAACGTGACAGCCCGCGCTGTGAAGTCCTGCTACCGCATCTCACCATCTCAGCGACATTAAAGGGCGTCGCCCCCTTACTAGCCTCAAATTATGACCGTCAAAGGGAAGAAACCACGGTTGTTTCAGAGATAACCGTGTGATTATAAGCCACGGCTAAGCACGGAACATAGTGATTTGGTGACATGATATCATTACTTTGGTTTCAAAGCGATGCAGGTCATGGTGATGTTACTCAGAGGAGAGCGTAGGTATCGTTCCTCTGACAGAAGAACACCTCATCTTGTTGACGGTAAACAGGGTTAAATGGTGAGCATGATATCCTCTCTGTCGGGTGGAAACCTCACATGTCCAAAAACTGTTACCGTTACTACAGGATTCCAATTCAAAAGGGTGGCAATTTACGGGAAAAAAAACACAATATGTTAGAATATGGAGATAAGAGGTTTCTGCCTGTGTGTTTTTGTGCTGTACCAGTGTGTGTGTGCCCTGGCTTTATTGTGGTCACACTGGGCAGGCATGCGTCACCCGATATGGAGAAACTCCCCCCACGACATACATACACACACAAACCCACACACACACCCACACACACACACACACACCTCTACTGTGGTTAATTCCAGGGCTACAGTAGTAACTGCTGTTTACTCCTGCCTCAGTCTTCTAGACAGGTGGTGGTGGTGGTTTAACTGTGTTAGTCATTTCACCAGAAAGTGTAGCTGAACACCCAAATTAAAGGATTTGGGATGTCGTCTCCATCGGCTTCCTTTATGTCCAACACTGTTGCTTTTCAGGATTCAAATTGAAAAAAATAGGAAAAGTATCAGATCAACAAGCTCACAGTGCAGCACCAAGTGATGCGCTGTGAGCTTGTACATCTGCTATTTAAAAGAAAATAAATTTGAAAAATATCGAAAATGTTTGGAATTTCTTTTACATTAAACTTCTCTTCCGAGGGTCCCTGCCACAAAACATTTTCAGATGGGGGTCCGTGGCCAAATATATATCAATGTGAGGGTCCTTAAAACGCACTGAAATGTTTTACTTAAGTAAAAGTATCAATATTGCAATGCAGAAGTACTCTGTTACAAGTAAAAGCCTGGTGTTAAAAATGTAAGTAAAAGTAAAAGTACAAAAGTTATTGGTATGAAAATGTACTTAAAGTACCAAAAGTAAAAGTACTAAAATGTTTGAAAATAGCAGATCTACAAGCTCACAACGCGTCGCGATGCAACGCGTTGTGAGCTTGTCTATTTAGATTTTTTTTTTTTTTAATATCGAAAATGTTTGGAATTTCTTTTACATAAATCTTCTCTTCCGAAGGTCCCTGGCACAAAACCTTTTCAGATGGGGGTCCGTGGCCCTATACTGTATATATATCATTTTGAGGGTCCTTGTCACGAAAACGTTTATAGCGACATACAGTGGTGGAAAAAGTACTCAAATTCTTTACTTAAGTAAAAGTACCAATACTGCAATATAAAAATACTCTGTTACAAGTAAAAATCCAAAAATAAAAAATGTACTTGAGTAAAAGTACAAAAGTATCGGCATCAAAATGTACTTAAAGTACCAAAAGTAAAAGTACTAAATATTTGAAAATAGCCGATCTACAAGCTCACAACGCGTCGCGATGCGACGCGTTGTGAGCTTGTAGATCTGCTATTTTCAAATAGCCTAGGTATAAAATAGGGCTAAAGTGGTTAATGTATGTTTCATTATATCATAGTTTATATCTGAAAAGTAACTAGTAACTAAAGTTTTCAAATAATTGTAGTGGAGTAAAAGTACAATATTTGCCTCTGAGATGTAGTGGAGTACAAGTAAAAGTATTGGAAATTGGAAATACTCAAGTAAATTACAAATACCTCAAAATTGTACTTAAGTACAGTACTTGAGTAAATGTACTTAGTTACTTTCCACCACTGGCGACATAGCGTACCGTCAAAACTTCGCAGAAACACACACAAACACACACACACACACACACACTGACCTCCAGTCTCTTGACCACCTCGCCGAAGTCCTCGGTGTTGTTGTTGACGGAGCGCAGCGACACGCTCTCGCCGCGCTCGTAGTAGACCTTCATGGAGGCGGGGCTGCCCGACGACCAGCCGATGACGTCGCGCGTGGCCGTGTTGAACACCACGGCCTTGGCCTCCTGGTCCAGCAGCACCATGAAGTCGTTGCTGACGGCCAGCAGACACTCGCGCTCCGCCCCGGCCACCTGGTCCTCCGCGTGCACCTGGTGGCCCCCCACACAGTGTGGTGCAATTAAGTACTCTCAGGTTCAAGTGGTGGGAAAAGTACTCAAAATTAATGTTTTACTTAAAGGCATACTAGGTAACGTTTTCAACAAAACTAAAGTTAAATTGTATATCTTTTGTGAGTGGCAAAAGTTTCACAACACCCACTCCATGAATTTCACCCCCGGACTTTCCCGGGGAAATGACGTCATCTGGCCGGAAAACGGAGGCGGAAATGCACTGGTTTCCTGTTTGGCCAGGAACTAACGTAACGGTTTCCTGTTTGGCCAGGAACTACCGCGCTAAAACAAAAAGGAACCTCACGCTGATTTTAAGAGAATGTAGGATTGGAAGATCGAAAAAGAACAGAAAAAGAAAGCACAGCTTATGGTAACTAATGCTCCACTGGCTAAGAGAAACGATCCGTAGATAGTATAAAACAATTAAAAGATCGCTTTTTGAAACGCTTCCGGCTTCCGGTGAAAACAAATGGAATTCTGGGTAATCGAGGATTACGGAAATTGTATGCAGTGACGGTAGTGACCAGCAGAGGTTGCTAAAAATCGTTATTTGTGATTTTGCATTGTACAACTTTAAGTAAAAGTGTCAATACTGCAATGTAGCAACGCTCTGTTACAAGTAAAAGTCTGTGAAAATAGCAAACATTTTTAACTCAAATCTTTGCTTCTGGGGGGGGGGGGGTTCCTGGAACAATATATTTTGAGATGGGGGTCCGCGACCAAATACATTATTTTGGGGGTCCTTGACATGAAAAAGTTAGAGAACCACTGATTTTATAGCAACATACGTTTTTTCAAAAAAAAAATAGGATTTAGAAGACATTTGTAGAATCCCCCAGAAGCAAAGATTTGAGTTACAAATATATATTAAAAAAAAATATATATATTCAAAGATTTGCTCAAATGTTCATGATTTTTCAAAAAATAGCAGATCTACAAGCTCGTAGTGCGGCACTCGGTGCCGCGCTACGAGCTTGTATATCTGCTATTTTTTGAATAGCCCCAAAGTATAAAATAATGGTTGAAGTGGTTAAGATCTAAAATGACAGATGCATTCCCCGGTCTTAATGGGTTAAAAATGGGTTTCGTAACAATATTGCAATGCAGAAGTACTCTGTTACAAGTAAAAGCCTGGTGTTCAAAATTTAAGTAAAAGTAAAAGTACAAAAGTATTGGTATGAAAATGTACTTAAAGTACCAAAAGTAAAAGTACTAAAATGTTTGAAAATAGCAGATCTACAAGCTCACAACGGTACAGTAATTCCCACCACTGACCTGCCAGGTGACCGCCCCCAGGCTGCGGAGCTCCGCCCCACTGTAGGGCCGCACCCTCTCCCTCCGCTTGTGCGCCAAGGATATGAAGGGAAACTTGCCTAGGGATGGAACCATGTGAAAATGTCACAATTACTGTGGGGAAACATCATTGTAATTAACCATATTATTATTAATAGTCAAAATTGTTACCGTCAGGCAGAAACCTCTTATCTCCATATTCTAACTTTTTGTGTTTTCCGTAAATTAACGCCCTACTGTACTTGATCACACTACAGCTTCACACAAAAGTATTAAAAGTAGCAGATCTGCAAGCTCTTGTAGATTTGCTACTTTTAACCATTTTTTGAATTTGAATCCTGAAAAGTGACTGTTCTGGACATACTGTATGGTATGAGGTTTCCACACGACAGAGACGATATGCTTAATATGCTTACAAGATTTGTGCAGCTAACCCATTTAGGGCGGGAACCCCTATTTGTAACTATACCTTTCAAGACGGGAATCCCTTTTGGGGTTGTTGTTGCTATGTACAGTATATAGCAACATGCATTTATTGTAATTTTTGAATAAATATATGAAATATTTGAAACTTCCAAGATTTAGAAGGCGTTTTTAGAATCTTTTTTTTTTTTCAATTTTTTTTTTGAAGAGTTTTGGAAAATCTACAAGTTCACCAGCTCAAGACTTTTTCAAAACAAAACTACCGGGTATGTCGCAATGCGACGCATTGTGAGCTTGTATATCTGTGGGTTAAAGTGGTTCAACTGATTTTGACGCTATATCAACTAAGGCAGTGGTTTTCAAAGTGGGGTCCGCGGACCCCCAGGGGTCCTTGGAGGGGGGGTTCCAGAGGGTCCTCAGCAAAAGTAGTTAACTCATTCACTGCCTAGAACGACTAAAACGACTTTTGTCCTTTAAGCCCCCACTGCCAAGAACGACTAAAACGACTTTTAATTTTTTCAAAAGATTTTTTCTTTTTTTTTTTTTCTTATTTATTTATTTAATTTTTAACCTAAAGACCAAGGAGATATGATTTGTTGAAGATCTAGACTCCAATCCACTTCCTTGTTAACTTAAAACTTAAACATTTTGTATCTTGGCTCCTGAGTACTTTCTTTTTCTATGAAAAATCTCTGGCAGTTTGTCAAACGCAAAAATAAAAAAGTTCTGGCAGTGAATGAGTTAACATAGCATCACAATAATTTTAACCACTTAATCCATTTATACTTTGGCTACTATTAAAAAATAGCAGATCTACAAGTTCTACTTCGTGCCGCGCTGCGAGATCGTACATCTGCTATTTTTTTTTTAATTCTGAAAAATATCGAAAATGTTTGAAAAACTTTGAATAATTTTGAATTATTTTTTACATAAATCTTCTCTTCTGGGGGTCCCTGGCACAACACATTTTCAGATGGGGGTCCGCGGCCAAATTAATTTGGGGGTCCTTGACAGGAAAATGTTTGAGAACCACTGAACTGGAGGGGGTTCCCTGTGATGAACGCTAATAACTTGCCGGTGGGCTCCACGGGCGTAGTGGTGACGTGGCGCTCCGCCAGGTCCCGCAGGTACTCCTGCCGCGTGCGCGTGGCCATGGCGCCAAACTTGTCCGACTTGTGGGCGGCGTTCTCGGCGTTGATGACCTTGGCCAACAGGAAGTCCCTGAAGACGGTGGACTTGGGGAAGGTCACGCCCTTGGGGATGGGAGGGCCGAAGGAGGGCACGTCCTGGGACCGCGTGACAGCCACACTATAGAGAGAGAGAGAGAGAGAGACAGAGAGAGAGAGAGGAGGGTCACGTTAAGGTCATTGATATGCAGATAATCATCATATTAAAATGTATGAATGCATATTAAACACTTTTAACCCATTAAGACCTGAGAAGATTCTAGAAATATCTTCTAAATCCTAACAATTTTTTGGAAAAAAAAAACAAATTCTTTTTTTCCTCGATTTTTCAAAAATAGCAGATCTACAAGCTCGTAGCGCGGCACTCTGTGCCGCGCTATGAGCTTGTATATCTGCTATTTTTGAATAGCCAAAGAAATCTAAAGTGACACAGATGCGTTCCAGGTCTCAATGGGTTAACCTGGCATCCCTATTCCAGGCGTATCATTATATTGCCCCCCCAAAAAAAAAATCTAATAAAATAGCCGATCGGCAAGCTCACGACGCGTCTCAGCGTTGTAACTTTTGTACACCACTTCACCACTCACTTAGATCAGTTAACACAGGAATGCTGTCCGCGCCTTCCTTAAAAACACCCTGGACAATGCTCCACCCGACCTCTACTCTACCCTGGCTCCCAAACTGTGAGATAAACTCCCCATCGCAGTCCGCCCTAAGGACTAAGGACCCCTTCTTGCCACCTTTTCTTCCGATTGATGCTAGTGATTGAATATGGCTACAATGAAGACATATCTTGGTCACTCGTTCTCATGTCCTTTGTTTCTTAGATCTGCTTTTTTCTCACACAAAAACGTGTGATTTGAATAGCATGTATTTAGACAGATGCTACATTCATTGTTTACCTGGTATCCTAGTTTCTTGAGGAACTACACTGTTCCCTCTGCATTCTATTTATGTGATTATGTACCTTGTTTATTATAAGTCGCTCTGGTTAAGAGCGTCTGCTAAATGCCCAAATTGTTCATTTTAATTGTAAGTGGTACGCAGCAAACAATTTTTACAGATTTGTCGATTAAATCAGCCAATCAATTAGTTGACAAATTCCTGACTATAGGTCCTTACACACCGGCGAATATGCGAATATACGCAAAATTCGGACTCGTTCCGAATAATTAAAAGACGCTTTTTCGCTTCGCGAAACTGATGTGGACGCTTGCATTGACTTTATAAGGTTTTAAATAAAAACATATTTATTCGCATGAAGAATTCGCCCCGGTGTGTAAGGACCTTATCAGTTGACAAAAACATGTCTTTAGTTGAAGACAGTCCTGCTATATAGGGTACATATATATATATATATAAAAAGAAATGTATACGTAGTAAGACGTTCTGTAAAAGACACCGTACATGCCTTTGTGTCAACACACTCAAGCAGTGACGGAGAAAAATTGCTTCATCAGAGTATGACGACCCTGAGGGAATAATGAAACATATGGGGTTTGTAACAGAATAGTTTGTCGCCTCAGGTATCGTTCCGTGACACCGTTTCACTTTGTGAGCATAAAGGAGGGCGTTAGGACTTCCTATGGGCTGGGCTCTCCTCCGGTTACCCTCTACCTCTCCTATTCAGCCTCCACAGTGTACGTCTGAGAGCAGGGTTTTTTGGCAATTAGAAAAAAAACGTATTAATTAATTATTATTATTATTTTTGAGTAGCCACATATTTTTTGTTTTACCCCATTTCATTTTTTAATTTCAAGAATTCTGATAGAGCATTGGTTCTCAAAGTGGGGTGCGCGGACCACCAGGGGTCCTTGGGGGGGGGGGGGGTACCAGGGGGTCCCCAGCCAAATTAGTTAATATAGCGTCACAATCATTTTAACCACTTTAACCATATTTTATACTTTGGCTATTCAAAAATAGCAGATATACAAGCTCATAGCGCGGCACCGAGTGCCGCGCTATGAGCTTGTAAATCTGCTATTTTTGAAAAATCCCTGGCACTAAATATTTTTTTAGATGGGGGGGTCCGCCCCCAAATACATATCATTTTGGGGGTCCTTGACATGAAAAAGTTTGAGAACCGATGTAACCTCTAAGGATCCATTTGGAGCCCCCTCAAGGATCCCCCACTGTGAGAGCCACTGCATCATGCCAGTTAACCCCTCCCCACACATTTCTGTGTTGACTTGACACCGCTGTTGTACCCCACTGGCTTCACATGTCACGTGAGGAGCCCCCACCGAGAGGATGATGTACTGTAGATGCCCCTGTTCAACGCCCTTCCACTGATACTGTAGGTCATTGGTTCTCAAAGTGGGGTCCGGGGACCCCCAGGGGTCCTTGGGGGGGGATACCAGGGGGTCCTCCGCAAAATTAGTTAATAAAGTGTCACAATCATTTTAAAGGTTTAATGACATTCACTTTTACACCACATTCAAAGTCTTTGTCCTGGTCCTTCAAAAGTGTACAAAAAGTTTTAAGTGAAAATTCCATTCCAGTGATCCATGGCAGGTGTTTTTCTCTCACATTTCTAAAGCCTTTTCAACTGCAATGAAAAAAGAAATCTTTGCCTGCGGGTGTCGCTGGTGAGGGATTTTGCCTGTCAATCATCACCTCTGCTCCGCCCCCCCCAAAGGAAAGGATAGGGGAGGGGAGGGGCGAGGAGGAGAGTGGGCGGGATTAATCGACTGTGACCTCACTGTCGAAGGGCCAAGCTCAGATTACTTTTCATCCTAATTATTCAGAAAACCCCAGACCACAGAAAATCCAATGAATGTTCGAAGTTCAGGTTTTTTGGGTGTAATTGAGGTCATAAAACCCCAAATAAAACATTGAAAATAAAAAAAGTGAAAATGAATGTCATGATACCTTTAACCCCTTTATTCCATATCTTATACTTTGGCTATTCAATAATAGCAGATATACAAGCTCATAGCTTGTATATCTGAATGCCGCGCTATGAGCTTGTAGATCTGCCTTTTTTTTTTTTTATCGTGAAGATTTGTGAAAATATTTGAATACATTTTTTTTTAAGCGAACATTTGTAACTCAAATCTTTGCTTCTGGGTCCCTGGAACTAAACATTTTGAGATGGGGTTCGGTAGCCAAATACATATCATTTTGGAGGTCCTTGACATGACAAAGTTTGAGAACCACTACTGTAGGTGGGGCACTCCACCCGCCCCCCCCCCCCCCAATGTGCTGGTATAGAAGCTCAGGCAAGCTCAATGCACTGCGGTGGATTCTTCTAGACTAATTTAATTACTGTTCAAAAGGAATGGTGTTTTCTTTGATGGCGCTGCAATTCAACATCTAACCGATCAATCACATGGATTAAAGCAAAAACAAAATCTCACGACTGAAAAGCATTATGTTTTGGTAGGCATACAGCCAACAAGTTGAAGAAAGACAACTTGTTGACAGATTGATGCTAAAGTCGGCCACACCAGCACTGACAAAAAAAAGGATGGTCATTTTGAATTTTAAAACAAAATGCCAGATGCCAGAGGGTTAACCTTTGCTTTTATGAAATATCTGAGATCATTGGGATCTTCTGGAAGATTGAACATAAATTCTATTGCTAGTTTGACCACTTCAAATACTCTGGCATTAATCTGGCATGCTTTCATCGAAGACACGCCGACTTCTGTGGAATCCAAATGACTGAAATCAGTCGTAGTGACTGAGAGCGTTAATCCGTGCAATCGATGCTACAACATTCATCCTCTCGATCGGCGTGATTGTTAATCTACGTGCTGCTAAAGCTGATGTGAGAACACCTCCACACTGACAGCCACGTGAGCATCTAGAAGACGTGGGGCTCGGGGGCCCATGCTGGGCTGGGTTGATGTGACCATCATGACAGGCCTCCAATCCAGGCCATTAACCCATTAAGACCGGGAACGCATCTGTGTGTCATTTTTAGATTTCTTTGGCTATTCAAAAATAGCAGATTGTAGATCTGCACTTTTATTTTTTATAGTGAAAATGTGTGCAAATCTTTGAATATATATACATTTTTAAAGCGAACATTTTTAACTCCAATATTTGCTTCTGGGGGGGTCCCTGGAACAAAATATTTTGGCGGCCAAATACATATCATTTTGGGTGTTCCAGAACCACAGATATTTTAGCAACATAAGTTTAAAAAAATAAACTGTTAGGATATGGAAGACATTTGTAGAATCCCCAGAAGCAAAAAATTGAGTTAAACATTTCAAAAATATATATATTCAAAGATTTGCACACATTTTTCACGATTTTTCAAAAATAGCAGATCTACAAGCTCATAGCGCGGCACTCGGTGCCGCGCTATGAGCTTGTGTATCTGCTATTTTTGAATAGCCAAAGAAATCTTAAAAATGAACACACAGATGCTTTCCCGGTCTTAATGGGTTAAACCCATAACGCAGGGCTGTGCATGCAGCCGTGACATGGTGTGACCCGGGCCTGGTTCAACCAGGCGTATAGGATACACGTACACGTCCGACCACAGCTGACACGCCAGCTCCCTCTCTGCTGCAGACCCAACGCCACTCTTTGCTACATCACATGGCAGGGAGAGGTATAGCCCCCTTAGCTAGAATAACAACCAGTGGTTCTCATGCTTTTTCATGTCAAGTACCCCCAAATGTATACTGTTATTATGGCATATTACATCACAATAGGTGTGTCTATAGATGGGTTTCCTGTTTGTAAACATGAGAGGATGATGCGCGCGCAGTGGAGTGGTGAGCCTATAGAGGGCGCTATTACCCGCAGCAGCTCTGGTCAAATGTACATTCATAAAAGAAATGGTCTTCACCGGGTTTAATGAAAGTAGATTAAATTATGCAGTTTGTAATATCTTCTTTACTCAATAAAAATGATTTGTCGGAAGTTGGATCTGTTTGTATATAATAGCAGCATTATGCCTATTATGCCTATAATAGCAGCATTATGCCTATCTAAATCCCGAACACAACAACAGAGTGAAGGGCGCTTCCGGTTCGTTCTACCCCAGGCATGCGCAGATTGCGCACTCTGCTCTGTGATGACGTCGCGCGGAAACCCATCTATAGGCTGCAGACCCCACGTCCGTAAAAAGATTTTGCGCCAAGCAACCCCCATAAGAGAGAAGATTGTTTTGGTTAGATTAACAATTCTACAACTAGTGTAGTGGCAGATAGCAGAACATTTTCATGTTTTTTCAAAAATAGCAGATCCACAAGCTCATAACCCGTGGCATCGCAATGCATTGTGAGTGAGCTTTTAGATCAGCTATTTTCTAAAAAAAAAGAATTAGGGCTTAAGTGGTTAAATCTAGGATCTGATTAGTCATTCTTATACATTCTCTATAAATTAAACTTGATTAATTGCTACTCATTTTGCTGGGGACCCTTCGATACCCCCCCTCAAGGACCCCTGGGGGTCCCCAGACCCCACTTTGAGAGCCACCAGGCTAATAAAACAGCCTTATTTTCCTGATCAAAACTCTAGCTATGCAACGTGACCCTATGTGACTTTTAGGTCGTGGTTGAGAGCAGATCAGATTAGCATCTGACTGGCCCCGGGCCGTCTAATTCTCCCCGTCTGCCTCAATCTGACCTGGGCATTTTCCAAAAGCTCTCTGCCTCTCAGCAGCGGGCAACAACAACCTATTAATAACTGGATGACTCAACAGATCATAACCTATACTTTGATAAGAAACACTAGAGTACCGGTGATACTCAGAAGCATACGAGGCAACGCGCTAATGATATACAGTATTAGGCTGCGCATTGTACGGGTGCAACAGCTAATCGCACTGTCGATTTAATTGATTTAAGTATACAAAATTAGGTATAATTTAATAAAATAATAGATCCCTATTTTGGGCATGTCATTATAGGCAATTTATTTTATTTTTTTATAAACCTCAAAAATTGTGAAAATAGTCAATATTCAAGCTCACACGTATGTGAGCTTGAATATCGGCGATCGGCAATTCTCACTAGTTTTGAAGTATAAAATAACACTTAAGTGGTCAATCAACGGCATTATGTGCACGTGTGACTGTATGTGCAGGCGTGTATGTCCATGTGCGCTTGCATGTGTGATTGTACGTGCACGTGTGTATGTCCATGTGCGCTTAGCGCTCCAGCTAAATGCCCGGTGGTGTGGAATTCATTGATTGGTAAAGTCAGCTCAAAAGGTCACCGGCTAGTGACAATTCACCGATTTCAAGTGCCAGACAATACCAAGAAAATCACCCGCACACACACGCGCACACACACACACACACACACACACACACACACACACACACACACACACACACACACACACACACACACACACACACACACACACACACACACACACACACACACACACACACACACACACACACACACGAGGAGGACACTCAACAGGCTTTTATGTATGTCTAGTGACCCAAGGCATCTACTGTATATCGCTGTTGGCGGGCAGAAACCTCCATATCTCCATATTCAAACTTTTTGTGTTTTTGTGTAAATTAACGCCCTACTTGAACATACTACAGTGTCACACAAAAACATCAAAAGTAGCAGATCCACAAGCTCGAAAAGCGGCGCAAAGTGGCGTGTTTTGAGCTTGTAGATCTGCTACTTTTGCCATTTTTGCATTTGAATCGTGAAAAGTAACAGTTTTGGACATAATGAGGTTTCCACGATTCCACCCAACAGCGACAATATACTTCGTTGCCCGGGGTCGACCAGGGGACCGTTGTTTCAGTGTTGAATGTTTTAATGGACCACAGTGGAAACAAGCCTCTGGCTTGTTGTGTCATCCATGTGCCGTGTTTTTAACTCGTCAATAAATCAATCAATCATCTAAATAACATGATCACACACACACACACACACACACACACACACACACACACACACACACACACACACACACACACACACACACACACACACACACACACACACACACACACACACACACACACACACACACACACACACACACACACACACACACACACACACACACACAAAATCTTGGGGGGAAATTATAATAAGCGCACCTGGCAAACACTGCACAAAACCCACCTGCTGCCTTCACCACAAAGTCACCATACAGCTCAAATAGTATCCCTGAATATTCCAAAATATGTGAGGTCCTTGTTGTGGGAGTGTGAACAGGTCGGCTGTATCTGGGCTGAGTTTGTTTCAGTGGTGTTTGGATCCAGTAGATCCAGTAGATCCAGTAGCCACACAGCAGACAGACGCACACCGCTCGCTCAATAAAACCGTGTCAACAAATCAACATTTTACAATCCTCTCTTCCAAGTTCCCCAAACTCCCCCCCCCCCCCCCCTCCCCGTCCCGGTCCCCTCGTCCGTCCATGAAATAAGCATCCAGAGAGGAAAGAACAGGCGGGACAAGCGGAACCTCCTGGAGAGCAGCGCTGGGCTGGCTGGAGCTTCTGAATTACATCCACCAGATCCACGGGATCTGAACACAATGCCTGAGAGAATACAAGTGTGTGTGTATGTGTGTGTGTGTATGTGTGTGTGTGTGTGTGTGTGTGTGTGTGTGTGTGTGTGTGTGTGTGTGTGTGTGTGTGTGTGTGTGTGTGTGTGTGTGTGTGTGTGTGTGTGTGAGTGTCTACGGGGCGGGGTTGTTGCCAGAGTCCGTCCTCGTGGTTCTCGTATCCCGTAAGTTCTCCATTACATCCAGAGGAGAGAAAACCAGGAGAACCGGCATTTCTCCATTCTTCTCACCGTTCCATTCTTTCCTCGATTCTCCCATTAAAAAAAAAAGAAGAAAAAAAAAACATTTGCTGGCTCTGAATAGAAAGATGGTCCCTCCTCCTTCAGGCTATGATGTCAGGTTGAAGTAGGGCAGGAAACCAAAGAGGGTCTTGGGGAGAAGATGGTCTCAAAATATATGAAGTCCAACTTTGATGAGAGTGTGGCATAGGGGTGCAACAGTTAACCGAAGTGATTGAATCGATTATAACCAAAATATTGATTGATAGTGATAATTTAATAAAATAATCGATTAATAATCGATCCCTGATTTGGGCATGTCAATACACTGTAGAAAAAAACAAAACAAAAAAACAACAACAATGCAAATATTTCTAAATAGCCGATCTACAAGCTCACAACGTGTCAATTAATCAAAAAGAATCATCAATAAGATAGATAATCACTAAGACTATAATCGATAGTTGTAGCCCGACGCGATGTGACCCGACCGTTCCCGTGGAAGAATGCAAGTAGCTCAGCCTGCTCTCCAGTCCTACAGCCCCCCTCCCCATCCCCCCCCCTCGCTCGCTCGGCTGCCCGCTCGCTGGCTCACATGGCCGGGGCGTAGCGTAGCGAGCCCGGCGTTGATGAGCATGTCGCTAACTCCTTCAGACCACTACGGCTCTCACTGCCCCGGGGGCCACGCAGGAGGCACTGAGGGAGGAGTCCGTATCGCGTGTGTGAGAAGCACAAAAGAGTGCGTTTAAAAGAATTAGTGTACACACACATGCAAGGTATGTGCGCGTGTGTGTGTGTGTGTGTGTGTGTGTGTGTGTGTGTGTGTGTGTGTGTGTGTGTGTGTGTGTGTGAGTGAGAGAGAGAGAGGGAAAGTCATTGTGCAGGAAGATAAAGGAGAGAGCTAGAGAAAAAAGAGAGCAAGTATGTGTGCATGTGTGTGTGTGTAAGGCAAAGAGACAAGTGGTACGCATGGCATGCAAGTGTGTGTGTGTGTGTGTGTGTGTGTGTGTGTGTGTCTGTATTACTATACTTATGAGTGCCAAATGTCCCCACAAGGAGAACGTGGACACCATTCAAAACAGAAAAGAATAGTAGAATTTGAGAAATAGACATTGTGCGGACATTGTGTTTCCGGTCTTCACAAGAGAAATGGTTGTTTTATGGTTTAAAAAAAAAAAGATTCTAGGCTGAAAAATTAGGAAAATATTCAGGTTGGGGTTAGGATTAGACAGGTGCGCGCCAGGGTCATGCACCGAAAATAAGGCTAAGAAGTTTTTTTAAAATGCCATTCATAAAATTGCCCTTCTTAAAAATGTTGATGTCCTGACAAGTACAGTAATACAATGTGTGTGTGTCTGTGTGTAGTTGGTAAGTGTGAACACCACTTATCCACAGACTGATTGTCATGAGGTCTAGAATGCAGTGAATTGCTATCAGTTAGACAGCCGCTGCAGGGCTGATCTCTACTGGCCCACCATAATCAAACAAATTCACACACACACACACACACACACACACACACACACACACACACACACACACACACACACACACACACACACACACACACACACACACACACACACACACACACACACACACACACACACACACACACACACACACACACACACACACACACACACACACACACACACACACAGGAGGACACTCAACAGGCTTTTATGTAGTCTAGTAGTGACCCAACTAAGGCATCTACTGTATATCGCTGTTGGCGGGCAGAAACCTCCTATCTCCATATTCAAACTTTTTGTTTTTTTTGCGTAAATTAACGCCCTACTCGATCATACTACAGTGTCACACAAAAACACCAAAAGCAGCAGATCCACAAGCTCGAACAGCGGCACATAGCGGAGCGTTTTGAGCTTGTAGATCTGCTCCTTTTGCCACTTTTACATTTGAATCCTGAACAGTAACAGTTTTGGACATATGAGGTTTTCCCCCCAACAGCGACGATATACTTCGTTGCCCGCGGTCCCCCATGGGTCAGTCGTTTCAGTGTTGAATGTTTTAATGGACCACAGTGGAAACAAGCCTCTGGCTTGTTGTGTCGTCCATGTGGCGTGTTTTTAAGTCGTCAATAAAGTATTCAATAAATCAATCAGTCATCTAAATAACATGATTGATGTCTAAATCACAACATTTGTGGTCGAGAAAACAGATCAAGAAACCAAAACATGAGAACGAGTGACCAAGATAATGGCCCTCATTTATCAATGGAGCGTATAAACCGGCGTATATTTTTCCATATATTCGGCCGTACACCAACGTCGAAGTCACATTTATCAACGCATCCTACACAGCCGATCCGAGCGTACATTTGGTCCCAGCCTTGATAAATGTCACGGCTGAAACCGAGCGTCATTTAAAACCCGATTTTACGACATGAAGAAGAACCAGAATACGATCAAAGACGTCAAAAGCCAATAAGAAAGAGTTCCCCCTGCTCGCCTCGCTACATGCACCTCTCTCTCTCTCACACACACACACACACACGCCCGCCCAGCTGTGTTTTTCATGTAATCCGTACCGTAGCGGTACAATCGTTGTCACGTAGGCTTGTAGCCTACATGAATGACATATTATGATACCAATCACATCGCCATGAATGGAATACGTTTGTATATTAATTTATTTAACCCATAGCGAGCAGTGCGCGTTTGAGTTACACTAAAATAAAGCCGTCATGTAGGCTATTCCCATTTCCCAGTGAGACTCGGACCGTCAGACGGGCGAGTCCCGTCCCGCTCCGCATTAATGAGAGATAGCCTGGAGAGAACATTAATGGATGAAGGCTAGGTGTGTGTTGGTTAAATGTATGATCTCCCGGTGGCCATGAAAATATAACAGCAGCGCCGCTGCACCGGTCTAAACTCCCGAGCGCTCGTATATTTTGAAAATAGCAGATCTACAAGCTCACAACGCGTCGCGATGCGTCACTGCCTTGTGAGCTTGTAGATCTGCTATTTTCAATGCAGCCAGATCTACAATCTTATCTGAATGACTGTTAAAGCAGTTTGTTTAAATTACTTTATAAAATGTTATATTTTCACAGGGATTATTTATTAGTGTGTAGATATACATTTATGAGTGGATTATGTGTCCAGATGCCTGTCAGACAGTCAGAAAATGCTGCTCCGCAGGTCTAGGATGGAATAAACGGGTGCAGCCAACGTCAACTACTGGTCTCTACCAGACGTGAGATCTCAGCTTACGGTAGGATGAATCCAACGTCAGGATATATTGATAAATGCCAATGTCTGCATAGAGGCCAATCTCTTGGTCAGTCACTAGCATCAACCAAAATAAAAGGTGGCATGAAAGGGTACAGGGAGAGTGCTGGGGGTGAGATGGAGTCTAAAACGGGGCACATGCTACCATTTTCGGGGATCACCCGCTCACCATGGTGGTTTGAAAACTACAAAATGACGTCACTGAGCCGCGGTGATAAGCGACACACCGCTCACCCCAACACAGCTCTCCGTTTTTACTGACCGACATCACTGGACTATGAGCACCTAGTATCAACCTTTTTTTTTTCTTAAAAATGTTTGTAACCAATTTTTTCACCCAGTGCCAATTGCCTAAGCTGTAATCCTGGGCGCTACTCTCCCTCTCCCAGCCAGAGGAGAGCCCCGAACTGAGCTCATGCTAGTTAGTACAGTAAGTAGCACAGTATGTAGCACGTGGAAGGAACACGTTATTCCAACCAGTTCCTTTCCCCTCCATCAGGCGCCCTGGCTGACCAGGGGGAGGCAGTATAGAGACCAGGATTACTACATGTTTATTGTGAGGGTACCTACCCTAGGGGACACAGGGAGAACATGCAAACTCCACACAGAAAGGCCCTTTCGCCAACCCCACCTAGGGTATGGGCACTGATGACGCGGAGGAGAGAACACGCCCCCAGCGCTCTCAGCGTCCCGGGCGGGAATCGAACCCAGGACCTTCTTGCTGTGAGGCGACAGCGACTACCGACTGCGCCACCGTGCACAGCTAATAATAATCATCTTTTAGTTGAAAACGTTTCCACCTAAAAAGGTGAAAGGGTGATCACCTAAAATGGTATAATGCAGCCGCCTTAAGAGACGAGTCTTCAGATTACGGTGGAAAACTGAGAGTGAGAATAGGACAGTTTATTCCACTGTTTGGGAGCCAAGGGGGAGAAGAGTCTAGGACGTTTGGAGCGTTGTCCAGGGTGTTTTAGGGAAGGTTCAGACAGCTTTCCTCTGTTAGCTGATCTGAGAGAGTGGGGGAGGTTGTAGGGTTGGGTCAGGCCTTGAAGGTATGGGGGGGTACCATGCCTTTGGTTGCTTTGTAGGCCAACAACAGTGTTTTGTACTCGATGCGAGCAGCAACGAGGAGCCAATGAAGGGAGCAGAAAAGGGGGGAGACATGAATATTTTTGGCTGTTTGAAGGCCAGGTGTGCTGAGGCATTCTGGATCATTTGGAGGGGTTTCAGTGAGCATGCCGGGAGGCCAGTAAGGAGGGAGTTACAGCAGTCAAGCTTTGAGATGACTGAGACGTGGATAAGGGTCTGGGGCATACTCCTGGGTAAAGGAAGGGTTTGATCCTTCGAATGTTATAAAGTGTAAACCTTTTCCCTCAGCTCCAAATCTCTTCTGCAAATTCTCCAAATTGCAGATCTACAAGTTCCAAAACAACTCGTTTTTAGGGTTCATGTGGTTGCTTCTTTTTTACCTGCATTTTACCTGCAAACAGTTGAACATAGCAACATGACAGCGAGACTTTTTAGAAGAAGGGACCCATGGTTCCGCACCCACATAAGCAGCTGAAGTGGATTTATATTGTAATGAGTGTCCTTGTTGTCAGACATGCTCATAAGTATTCATGAATGGTAGACGAACGTTAACCTCCATGACACCCTTGCACTTTCAAACCAAACTACTAAATATCTATAAATCTCTTTGAATGGCTTGTTAAAAAGTTATCCCAAAGGGAAGGTTTATCTGAGCATGCATGCTCTTTTTTCTTGTTCTTTCTCCAACTCTTGCCTGCTTCTTCATAGTAATGCAATTATCGTTTTTTTTTTACCTACATTAGGCGTGTCACAATTGTTACATAAATCGCAATTATTTTGCATAATCATCATAATCGTTTCCAGGTTGAAAAAGGTTCATACATTTTGAAGATCGACAAACTCACAACGTTGTGAGCTTGTAGACCTTTTTAGACCTTTTTATTGACAATTTTGTCAACAAATAAAAAATAGACTAAAATGTTAGGGAGGGACTAGTGGAGAAGAAATCCAGTAGCCTAGAACTAAGACAAGTCATCATCGGTGTGCGCGGGTGTCAGACCCAAAAAATCTACAAGCTCACAACGCATCGCAGCGCGAAAATAGTAGATCTGCTATTTTCGGCATGCAGCCAAGTGAAAATCTGCCATTTCGATGACATCGCGGCCCGTCAAAAATATATTTTTTAACTAAAACTAGGCAAAAAATAAACATTTCAGATGACTAAAATATGACTAAAACTGATCCGAATTTTATTCAAAAGACTATGAATTTGCTGTCAAAATCAACACTGACCTGTAGCAGGTGGTGTCGGAGCAGGGGTTGTGCACGCGCACGATGATGAAGACGTGCTGGAAGTGGGAGCGGATGGTCTTGGGGGTGAAGGGGTGGGCGCCGGGCTCCTGGAACACGATGGTGACAATGTCGTTCCCGATGTGACGCTTCCTCAGCAGCTTGACGGGTGACAAAACAATGAAAGCTTTCATTAACGCGGTGATTCTCATCACGGGACCCCCAGTTTGATAGGATTTAAGCCACGGACCCCCATTTCGTACCTACGTAGCTATGACACCCCACTCTACACTGTAAAATCCTCAGTGTTAAAGGAGTAATTCACCCAAAAGATTACTTATTTTCTATCAATTGCACACCCAATGAAGCCTTGAATTCGTTTGTGTTTTGGCCACATTCCTAAGCCAATCATTTGATGACCGGCGGTCTCTCCGGTAGGAGACTCAAAAAGTCTCCTTTGAGTCTCCTACCATTAGCATGGTTAGCATTAGTCTCCTACATTAGCATCTTTCCGCCAGTCATCAATTATTGGCTTAGGAATGCGACAAAAAACTAAAAATCTCCATTAATTCAAGGCTTCATGGGGTGTGTAATTGATAGAAAATATATTTTTTTTTGGGTGAACTACTCCTTTAAGGGCCTTTCACACCAAGCACTATAACTATAACGACAACAATAACT
Organism: Gymnoscopelus braueri; assembly: GCF_963280865.1. Classification (NCBI taxonomy): domain Eukaryota; kingdom Metazoa; phylum Chordata; class Actinopteri; order Myctophiformes; family Myctophidae; genus Gymnoscopelus; species Gymnoscopelus braueri. Next base: position 17,283,040 of record NC_137621.1, on the reverse strand, counting down.
ATATTATAGTTATAATAGTTGTGGTGTGGACGATTTTTTTAAACTATATCGTTATAGTTGCTTGGCGTGAACGGCCCTTTAATTTAACTCTGAGAAAGTACCAAAACATTTGTACGCTCTCAGAGTTACGGACCCATAACCGTCCATTTGGACCCCTGGAGGGCCCCGGACCCGTCGTTGGGAAACAGTGCATTGACAATAAAACATGACAGCTAAAGCCACAAAAATGACGTGTCACACATTCCTTTCGATGGCGCATTCAAAGACATGTCATTTGAAAAACAATGTGGCATTCAGCGAGACATTTTTCCCATCGGCCACATCTCATATCAGAGATTCCTTTAAATTAATTAAACTTTAGTCTCGTGTTGCTGTTGGCACATCGCTGCTCCCAAACCAAACACATCGGTCTTTCATTTCCTGGCATGCCTGTCAGGCAGAAACCTCTTATCTCCATATTGTAACTTTTTTTTTACGTTTTTCTCGAAAATGAATGCCCTACTTGATCATACTACAAGCGTCACACAAAAGCATCAAAAGTAGCAGATCCACAGGCTCTAAACGCGGCGCGAAGCGTGACATTTGAATCATGCAAAGTTACAATTTTGGACATATAAGGTTTCCACCCGACAGAGACGATATATATAGCAAAATTCAAAATATGAAGCGAATTTTCAGAAAGTTGAAAAAAAGAAAATGGCCCATTTCCATCCACTGATAAAATGCGATTCTTGGGAGAGTTCAAGAAATAAGCAGTGGGTGACGTTATTTTTCCATTCAAGTGAGACGCATATCATTGGACGTGTATTTTACTTTTTGACGTTCTTTTACGCTGTACAAAAAATATATACGGATATATATATATACATATGGATATATATTATATTATATATGGACTGGACTGCCTGGTAGGCTATTGGGGCTGCAAGTCATCTAGGTGTCCAGAGGCTGTCTTTCGATCAGGCTGTCTGGAAATAGTGGCCTATTCATGAACGACATGAAGTTGCAGACATGTTGGAATTGGGTCGGATTTGGTATTCATTCAACAGTCAGTTCTGCCAAATTTTGCTCATACTTATAATGCTACTTATAATGCGGATTGCGGGGATAACGTGGACACAGCTGGTCGCAAGGAATACAAGAACGTTCACCCCAAAACAAGCCACAGTGCTTGTTTTCCCGCAGTTGGTCCTAAATGCCTAAATGATGGACTTTATTTCGCCCACCCGATCAAAGTTGGACTTACAGTTATGAACTGCTACATACAGCAGCGGCTCCAGATGATCTTTAAAGGGGCTGCTGGGGGGGGGGGGGGCTTGACCAACACAAAATCATGCACGTATTATGTAGTTAGGGGGACTGACCACCAACAGCGTCTTTAAACAACACGTCTTTATTTAAATTTTGCCTTGCTCCACTAGCCTGATTCATCTTGGTGAGCAGTCTGCTGCAGTGCAAAGTCCGCTATTCCAAATCCAACCGCAATATAACATTCGTTTACATGAATTAAACAAAGATTGTATGTAGGCCTACTCATAACATAACCTCAAGTTCATTCATAATCTTCTCATAAGCGATCAAGTAGCAATCATCGTATTGCCTCTCTGCCCTGGGCATGTGTGAATGAGTGAGTGAGTGAGTGAGTGAGTGAAAAAAAATAAATAAACTACGACAGAATCAGACTTGCTCAACAGAGCCCGCCCTCTCTAAACTGTCTGTCACAAATACAATGCCAGAGTGCCTACGAATGATTTACGCACATAAACTCATTCGAGGTGAGTATCATCATGATGAGAGATGATCTTATTAATATCTTATATCAAAGTGTACTTTATAGAACGTGTCATTACAGCATTCATTAGCCTAATTTTATCATCTGAATTTATTCTGCTAGTTGAAATGTGGGCTATGCGTGCGTACGGAAATGCTGTTTGGTTATTAAACCCGACGTCACAACGTGGCTTCTTCTACTTATGAATAATAACTATAGGCCTACTTATAATAACCTACTAGGCTAATTATATTACAAAATATTAAGCTATAAACTGTGCAAAATGTGTTTCCATCCCCCATTTGCGCATTTCAAGCGCAAAAGCGTTTTTGGGAAATAAGACATTTTCCCCCCCCCATTTTCCATTCAGGGATTTATATGCAAAATCCAAAATGCAAAGAAAGAAAAACGTCTTTTTAAAAAGATATTTTTATGGGTCTTTTTCTGCCTTATTTATAGGAAAGTAGGCTGACAGGAAACGGGGCGAGAGATGGGGGGGGGAGACACGCGGCAAAGGTTGTCGGGATCGGGAGTCGAGAACCCTATAGGATCATCAGCCTAGGTGCCCAGACGGTTACGCCAACCGCCGGGGCCTGCTTTCCCAGTTTTAATGGATTAAATGACTTAATCTTTAGTCTGGTGTTGCTGTTGGCACATCGCTGGCACCCGAAACCAAAACCAAACACATCAGTCATTCGTTTCCTGGCATGCCACACACACATGTTGGTTATTCCACACAGAGCTGATAGTCAGGTACCTGCTGCTTGTTGTTGGGTGTGTAGGGCAGCAGGGTGGACACGTGGAACATGATCTCATAGTCCTTGTATGCCGTGTACAGGGAGTGGGTGCCCGTCGAATCAGCTGCAGGGGGGGAAGATATAGCGACACAATGTTAGGGAACCGCTGTACTGTCTGTAGTACCACTGTTATCAGACAAAATGTCAAGGACAAGATAAAACATCCGCACACTGGTTTAAAGCTCCCAAACCTTATTTTGTTGACCCATGAAGACCTGAAGCCGATTCTACAAATGTCTTCTAAATCTCAACAGTATTCTGAAAAACGTGTGTTTCTATATCAGTGGAGCTCAAACTTTTTCATGTCAAGGACCCCCAAAATTATATGTATTTGGTCGCTGACCCCAATCCCAAAATATGTTGTTCCAGGGACCCCCAGAAGCAAAGATTTGAGTTTAAAAAGTTCGCTTTAAAAGTATATACATCCTAGATTTGCACACATTTTCAATTTTTTTTTTTAATAGCAGATCTACAAGCTCGTAGCGCAGCATTTGGTGCATTTCATTTCATTGTAGCACCACCGGAAACGGAATTATCCATATCCGGAAATTCCAGATCCCATCCGCCTCCACTCTAAAGCGGAAACTAAATGTCAATTATCTCGGTTGTTGTTTTTCTCATCGCTGATCGCTGTTTAGCATAAACCGCTGTAGCTTCAAGATGGCGGATCGCAGATCGAAACGGTTTTCGCTGGGCGTTTCACACAGATCCCCTGTGTGTTTACAAACAGTTGAACGCGCGATTTTAACGGATTTAGCGATGTCTGTGGCGACGTGAAAAAAACCCAAAAAACAACAATAAATCGCTGGCACTGGTGAGTACATTATGATATTAACTCATTCACTGCCAGGCTTATTTCAAGCTAGTTGATCCATATGCCAAAGGCATTTTGGGTCAAACGGAGAAAAAAAAATCTCCGTTTTTTTTTTAACATTGAAGTGGATGGAGAATTAACTTTTTGAAAATCGTTTTCTCCTAGTTCCTTTGAGATTCAAAAGAAAAAAAAAAAAAAAAAAAAAAAAAATATTTTGAAAATATTTTTTTTTTTTAGGAGACGTCAAAAGACGTCATTGGCACTAATGGCACACTGAAAACGGCCGTCAAAAGACGTCATTGGCACTATATGAGTTAAACTCTGGCATGGAATGTGTTAATGGCGCAACGTTACGACCTTATAGGTCTTCATCAGGGAAATAAGATATTATAGATATTGATATTTGCCTGATGAAACGCTGCACCATTAAATAAAATACGCTTTGGGAGCTTTAAACCAGTGTGCAGGATGTTTTACCTTCTCCTGGATTGTTGCCTTGATGTCCAGCACCTGGCCCAAATACAGGTACAGGATGTGCAGCACACAATCTGCTCTGTGAACTATTTCTCTCAAATGTACCTTCTATCAGCTCAATGCATGATGCATTCAAGCTGTAAAAAAAACTGTTTTTCTCAACCTGCGGGCCGGGGGCCACTAGGTAGGCCGCGAGGGTATGTGGGACCCCAAATAATTGGCAAAACACTACGATTTTAATCATTAATAATAAATTACAAAAACAAATGTCATTGTATCTTTTTGAACTTTGAAAACACAACACAACACAATAGATTGTTTGACCCATTAAGACCTGGAATGCATCTGCGTCATTTTTGGATTTGAGCTAAAAAGCATTATTTTACACTTTGGCTATTCAAAAACAGCAAATATACAAGCTCATAGCGCGGCTTGTAGCTTGTAGATCTGCTATTTTTGTGAAAATGTGTGCAAATCTTCGAATACAGTATATATATTCTTTTAAAGCGAACATTTTGACTCAAATCTTTGCTTCTGGGGGTCCCTGGAACAAAAATATTTTCAGATGGGAGTCGGCGGCCAAATACATATAATTTTAGGGGTCCTTGACATGAAAAAGTTTAAGCACCACTGATATATAAACATAGGTTTTTCAGAAATCTGTTGGGATTTAGAAGACATTTGTAGAATCGGCTTCAGGTCTAAATGGGTTAAAATAAAACATGCTGTGAAAGCGTTTCACTTCTCAAAGTCTCGAACACTTTCGAGACCTTCAAATGGTTCCCTGATCCAGAAAGGGTCAAGAACCGCTGCTGTTCAACAGCTGCTCCAAATGTTATCTCGCACAAATGCACGTTCAGTAGACAAGAGAAACAGAACAGCATTAGGATTTGTGCAGCTTCATTCACAAACTGCACATTACTGTATAGTAATTTACTACTGATAGCTGAAGATTGGACAGGGAGGCCAATGCGCTTATTATTAGACCGTCTTATCTTTCTTGGTACAGGATGCAATGTCCTCATAACCCAAACAACCATAAGACAGTGTACTGTGGATCAATGTCAGCCTGTATAAAGCGGCGGTCAGCACTAATGCGCGTGACGACAACAACATTGATTTCCATCACTCAGCCTGTAAGCAGAGACCTTTGTCCCACATGGCAGCCGAGAGTAGGGTGGAAACCCGTTGTGTCACTCTGAGCCAAAGTATTTACCTCTTTCATTATAGTTCCAGGACATGGCTGGACTACAATACCATGAACCGCTAATGATATACTGCACTACGGCACTTTTTGCAAAACATCCAATCGACTGATATGTTTTGCTTTCATTTGGGTTTGTGTGTGGACAACCAACACAGCCTAAAATAAATAACCGGAAGTATTTGCATCTAGGGCTGGGCGATATGCCTTCAAATTAATATCACAAGTGTTTCAAACTGTTGCCTTGATTATGCTGAATGAACAATTATGAAAATAGCTCACAAGCTCACAGTGTGTCGCGATGCGATGCTATTTTTTGCTAGTTCTGTACGCCAACATTGTGGCTACGATGTATTATACATGCAAATATTAAACCACTGAAAAGTTTTTTGTTTTTGTTTTCTCAAAATGTTTATCCCACGATTTTTTGTAACCCATTTTTTTCACCCAGTGCCAATTGCCTATGTAATCCTGGGCGCTACACTCCCTCTGCCAGCCTAGGGAGAGCCTAGAGCCGAGCTCATGCCTCCTTCAATGCATGAGGAGCAAGCAGGCCGCTTCTTATCACCCGACAGGGGGGAGGTTCATTGGTTAGACGTAGCGCGTGGAAGGAACACGTTAATTCCAACCAGTTCCTTTCCCCTCCATCAGGCGCCCCGGCTGACCAGGGGGAGGCAGTATAGAGACCAGGATTAGTGCATATTTTTGTGAGGGTACCTACTAGAGATGCGCGGATGGCCTCTCACGTCACCCGAATCCGCATGTACAAATTAATTATCCGCCCGTTATCCAACTGCAATAATTATATAATCCAATTTTAATATCCGCATCAACCGTTTTTCCCGTATGTCAAAATATTATTATTTTCTGGTATTCCCGTTAGTTTTAGTATTAGTTGTGCGATGCGATCGGTGATGCTCTGCTGCGCAGAGTCTGTATGTTCAGCGCAGCAGAGCAGCACCGGTTAAAAAAAAAGAAAAAAGACGCACCGACATTCCATAGGCTAAATCAATGCATTTTGTGATCGCATCGCACAGAGGCTGCTCTACACACTCACACAGACACAAGCACGCAGAGATTTAGCTATTTTATGGATAGATATATTAGATGTCATTAATTTATTTACCGCAATATTTCACCCGCGGTTTATCCGATATTAATTAATCATTATATTTGATTGACCCGAATCCACCCAAACTGCGGTTAACTGCGGCAACCGCAGCTAAAACTGCGATCCGCACATCTCTAGTACCTACCCTAGGATACACGGGGAGAACATGCAAACTCCACACAGAGAGGACCACTGAAAAATATTAACAAGAGCTTGTGCCTAAATAACTACGTTGGATTCATTGGAACACAGATTATTATTTTCCATTTTGTGAAAAGTCTCAGTTATGACACCCGACAGCGGCGATACGGGACGAGGTTATAGAGTAAATATTTGACGGAAATCTTGTAGGGCAAAGAACCAGAACTATTGAACCATGCAGAGCAGCAAGAAGTCCCAAGTGAACATGCCAGGCTGGGGCCCGTGCTGCAAAGTCAAGTGCTTTATGGGATTAAGGAAATTAGCGTAAAGGGCAAATATGCAGATTCTTAAACCAAATCCTCTCTACTGTGAGGACATGTTACATTATCGTGTCTGTCGGGTGGAAACCTCATATGCCCAAAAACGTTTACTTTTCAGGATTAATGCAATCAGTCCTATAGCCACTGGTTATCCACAGAGGTGTAAAGTAACTAAGTAAATTTACTCAAGTACTGTAATTTTGAGGTACTTTTACTTTACTGGAGTATTTCCAATTGTCGATACTTTTACTTCTACTCCACTACATCTCAGATGAAAATATTACCACTACAATTATTTGAAAACTTTAGTTACTTTCTGTGACACAGTGTTACTTAAAGATATACATTATTACGTTATAAAGCATACATTAACCACTTTAGCCCTATTTTAAACCTAGGCTATTTTCAAACATTTTAGTACTTTTACTTTTGGCACTTTAAGTACATTATGATACCAATACAATACTTTTGTACTTTTACTCAAGTAAATTTTTTATTCCGGACAGTGCCACGCTATGAGCTTGTAGATCTGCTATCTTTGAATAGCCAAAGTGTAAAATAATGCTTTTTAACTCAAATATAAAAATGACACAGATGTTTCCGGTCTTAATGGGTTAGCATAGCATCACACACGCGTTGTGAGTTCATTTTTTTATCTTACAAAATTGTGCCAATGTGGAATAAATCCACACAGATCTCCTCCTGTAGGTGTAGATGTGTGTGTGTGTGTGTGTGACCGTTATTTACTTTTGGTGTCCAGCTGGGCGCGGTACTTGGTGAAGCCCTTTAGTCGCACTTTGTCCCCCAGCAGCTGGAGGAACTCCTCCAGGGCCGGACCGGCCATCTCGTTGTTGTACATCTCCTCCTCCGTGCTCTGTCCCGCTCTGCAGTACATCACCCCCACCTTCACCTGGAAGCTCAGCTACACACACACACACACACACACACACACACACACACACACACACACACACACACACACACACACACACACACACACACACACACACACACACACACACACACACACACACACACACACACACACGCACACACACGCACAGACAGACAGATGGACAGACAGACAGACACAGAGTGACTCATCGGACAACACTTGGTGCTCAAGACCAGTGGTGTAAAGTAACTAAGTACATTTACTCAAGTACTGTACTTAACACATTCACTGCCAGGGGTTTCGTAAAAACAGGCTGTAGCTTCTGCCAGCATTGTTAAGCATTCTGACAAATCTTTCACGAACCACAGAATATTTATCTCCAGTATGATCGACCCCCTGATGGTTGCACATCACTGAGGGTTTCACTGTGATTCCGTGAAAAAAAAGTGTCATCGCGACCTCCCGTCAATGTAGGGGTCCTTGGCATGAAAAAGGTTGAAAACCACTGTTATATACTGTAACGTTATAATGTTATGTCATGAATCATTATATACCCCTTGTTCATCCAGTTTCATCAGCTGCTCGGTGACCTTGGGCGTGTTGAGGGCCAGCCTGAGACAGGACACGTCCAGCTCGGGGAGCAGGTACTCCAACACCTCTTTAATGGGCAGGCCCCGGGTGGTCCCATGCTTTGCCGTGGAGGGCACACAGTCCTCCAGGACGGACCCTCGAAGCGCCGTCAGCTGCATGGAGACAAAACCAACAAAAAAGAAAAGAAGTGAGAGGAGAAAGAATCAGTGTTGATTTTGACAGCAAATTTTGATTTAGTTTTAGTCATAGTCTTTTGAATAAAATTCCATTTAGTTTTAGTCATATTTTAGTCACCTGAAATGTTTTACTGTTGGTCTAGTCTTAGTCGACTAAATCTACAGTTGATTTAGTCGTAATGGCGTCGTAATGGCTGATTGTATACTTGGTAGCATGCTGAAAATAGCCGATCTACAAGCTCACAACGCGTCGCGCTGCGAGGCGTCGTGAGCTTGTAGATCTGCTATTTTCAGAGCGCAACACCCGAGTGCACCCAAACATAAAATGACTTGTCTTTTAGTTCTACTGGATCTCTTCTCCACTAGTCCCTCACTAACATTTTAGTCTAGTTTTTATTTGTCGACAAAATTGTCAACATATTCAGTCTTAGTTTTAGTCATCATAGCTTAGTTTGTATTTAGTTTTTATTTCGTTTTCGTCAGTGAAAAAAGGTAGTCGACGAACATTTTTGTCATAGTTTTCAGTCCACGAAATAAACACTGGAAAGAATGTGCCTCTGGAATCCCTGCTGTCCTTTGAACTGTCTGGGAGATGAAACACACCGATAGGAGGGTGAAACATGTCTGGACTAGACGAGAAACAGAAAAACAAGCTGTGTTGTTGTTTTTTTAAGAGTAATTCCATCTTCTAGTTTTTGCTAGTTTTAAAATAGGGTTTGCGTAAAAGTTAAGGTATGTTTTTTGTAATAATCTAAAATCGGCCAATTAGATTTAGATTAGATTAATAGATTTAGAAAGTTCTCTAAGAGTAGAAGTATGGGGACAATACTAAAACTAAAAGTACCTAAAAAATTTACAGTATAGTACAGTACTTGAGTAAATGTACTAAATGTACTTAGTTACTTTCCACCACTGAGGGTAGGAGGGGGTGTTGTGTGTACACACACACACACACACACACACAGGGTGTGCATTGTGCAGGCTTCCAGGGAGTCAACTCAATCACTAGGCTATCATATGCAGCTGGAACGGACGCACACTTTCTCTCCTGCCGGCCCCGGGCGGGCCTCTGACAATGGGACTGTGTTCTCCAGGTCTGGTGTGTGTGTGTGTGTGTGTGTGTGTGTGTGTGTGTGTGTGTGTGTGTGTGTGTGTGTGTGTGTGTGTGTGTGTGTGTGTGTGTGTGTGTGTGTTGGGGGGGCTGATGGGGGGGGACTTTGGTCTGAAGTGCGGAGGTTAAAACACACACGCACACGCACACGCACACACACACAGTCCAAATTAACCACTTAAGCCCTATATAATTTGTCATACAACGACAAATAGCAAAAATAGCTGATCAATATCTACAAGCACACAAAGCGTTGCTTGTTGTAAACTTACAAGTCTGCTATTTCTGGGAGGGCGGGTGGGGGGATTATAATAATGTATCCTATATTAAAATAACCCTAGATGGTGGATCGACGGTGGGTGGACTTCATAAAATCGTTGTTTACCATTTTTGCGTTTTTTCGTAAATACTTGATCACACTACAGCGTCACACAAAAGCACAAAAAAAAACGACACATTTTGAGCTTGTGGATCTGCTACTTTAGCTATTATTGAATTAAAATCCTGAAAAGTTTTGGACATTTTTCAGTTTTCCACCCCCGACAGAGACGATAATATGTAACATCCGGATCCAGCTGGGAGCCGTTGTTGTGGAGGTGCAACCGTTTGCTTCAATCCGCACCAAAACTGGGAACAAACACTGTTCAGAGGGGTCTCTGGCACGACAATAGTCACACCAAAGGGGCCACGTTGTTGTGCAAACCCCCCAGTTTACTGCTGCCAGGGGCCTCCTCCAGCTAGGGGCCAACACGTTGTCGAAGGCGCCGCACTGTTGATCCAATCCACACCAAAAACTTGGAACAAACACTGTTCAGGGTTCTGGGCATGAGAATAGTCACACCAGAGAAGCTAAATTGCACACATATGGGTGCGCTGCGGTACAGCAGTGTAACAGCAGTGTTTAAGCCATTTAGACCCGGTAAAGCATCTGTGTTATTTTTAGATTTCTTTGGCTATTCAAAAATAGCAGATATGCAAGCTCACAGTGCCACGCTACGAGCTTGTAGATCTGCTATTTCTTTTTAAAATCGTGAAGATTTGTGCAAATCTTTGAATATATATATATATTTTTTTTTTAAAGCGAACATTTGCAACTCAAATCTTTGCTTCTGGGGGGGTCCCTGGAACAAAACATTTTGAGATGGGGGGTCCGCGGCCAAAATACATATCTAAAAAATTTTTTTCTAAATCCTAACAGTATGTTGCTATAACAGTGGTGCTCCAACTTTTCCATGTCAAGGACCCCCAAAATGATATGTATTTGGCCGCGGACCCCCATCTCAAAATATGTTGTTCCAGGGACCCCCAGAAGCACAGATCGGAGTTAAAAAAAAATCTCTTATACACATATATGTATTCAAAGATTTGCAGAGATTTTCACGATTTTTCAAAAATAGCAGATCTACAAGCTCATAGCGCGGCACTCGGTGCCGCGCTATGAGCTTGTATATCTGCTATTTTTGAATAGCCAAAGAAAATTTAAAATGACACAAGATGCTTTCCCAGGTCTTATCGGGTTAATACTTCAAATGGCCATAACTCTACGAGCTCTCCTGGCTCAGAGCAGTAATACTAGCAGACTATAGATCAAATCTCCTTTTTGAACATTTGCCCAAAAATAACGATACGAGACACGGTTAATGTGGTCGATTTCAAGAGGGAAATTGTTACAACAAACAAACACTCAAGGACGTTCAAAGCCCCTAAAACCAAATCTGCTCTGTCGCCGGGCGGAAACCGCATATTATGTCCAAAAAACTACTGCTACTTTTCAGGTTTTAATTCAAAAACGTATCAAAAGTAGCAGATCGACTTTGTGCCACGTTTCGAGCTTGCGGATCTGCCACTTTTGATGCTGTAAATCAAGTAGGGCGTTTAATTTATACACACAAAAAAACACACAAAGTTAAAATACGGAGTTAAGAGGTATCTGACCGACGACAGCAACAACGCAATTCAAAATAACCAAACGTATAATAAACAACCATGCAAAATGGCAACAGAATTGTTATATGTCAAGCTAGTTCCAAAGGGACGTAGAAGTGAGCTGTGAGGTTGTGCGTGTGCGTGTGCGTGTGTGTGTGTGTGTGTCAGTGTCAGTGTCAGTTGTCTGGGAGGCTGAGGGATGAAGTTTATTCACACAGTGCTTGATGTGGTGAGACAGCCCAGGAGCCTCGGGGGCTTGCTTGCATAACGTCGCTGTCGGGGGGGGCAGAAACCTCTTATCTCCATATTCTAACTTTCGGTGTGTTTTTTTTTTCCTCCCGTAAATGAACGCCCCCCTACTTGATCATTCTGAATCGTCACATAAAAAAAAGCATCAAAAGTAGCCGATCCGCAAGCTCGAAACGTGGCGCGAAGCAACGCGTTTTGCGAGATGAGAGACGGACAGACAGACGGACGGACGGACGGACGGAAAGACGGAAAGACAGACAGACAGACAGACAGACAGACAGACAGACAGACAGACAGACAGACAGACAGACAGACAGACAGACAGACAGACAGACAGACAGACGAGCTGCGAAACACCGACTCTCTTCGCCAGAAATAGCCAATCAATCTAATAATATAATTATGTCTATCACAACATTCGGCTATGTCTGGCCACAATAGGGATGCTGGGGTTCAAGTGGTTAAAAAAACACCACGAAAATTAACCCATTTCAATCCGGGAACAAAATATATTATCTTTTAAAGTGAACATTTGTAAAATACGTTGTTCCAGGGACCTCGCAGAAGCAAAGATTTGAGTTACTAATGTTTTACAAAATATGTCTTCAAAAGATTTGCACATATTTTCACGATAAAAAAAAAAAAAGCAGATCTACAAGCTTGTAGCGCGGCACTCGGTGCTGCGCTATGAGCTTGTAGATCTGCTATTTTTGAATAGCCCAAAGAAATCTAAAATGACAGAGATGCCTCCCCGGATTGAATGGATTAAGACATCTCTTCTCAAATGCTACTTTCACGATTTCTTTCCAACTGTCCTCGCTTTTCAAAACTAAACGATTTTTTTAAACACTGCTGGATACGGGCTTCTTCAGACTAATGACTTGGTTGTGTGCAGAGAAATAATCCCACTGCATGTTTAAACGGCTGTGGGCGGATAGGGATGTTCTGCTGTAGCTGGTGTGTGTGTGGGCAGGAAAACAGTGCTGGGAAGTAACTCAGTACATTTACTCAAGTATCGTTCTTAAAGGACGACTTCGTTAATTTTCAACCTATCTTCATACACTTGGTCCATACTAATGTAATGCTCATGATAGAATTGGGGGGGGGGAAATCTTTTTTTTAAAACAATATGTTTTATTTAGATTTTAATTAACACGAGAACAATGGCTTCCATCATAGCATGAAAAGTGCAGCATTAGTGAGGACCAATTATGTGAAGATAGGTTGAAAATGGGTGAAGTCGTCCTTTAAGTACAATTTTTACGTGCTTTTGCTTAGCTTGAGTACAGTATGTCAATGTTTCAATACTTTACATTTCTATTTCACTACGTCTGAGAGGCCAATATTGTGATTTTGTGAACTCCATTAAACGTGACACACTGTGAGCTTGGAGATCTGCTATTTTCAAAGAAAGTTTGGTAAGTAATATTTTGACCTCACTCATGTAAAACTTTGAATACAGGCCTATTACTCGTTACGGACTATTTTTACATTATGGTATTACTAAGAGAAAGCACTGCAAAGCAGAACGCCCGCGACACTCCAGATTAAATAAAAGACTCCAGGTGCACAGCTCAACAATAATCATGAAACTGAGAAAACAGCCAGCACACAATAAATGTCCTTTTATTTACCTCTCCACGGACAGAGCAACGATGCTCTGTCCTTGGAGAGGTAAATAAAACCTTGTGAAAAGGACATTTATTGTGTGCTGGCTGTTTTCTCAGTTTCATGATATTATGATGTTACTACTCGTCACCGTGCTAAAATAATGGCCAATGTCTTTTTTTTCTCTTCAGAAAACAGAAAAAACGTAACCAAAACAAACAATATTTCTTAATCATTTCAGCCAAAAAGTTTATAGCAATTTATGACTATTGACATACAAATTGAAATAACGCTGACTGTCGGTTATGTAACATAAGAGGATTAAATGACTTAGGCCAATTTGTGTTTTGACAATTGTAAACCTGACTTAGGGCAAATTATTAATGGACTAAGTGACTTACTCCAGACTTAGGCCAATTATTTTTTGCGTAAGTCACATTGTCTTTGAGATAGGCCATTATACTACTGGGGAGGGAATAGCATGATCCTTTTCAATAAGGATGTAGGTGATTTTACCAGAGGTGGCCAGTGTCATCAAGAGCTGATTCAGCCAAAAATAAAATTTTCCTCAAAAAATGACTTACTGTAAGCCATTATTTTAGCAAGGTGACATCCTTAAGTAAAGAATCAGAGTACTTGCACCACCGGTAGGTACAGTTAGTATCACCAGGGCTCACCTCACTGGTCCTAAAGATGAGTCGGTAGTTGTACTGTTGTCCGTGGTCCTTGTCCTCCTCCAGCTTCTCCCTGCGGAGGCTGACCGCCACCGGACCCAGAGCCTCGTCCACCCCAAAGTAGTTCCAGTGTTCTGGGGAGAAATGGACGTGAAGAAGAACGTCATTAAAACCCACTAAGACCTATGAGGCCGATTCTACAGATGCCTTCTAAATCAGTGGTTCTCAAACTTTTTCGTGCCGCCGACCCCCGAAATCCTATGTATTTGGCCGCAGACCCCCCGCCCCCGCCCCCCATCTGAAAATGTGTTGTGCCAGGGACCCCCAGAAGAGAAGATTTGTGTGTAAAAAAAATCTAAATTATTCAAACATTTTCAAACATGATTTTTCTTTAAAAAGTAGATGTACTTGTGTATCTGCTATTTTTGAGAACCACTGTTCTTCTAAACCAAGAGTTTTTTTTAAAAAACTTGTTGCTATATGTATGTATTGCTCAAATCTAAAATGACACAGATGCTTTCCCGGTTTTAATAGGTTAAAGTACACAATAACGGGAACATATCAAAACCAAATCGGATGGGTGCTGGATCCAAAGATACCGAATGACATTGAAACAGAAATCTCTGTACAGTAGCTCCCGTTAAAGATTTTTTTTATCTGCATAAACAGCAACGTTTTGAGCAACACAGGCTTCCTCAGTAGCCTGGTAAACCCTCCCTCCGGAAATCTCATTTCTATTTGATTCCAGGAGTGAGTCTGGCCTGAAGGCTTGTCTGGGCGTTTCTAGCGCATTACCAAAAAACCGAGCCCATCAGCGTCGTCGCTCATCGTTCTGTGATTGACAGCAAAAGTTGGCTAATCAGGTGGCGAGTTCGAGTTAGCCCGAATGGACCCGAGTGCAGCCTGAGTGCAGCCGACAAAACACGAACGGCAGCCATTGTTTCTGTGGGCAGTTTTCTCCGCTATTTTAGAACTTCAAAAAGCTCTCAAACTTCTTTTTTGAGGCACGGAATTTACCTATAAGATATCGTTTGGATAGAATTTAGTTGTTTAACTTCATATATGTGGTCAATTAATCATGACAGAGCCTATTTAAAAATAAAAATTCAGAGAACCGGCAGGGGCGAGCAGTGACACGCATGTATCCGAATAAGGCAACCTATTTTGGGCATGGCCATCTCAAAAGTCCCGTTGCGTCACATTAGTCGCGGAGGTGGTAAAAATGCACTGCAATTGGCTGAAGGGGAAAAACGATCATTGGCTGAAGGGGTTGTCAGTCAACGGTATTACTCCCGCCCAACTCCAGCCCACAGCCACTATTGCAGAATGGGCGATCAGGCCAGACTCACTCCTGGAATCAAATGGAAATTAGATTTCCGGAGGGAGGGTTTACCAGGCTACTTCCTCAGAGCCTGTGTTGCTCGAAACATCATCATTAAAACAAATATTTTTAAACAGGGGCTATTTTGCATGTGGATTTTTCATTACAGCACAACACAAGTATACAGTATTGTGTGTAGAAGTGCAGAGTATACTGTATGCATATCAATTTTCATGCATTTATAGGGCATAGCAGTGGCCATTGTGTGGTGCCACCACAGTGTATGATAATTTGACACAGAATCAAATGTTTTATGGTCGCAATTCACCAGGAGCCTGGATGGTTTGGTTCCAGGCTTAAAGGAATAGTTCACCTCAAATTTCTTTTTTTCTATCGATTAGTCACCCCATGGAGACTTTTTTTTTCCGGAAATCTGTATGGCGGAAATGAATGGGTTTTACATCTGTGGCACCACAAAATGGGCCGCCACTGCTATGCCCTATTGACCAAACAAGCACACACACACACATATAAAAGAAAGCAGTGAAGTCCATCTTACCCCTCAGGTAGAAGAACTTCCTGTAGTAGTAGGCCCCCAGATCCACATGCTCTACGATGTACTGCTTGCCCTTGTCGCTGAGCGTGCTGGGCCCCTCCTTGGGGCCCTCCAGCACCGCCACCCCGGCGTTGGTGCAGTGGGAGCTGGCCGACGTGGTCTCGTACGTGCTGCCGCCGCCGCCGCCGCCGCCGCCTTCCCCTGAACTCAGGCTCCCTGAACTCCCCCCGCTCCCTAGAGGGTTGTTGTTGTTGTTGTTGTCACCATCATGAAACTTTAGTTTTGACCAATGAATTGCTGTACAAATTAATTGCAATGAATGATTCGATTGTGTTGTCGGGTAGAAACCTCTTATCTCCGTATTCTAACTTTGTGTTTTTTTTTGGTAATTTAACGCCCTACTTGATCACACTACAGCGTCACACAAAAGCATCAAAAATAGCAGATTTACAAGCTCTAAACTTTGAGCTTGTAGATCTGCTACTTTTTTATTTGAATCCTGAAAAGTAACAGTTTTGGACATCTGAGGCTTCCACTCGACACTTTGGAACATATGAATCAAAATGATGTGACATTTCTGGGTTTTTTTTTGGCTTTGTCAACAAAAATTGCACAGGGAAGATATGACAAACAACATAAATATACAAAAAAAAACTGACAATGACCTGTACCAATAATAACCAAATTAAATAATAGTACAATGGCCAAAACAGTGAAAACTACTAAGAGTCCGCTCCAAAACATTAAAGCTTTTATTACCACCCAGCAGCAATGTTTAGGAGCATGACCCTGTGTGCAGACTATTTTTCACAGCTGCTTGCTTCTTACCCTACACCTGGCTTTTTACATTTTGGATGTGCATGCCTGTCTACTCTTTCTATGGCCAAAACAGGCCATGCATTTAATCATTTCATACTTTTTTTTTTTTTTAAATCAAAAATTGTGAAAATAGCTACAAGCTTGTAGATCAGCTATTTCTGAACAGATTAATGTATATACATACATATGAATGTAAACGATTCTGACGATCATGCTAAAATAACTGCGATAATAAAAAATAAAAAAATAGATTTTATTGCGTTTCTGTCGTTGAACATTATTGGAACATTATGAATAGAAATTAGTTACATTTCTGTTTGGCTTTTAGCCTTCGTAAACAAAAGTTGCACAGGGCAGATTCGACAAATAACACGTATTCAATTATTTTATACATAAAAATAAGCATTAATAATGGAAATAACCAATCTACAATCTCAAAGCATGTCACATCGCAGCGCGCTTTGAGCTTGTAGATCAGCTATTTCCACTATTTTTGAAAATATTTATATGTTTTCAAACAAAAAAATAATTGGGATTATCTCCAATAATTGGGATTAGGCGATTACGTGCTAATTGTGACAGGCCTAGCGATCAGGCGATCGCGTAATAATAATTATAATTGTGATCAGGCCTACCGCCGCCGCCGGCCGCCAGCCTGGGGGGCACCCCCGCCCCGCCTCCCCCGATCCTCTGCCTGCCGGTGCCGTCGGCGCCGATCTCGTTGCGGAAGCAGGGGCAGCTGAGCAGGATCTCGTTGCTCTGCTCCTCGCCACCGCCGGCCTCCAGGCCGGGGCTGTCCCTGGCGTTCAGCTCCTCCTGGATGGATAAGACAGACCTTTATTGATGTGGACAAAAGTAGTGAAAATAGCCGATCTACAAGTGAGCTTGTAGATCGGCTATTTTCACTATTTCCGTTTGTTTTTAAATGATAAATAAAAAAAAACAGTTTTGGACATACTGTATAAGGTTTCCACCCGACAGAAACGAAACACAATCACAGTACTGTTACGACGTCAGCAACACGCTGATATCAATGCAATGTCAACAGTATTATCAGTGCAATAACCACTCCCTGAGGAATAGATTAATACGATGATGATATTATGATACAGTCTCCGCGCCAGTATGTGTCAGAGTCAGTCTGTAGTCCTGTGTTTGTTGTCCAGCGAGTAGACGGTGTACATTATTATCTATCTCTAGCTTGTCTGTTGCTCTAATTTAGCAATGGTACGACAGTGCTGCATTATCGGATGCACTGCCAAGGTTTCAGACGTTAAATTAAAAAAGTTAAATGGCACACATTTCCAACCTGGAAGAAAAGCTTTGGAGATCAGATGTCGGAGATATCAAAGAAACGTCGTATGGCTTGGCTTGGGTATCTTAACCCATTAAGACCTGGAACTGTGTCATTTTTAGATTTGAGCTAAAAAGCATTATTTTACACTTTTGCCTATTCAAAAATAGCAGATATACAAGCTCATAGCGCGGCACCGAGTGCCGCGCTATGAGCTTGTAGATCTGCTATTTTTGAAAAATCGTGAAAATGTGTGCAAATCTTTTAAATATATATATTTTTAAAGCGAACATTTGTAACTCAAATCTTTTGTTTCTGGGGGTCCCTGGAACAACATATTTTGATGGCGGTCCGCGGCCAAATACATATAAGTTTTGGGGGTCCTTGACATGAAAATGATTGAGCACCACTGATATAGAAACATACGTTTTTCAGAAAACTGTTGAGATTCAGGAGACATGTAGAATCGGCTTCAGGTCTCAATGGGTTAAATACAATGAGATTGAGCTAACAGCTAAATTGTGTTTCTCTATGTGTCCAGTCTGAGAAACGTTGTCTAACGTGGGTGGCTCACGGTCACGGTGGCTGAGTAAACAGCCAGGGACTCTTGTCTGTCTGTCAGCAAGTGTTCAGACGTCGGAGATATCAAATAAATGTAGTAGGCCTATGGCTTGGGTGTCAGCTGACGAAATAACGTAACCTTCAACAACATTCCCAAACACATATAAGCTCAAACGAGCATGACAGCACACACTCAAAAACATAAACATCTGTTGGAGGCAAGGGCGAGGCGAGCATCAACGTTGCCATGTCGGCTTATTATAAGCGACTTTGGGCTTCTTTTTCTGTAAAGTTGCTTGTAAAATTAGTAGTTTTGTGTGGCTTATTTATAAAGTGTACTTGCTTATTTAGGCTTATTTAGGTACTTGCTTATTTAGGCTTTAAAAAAATAAAAAATAATAATAAACCAGTGGTTCTCAAATCTTTTCATGAAAATGTTTTGTGCCAGGGAGCATTTGTGTTGTTAGAATGTTTAAAAAAATATTCCAAATATTCTTTCTTTTATTGCAAGAGTTTTTTTTAATAGCCTATGTACAAGCTCACGTGAGCTTGTAGGTCACTAAAGGTCCTTGCACACTGGTGCGTCTTTTCGTTGCGTTTTTTTTACAACAATGAAAAAAATTGAAAAAACAATGAAAAAAAAAAAAACGCAACGAAAAGACGCACCAGTGTGCAAGGACCTTTAGCCACTTCTTTTGGGCTTGTTTTCATAGACCTGGTTGCTTATTTCTCTCGCAAAATATGGCAACACTGATCGCAACAGGTCCGTTGTGCACTTTCTCAATGATCAATGAACAATATAAAATTAATAATAATACTTCGCTATAATAATATTATAAATATATATATAAATAATCAGTACTCAAGATGACTATATTTTATTTCGGTTACACAACTAAGCAACAAAACGTTGTTCTTTTCAGGTAAAATGAATGATTGTGACTGACTGGGCACTGTCATTACATCTGGTCTAGGGCACAGATGTAATGACTTTTTTCCAGGTAGCGTGCCTTTGCGTCTGCGTTCAGCTTCTCTCTGTATGGTATCTCTCTGTCACGCATTGCCCAGTCCATCTCCTGTCCTTTACCAATAAATTCGCTGTAGTTCAGGACACGTCGTGACTCGTGGGTAGCTGTCAATGTTGTTGATACGAGCTGTTGTTATGGAGCCCACCTAATATGGCCACCGGAACTACTTCAGCCTAAGCTTGGCCACGCCTTTTGCCCGGCCCCTATTAGTCTATTAGTCTATTAGTCTCACGCAGCCAGACACCTACAGTATTCCACAATCTCCAAATGCTATAATAGAGTCTCAGTCTGGAACTAGACCTCCCAAAATCTGAGACAGGAAGTTGTCATCTGATCGTCATTTCCGATCACGAAAATATATCTTAAACTAGAAAAAGTGCTCCTCGGAGCACAGGTCTCCGCCAGGTCAGGTACGTTATTGTGGCCTCCTGGTGGCGCTATAATAGGCCAATGTGAAAAGGGTGCCATTTGTTCAAGGGCTTTTCACTGCAATCGGACACTGCATTCATGATTTGAGGCATTTTGTTCCAAAAATATGTTTGCAGAATTAGACCTGCTGGTGGCGCTATAACAGGCCAATGTGAAAAGGGTGGCATTTCTTCGTCGGCCCAATAGAAATGTACGTGTGAAATTTCACGGAAATCGCAAGCTGCGTTCATGATTTGAGGCATTTTGTTCAAAACGGAACAATCCTGCAAACTTTGGAAGCCAATCTTAGGCAATCGGGATGGAATATGGGAAATCGGATAAATCCGTGTTGATCACATGACTATAGAGATACTGTGTACCGATTTGTGTGATGTTTGGACAAAATCTGTAGGAGTAGTATCAATAAATGTGTTTTGCACATATCGGCCTCCTGGTGGCGCTATAAACGGCCAATCTGAAAAATTTGGGCCAGAGGTTCTGAGTTGGCATCCAGGGAGTGTGCGTGCACAGTTTCGCAGAGGCCGGGCCAACGGTGCCAGAGATTAGCTGCTAACGGACGGACAGGACGGACGGACGGACGGACGGACACACGGACGGACGGACAGGGGGTAAAACATACTCTCTCGCCATGCCTTTCGGCCCGGCGGAGACAAATATCTTTATATTTGTTTATTTTTATGTCCATTTCTGCTAATAGGCCTATGCTTAGATGATTTTGATTTATATTGAGATAAATTTGCTCGAGTGTAAAGACGAAACCGAAGTGGCGTCACATCCACTTTTATCGCTTGATCATTTTCAGAGCTTCCGTTGCTCCAGCCTGTATGACAGGAAGCATTTGAACATTGTGGGAGGCAACGGTCTGGCTCGTGAGACTATTGGTCCATTTACCTGGCTGCCACCGGGGGAGCTGTAAGGCAGACTGTGGGTGGAGGAGAGCGTGGACGTGGCCGAGGCTTCGGCGGCGGCCGACGCCCCCGTGATGGTGTTCTTCTTCCTACCGGCCGCCGTCTGCCGCGACTGGATGACCTGCAGGACCACAAATAATCAGGGTTTCGGCAGGTTTTCAGGTAAGTCAGATAATAAGACTTTGTAAGACTTTTTAAATGCCTCTCAGAATTACACTTAAAGCTGCACTACGTAACTTTCCTCTTCTACCCTGGATTCTAGTCTGCTTAACGCCGAAATGCGTCCAGGCAGTCGGTAGCTAATTCCCAAATTACATTCTTTTCAAACTTTTCACAAATGCAACATATTTTCCATAGGGCTGCCTATTTAAAGGTGGGTCAATAAGGCTCTTGTTGTCGTGTTTTTTTTATTTTTTTTGGTAACAGATGTGTGAATATAGCTCACTTTACATTGCTGTAATTTTATCCTAATTGTAATGCATTTTTTTTGTAATGCATTCAAATTCAAAAGCATCAAAAGTAGCAGATCTACAAGCTCGAAACGTGGCTCGAAACGTGGCTCGAAACGTGGCTCGAAGCGACGCGTTTCGAGCTTGTAGATCTGCTACTCTTGATGCATTTGTGTGACGCTCTAGTATGATGAAGTAGGGCATTAAAGGGATACTTCACTTTCACATAAAATAAACATTAAAAGAATATATTAAAAAAAAATTAAAGAAGCAAAATCACGGCCCCCTCACACATTAGTAGGACACTCTAATGCGTGAGGGGGCCGTGATTTTTCCATTACTTTTTTCATTTATTTTTAATATATTTTTTAAATGTTTATTTAAGTGAAGTATCCCTTTAATTTACGAAAAAACACAAAAAAGTTAATAAAGAGGTTTTTCTGCCCGACAGCAAGGATAATGTGAAATAAACAAAACAAACAAACAAACCTCGTTGAGGTCGAATAGCATGCTCTGCACGTCGTAGTGCGAGAATCCCCTCTGGCACGTCCAGGGCTTGAGGGGGGGGCACGCCTCCTCCGAGCGGCCGTCCTCGGCGTCGGACCCCGCCCTGGGAGAGTCCGACTCGCCGCGGACGTGCCGAAGCTTCCGGAAGATGGATTCGCCCCCGGTCTCCGATTTCGAGCGTCTCTTGGGCTTCTCGCGCTCTTTGGCCTTCGGAGGAGGCGTCCCGTCGGGTACGTCCTCCTGTAAATAAATAAGGTGACATTTTTTTTTGTTGTTGTTGAAGATTAATTGTGCTACAAATAATAATGCGGTTAACGACTTCATTTGTGTTTTGTGGCATTGAACATTGGAAGATATAAATAAAATGTATGTTTACGTTTGACTTTCAGGCTTTGTAGACAACAGGGCAGATGACAAATAACTTAAAAAGGTAGGGTAAGTGATTTTATTTTTATTAAAACAAAAAGGGTTTTGTTAAAAGGTTAAAGCACTATTTTCTGATAATAATCATTGCTATAGAGTGTTTGTTCAGTAACAGGGGTCCTCCTGTCTCTCCTCCTCTTTAATAAACAGAAAATTCATTTTCAGGTAGGTGACAACATTTCAGCCAATCAGGAGAGAGTACCCATTTATCAGCTTCATTTTGATAGTGATCCAGTTCCAATTGTGTCTGCTCATTTCTTTGAGTCGTCACTTCCAAGTTCACTTGTTTAATCTGTATCTGTCTCAGTTCTCTATCCTTATTGGATAAAATTAGAATCCTGACCTGAAAATGCATTTTCTGTTGAATAAAGAGCTGGAGAGACATGGAGACTCCTGTTACTGAACAAACACTCTATAGCAATGAGTACTATCAGAATATAGAGCTATTTAACACTTATTTTAACCAAAGAAAATCACTTACCCTACCTTTAAATATACGTAAACAAATGACTGACAATGACCGGTGCCAATAATCAAAATAAATAACGTACTATGGCCAAAACAGGCCATGCATTTACATATACAAAAATTAAGAAAAGATTTGCGATTTCTGTACTAATTGTGGCCAGGGGTCATTCACCATGCTGTCTTGCGGTGGACATTTTGGTCAAAATAGTTTTTTTGCCACAGATATACAAAATGAGTGTACAACAATATTACCAGAAACACAAAGAGCTAGCCCTGAATGACCATAAAACAGGTCTGTAACTCTATGAGAGTGTACAAATGTACATTTGTACACTCTCAGAGTTATGGTGGTCCTTGCAAATAAAACATTTGAGAAATAATAAAACATTTGAGAACCACTAGCACTAGTAGGACTATGTGTCATATATAGTGTCATAGTAAATCAGAGTCATACATATTCTGAAGAAAACCTGGAGACTTGACATTCAGTAATTGGGTCTTATGATCAAAATAAGAATATCCTAATGGTGTGTAAAAAAAAAAAATGCCATGGACAAGACCAAGTCTTTGCCACGGACTCATTTGTCATTTGTGTACGGACATATTGATGACCCCTGATTATGACAGATAATTTGTGACAGATACTAACCTGTGAATCTACGGTGGCCTGCTTGGTGCCGACGTTCAGCAGCTCCTCCAGTCTCTCCGGCGCGGGGCTCCTCTGGTCCTCCTTCTCCCCCTGGTAGCCCTTCAGCATCTCGAAGAAGCTCTCTCCGTGCGCCGCGGCGCCGTGCTGGTCGATGGAGGAGGTGCTGCCGTACTCGCGGTGGAGCGGGGACCACTTGGTGCCCGACGCGGGGCCCCAGTCCTCGCCGCTGTCCCCGCTGCCTCCCTCCAGCTCACAGATGGTCATGTCGCTGTTTTGATTGAATATTGATTGAATATTTTGATTAGGCATAATGTAAAAACGGCACAAGTACAGTTAATAACATTTAGACCGGGAACGCAGCTGTGTGGCGTTTGAAGATTTCTTTGGGCTATTAAAAAATAGCAGATCTACAAGCTCATAGCGCAGCACTGATCTGCTATTTTTGAAAAATCGTGAAAATGTGTACAAATCTTTGAATATATATTTTTTAAGCAAACATTTTGTAACTCAAATCTTTGCCTCCAAATCTCTGGAACAACATATTTTTTTATGTTTTATATTTTTTTATATTTATATATTTTATATTCTTTATTTTTATATTTTTCTTGTTTAAAAAAAAAAGAGGATTTTGATTTTATTTTTAATCGGTCTCAGGTCTTAATGGGTTAATAACATTTTGACTAAATGGTCTGGCCAAAAAAGTCATTGCGGTCTTTCGGTTTCCATTGAGGTCAGGGCCGTGTTAATGTCAGAATGCGCCCTAGGCAATGGACAGTTTTCGGCGCGCGTGTGCATGCTGCGCGAAAATTTGCAGTTATTGGGCGGATTGTGGCCGTTTTTGGGCGTTTTTTTGTTACTTTATTTCGGTTTTAGGGTTAGGGTTAGGTTAGGCTTATGTTATTTAATTTAAAAAAAATATATATATGGGTGCACATAGGCATTTGCCTACATTGCCTGTGCTTAAACACGGCCCTGATTGAGGTCCTTGGTATTCAATTCATAGTCAAATATAGTAGCACCAAACAGTTCAAATATGAAGA
Organism: Gymnoscopelus braueri; assembly: GCF_963280865.1. Classification (NCBI taxonomy): domain Eukaryota; kingdom Metazoa; phylum Chordata; class Actinopteri; order Myctophiformes; family Myctophidae; genus Gymnoscopelus; species Gymnoscopelus braueri. Next base: position 17,258,726 of record NC_137621.1, on the reverse strand, counting down.
CAAAAAAACAGGGGAAAAAAACCCCCAAAAATCACTATATGTACAAACAAAAAATACAGATAAGAAATAACGTTATATGTACAAACAATATGGGGGGGGGTGAGAGTCAAAGCAGGGGGGGGGTCGTCTGTCTAACGGGAAAATGGTACTACCTGTTGCTCCGCTGGCGGATGCGCCGCTGCCGCGGGTTCTTGTGCGCGGGGCCCCGGTAGTCCCCGGGGGCCAGGTGGTAGTAGCGGCCGTCGGGGCTGTAGTTGTTGGACTGGGCCTGATGGGTTCTGCTCTTCAGGGTGTTGTGGATGTTGCGCAGCATGGACGAGTCCTGAGGGCTGAGCATGTGGCCCAGCTTCACGTGGCTCGGCCCGCCGCCGCCGGCGGCCACCGCCGCGGAGGTCTCCGGGTCCAGCTTCGGATGCCACAGCAAGGCCCCGCCGAAGTCCTTCCTCGGGGGCCAGTCGGCCACACGTGCCCGCACGCCCATTTTAGGGACTCCTGTGATTACAAAAAATTCAAGTTGACGGATTAATTGTCATACGAATAATTGCGATTTAACTCTTTAAGACCTGAGAACGCATCTGTGTGTCATTTTTAGATTTCGTTGGGCTATTCAAAAATAGCAGATATACAAGCTCATAGCGCGGCACCGAGTGCCGCGCTATGAGCTTGTAGATCTGCTATTTTTTTTAAATCGTGAAAAATGTTGTGCAAATCTTTGAATATATATATATTTAAAGTGAGCATTTCTAGCTAAAATGTTATTGCTTCTGGGGATTCTACAAATGTCTTCTAAATCAGTTTAAAACAGTTTTCTGAAACACTTATGTTGCTATAATATTAATGTCAGTGTCAAGGAGCCCCACAACGATATGTATTTGGCTGCGGACCCCCATCTCAAAAAAAAAAATCCAGGGACCCCCAGAAGCAAATATTTGAGTAAAAAACAATTGCTTTATAGATATATATTCAAAGATTTGCAAAAAAAAAACCCGATTTAAAAAAAAATAGCAGATCTACAAGCTCATAGCGCGGCACTCGGTGCCGCGCTATGAGCTTGTATATCTGCTATTTTTTAATAGCCAAAAGTATAAAATATGGATAAAGTGGTTACACAGATGCGTCCCCCAGTCTTAAAGGGTTAACGACTTTTTTTTTTTGTTTGCGTTGAATGTTAGTCCTGAACTTATGAATTATCCTGTAACTTCTGTTTGCCTTTGAGGCTTCGTAATAAAAAATTGCACAGATCAGATATGACATACAACTACAGTAAGTATACAAAGACATTACTGACATATTTAATAATTTTATACTTTAAAAAAATATTAAGAATTGGGGTAATAGCTGATCTATAAGCTTACAAGCTTATAGATCTGCTATTTCCGCTATTTTTGGAAAAACAGTCAACATGGAAACGAGTTTGACGATCATGCAAAAATAATTGCAATTATCTCAAATAATTGCGATTATCTCAAAATGACAGGCACGAATTAAGCTCGAAACGCGGCACGAAGCAACGCGTTTAGAGCTTGTGGATCTGCTACTTTAGCACATTTTTTAATTTGAATCCTGAAAAGTAGCAGTTTTAGACATATGAGGTTTCCACCCGACAGAGAGGATAATGACACCTTAATGTTTCCGGTTCAAATCTGCTGCCCAGCCAATTAAACAAAGCTATGGAAGAATGAACCGGAACATGAAAGGAGTACTGTATGTATGCCACCTTCTGGAAACCCAGGACTACAGTTCTGCACAAAGCGTGCTTTGGTACAAATACTTGCTACTTGATTAACGATTTATTCGTTTTTGGCTTTGAACAATGGAACATACAAATCTAAATTACATTCATGTTTGTTTTTTAGGCTTTGTAAAAAAAAAAGAAAAGAAAAAAAAACTGCACAGGGCAGATATGAAAAATAACCTAAATAGACACAGAAATAACTGACCAACAATCAAAATATATAATGTACTATGGCCTAAACACGACAGGCATGTAATGATTTGATACTTTAAAATATTTGTTTTAAATAGCCAACTGTGAGCTTGTAGATCGGTTATTTATTTTCATATTTTTTCAACAGATTAATTTATACGGACAAATGGAAAACGATTCTGACGATTATGCTAAAATAATTGCGATGATCTGAAATAACTGCGATTAGGCCATTATGTAATTATTTATAGTGGTTCTGAAACTTTTTCGTGTCAAGGACCCCCAAATTGAAATGTATTTGGCCGTGGACCCCCCATCTGAAAATGTTTTGTAAATCCAAATCCAAACATTTGATATTTTTCAAACATTTTCAGCGTGTGAACTTGTACATCTGCCATTTTTGAATAGCCAACGTATAAATTGTGTATAAAAAGTGGTTAAAAATGATTGTGATGCTACATCAACTACTTTAGCTGGGGACCCCCTGGGACCGCCTGGACCCCCCCCCCCCCCCCAAGGACCCCACTTTGAGGTAGTGACAGCAGTGGTGGAGAGTGACTAAGTACATTTACTCAAGTAATGTACTTACTGTAAGTAACATTTTGAGGTATTTGTACTTGGGTTGTGTTTATTTTATTGGCCTGACTGTTTTCTTATTTTCTTATTTCTTTATTTTGTTGTCCTGGCTGCCAGTTCCCACCTGATGTTGTGTGGGAGTCCAGACTGCTCCATACCGTACCGAATAACTGCTCGTTTGCACAACGTCTTGAGACTAGGACTTAAGTCTAAGGCCTGTAAGCAACAACAGACACCCGTCTGTTGTTGCTTACAGGCCTTAGACTGTTGTGTCTGGGTTGTGTATCCAAAGAGGAAGAGACGATCTCTCACCATGCAACTGAACATACTACACTTCCAATCCGGGCCTTTCCCCTTGGGCTCAAGCTTCTTCCAGAATAAGGTCTTTGGGTTGAATTTCCACAGATCATTGAGGTTATCACTGTCCTGGACAGAAGTCTCTTGACGTATAATTAGACTATAATTGAGGTTCAGACCAAGGTTGTCGCCGCCATAATATATGTACAGCTCTCCATTATAGGCAAAGGCTGCATGACGCATGCGTCCCTTTGGATGAAGCTGTGCACAAGGCGTCCTCAGCCAGCAGTTGGTCTCTATGTCAAACACTCTGATGTGTTTAGGGTACCTCTTGCACCCCTTTCCCCCAAATACAAACATCTTTGTCCCGATGATGGTGGCAGAGTGACGGTGTGAAGCAGATTGCCGAGTGCCTCCGGTGTCAATTAAAGACCAGACCTTTGTGCTGGTGTCCAACTTGTACAAGTCATTATTAATAGCATAGCTACTATAGCCATAGCTACCATGGCCTACTATACGCCTCGGTTCTCCTCCTGACCAATAGGAACTATAGCTTTCTCCTCCATAGATGTACATGACCTTCCCTAAGACACAAGCCGAGTGGCTCTCTCTCCCCACTGGAACGGTCCCAGAAATCTCGAGATTTAACCATCTGTGGGTGTTGACATTAAATGCATAAAGAATAGGGTCCTGGCGGTGCTCCTCGATTCTCGATTCTGTAGTCATGTAGTCAAACTTCACTGTTCCTCCCCAGACGTAGATGACATTCTTTATCAGCACAGCCGTGTGGCCCAAAGCGCGGGGAGGGAACCTCGACGGGCCGTTCTCCTTTCACCGGGGGCAACTTCCTTTTCCATTTTCCATTTATCACCGGGGACAACTTCCTTTTTGTCACCTGGGACCTGGGCAACTTCGTCCAGTGTGAAGACACTGTGTTGAAGACCTGCACATCAATCTGATCCATGGCGGTGGTCACACCGGGATAGAACCCTGCAAAAGTGTAAACATTGTCCCCCACTGGCACAGCAGCACAATGAATCGGTCCGCTTTTGGAATGCACCAGTTTTCTTTTCAGGGTCAACGACCAACACAACATATTTTTTCTCTCGCTCTCGCGCCCTCTCCCTGCGTCTGTCTCCGTCACGTCTCTCTCTAACACTTTTAGATCTATCTCTCTCTGGCACACTTGTAAGTAAATCTCTCGATAGCTCTCTCTCTCTCTCTCTGATATCTCCGATATCATATAAGGCTGTCCAGAGCTCTGGTGTGATGTCACCCACAACACAAAGTATGACACAAATAACAACGCTGATTTGTGCAGGTGTTCTTATATATGCACACATTTCTCTCTTAAACGTGGTGCGTGGGTAAAGTACCTGTCCACCATCGCAAAGTCTAGGGGTTAGAATCCCAATTTACAATACTTTTCCTTCTACTCCACTACCTCTCAGAGTCAAATATTGTACTTTTACTCCACTACAATTATTTGAAAACTTTAGTTACTAGTTACTTTCAAGATTTTGATTAATATTACAAAACATACATTAACCACTTCAGCCCTATATACATTTCAGCCATTTGAAAATAGCCGATCTACAAGCTCACAATGCGTCGCCATGCGACACATTTGTGAGCTTGTAGATCGTGCAATTTTCAAAATATTTTTATACATTTGAAAACTTGATATAGGACATTCTGCATAATGAGCACTTTTACTTTGGGTACTTTAAGTACATTTTGATGCCAATACTTTTGTATTTTTAATCAAGTACATTTTTTATTCCAGACTTTTACTTGTAACAGAGTATTGCTGCATTGCAGTATTGATACTTTTACTTAAAGTAATACTAGGTAACGTTTTCAACAAAACTAAAGTTAAATTGTATATATTTTGTGAGTGGCAAAAGTTTCACAACACCCACTCCATGAATTTCACCCCCGGAAGCCTTTTATTTATATATTTTCTATTGAACGGTGTCGGGGGGGACTTTCCCGGGAAAATTACGTCATCCTGTTTGGCCAGGAACTACCGCAACGGTTTCCTGTTTGGCCAGGAACTTCCGCGCTAATAACAAAAAGGAACCTCACGCTGATTTTAAGAGAATGTAGGATTGGAAGATCGAAAAAGAACAGAAAAAGAAAGCACAGCTCATGGTAACTAATGCTCCACTGTCTAAGAGAAACGATCCGCAGATAGTATAAAACAATTAAAAGAACGCTTTTTGAAACGCTTCCGGCTTCCGGTGAAAACAAATGGAATTCTGGGTAATCGAGGACTACGGAAAATTGTATGCAGTGACGGTAGTGACCAGCAGAGGTTGCTAAAAATCGTTATTTGTGAATCTGCATTGTACAACTTTAAGTAAAGTAATTGAGTACTTTTTTCCCACCACTGATGTAGTGACAGTGACAGGTCCTAACCTGGTGCCCCAGAGGGGTGGACATTGTCTGGGACCCCTGCCCCTCCGTTGACGATGCGGAGGTGGCGGCCGGTGTAGAACTCGTCGGTGGCAGGCACGGACCCGCCGACGGTGCGCTCCATGGGCTTCAGACTGGTCATGGATGGCACCCGGTGCCAAACGGCTAGAGACACTCAGCAGGCAGGCATGATGGCCGCCGCCTCCGGGGTGGTGGGACGCCGTTCACTGGTTTCATGAGCAGCTGGAAACCCTCGGGTAGAAACAGGGCGGAGGGGGGGAGGGGGGGTGTCACAGGAGAGGGGACAGGCGGCGGGGGACGCGGTGCGAGGGCCACCTCTTCAGTCCTCAAGCTTGCATACCGCTGCTAGGTTTGGCGGATCTGGGATGGCATTCGGCTTTCTCTTCAAAATCTCTCTCTTCCAAATGTGAAGAAAAAAAAACCCTGGAAAAAAAACAGAAGAGACTGTTAAATGAGTCGAACACGACGATGTTCAAAATAAAGCAGTGTTTCCCAAACTTTTGGTTGTGATCACAATTGTGGGGGTTTTCTAGAATTAGCAGACCGGTGCCCAACGCAAGAACGCTATAGACCACCGAAGTCCTGACGTCACTCGTTCATCCCCAGGTTTGCGGAAGTAATTTCTCTATGGAGAATAACATTGGGTGATCTTAGAATCGTCTCATATAAGAATTGTGGTCCAAAAATAAACACACTGTCCCGGCGTTATTGTCAGGGAGGAGGTTCTGTATCGTTTATGATAGTCAGTCACTTATATTTGATACAGTCTGTTTCTGGCGAAAATGTAACTAATTTGGCGGAAGTAACATTAGCGTTTTCTCACCGTCAGTTGATGCTTCATATCCATAAGAGTCAAACCGCCGGGGTCATTTGTTTATTTTTGGAACACAGTTCTTATTTGACGCGATATTAAATACGTCTATGGGATTCAGAACGGGGGTGGAAAACTGCGAACCAGGTAGACAAACAAAGGATGTGTAAATGACGTCAGACTTCGGTGGTCTATGTGTCCGTTGTACCCGTTCACTGTCAGAGTGTCTGCCTGTGTCCCCATAGACCATATTCACACGGCGGCCATGTTTCTATGAAGTCAATGAAAGTAGCTAACCCGGGTGGCGGCACTTTCAATGTTAAATTCCAATATGGCCGCCGTGTGAATATGGTCTATTATGCCCATATGTGGAGATGTCTGTATCTTTCACTCATTCATTCAAGATTTATTTATTCTCAAAAATACACTGAGTAGTTAAACTCATTTGCAGTGTCGTCGAGCAATACAATACAATGCAATTCAACAACATCACTGTTGAATGTAAATGACATCTAGGAATTGGAAAAATAACAGGCGAGATATAAAAGTTACAAATAGAAAAACCAAGACAAAATTAAACAAAATTCTAAAAACAATTACACCTTGTGGCGGTGACCTGTTTGGTCACCAGGGTTCTAAAACGACTCAAGGGTACTAGAGTGGTTAACTTCAATGTAGTCTGCAGGCCATGCCGTGTGGTAGGGCCACAGAAGATAAAAGCAGATCTACCAAGTTCAGAGTTGACCTTGAATGTGAGGAAACTACTTGATCGGGTGTGATAGGGGCCCAGAGGGGGCCCATTCCAAAAATGATGAGATGTAAGCTAGGACAATCTCCAAGTATGGCTTTATACTAGCCTGGTTCCAGACCATAGACCCCGCCCACTCTCTGAGTGAACTGCCTCTCTTGGTCTGGTGTTGTAATCAGGGTTGCCAGATCTGCTTATTATAATTTCCCCGCAAGATTTTATTTGAAAATAGCCGATCTACAAGCTCACAACGCGTCGCATCGCGGCGCGTTGTGAGCTTGTAGATCTGCTATTTTCATATAGCTGATGTATATGTTAAAGTGCTCATGTGGCCCATAGTCGTATTCTTTTGGGCTGGTTTTCCTAGACCTGGTTGCTTGTTTCTCTCACAGAATCTGGCAACACTGGTTGTAATGTGAACCTAGGATTTATTCTGTACAAAAATGTATCGTCCAATGAGAGTCGGAGGTGGGGGTGGGTCTAAGCAAGGACAAGCCAATCAGCGAATATCTGCTAAATAAAGCTGTGCGATGACCTCAGATGTAGGCGGATCCGTGGATCTCTTGTGATTGGTTTAGAGAAATTCGAATCCCCTTCCCCTTGAAATCGCCTAAACTGGAGACAAAGTCAGACTGAAGCTCCACGCAGCTTCAGTCTGATAATCAGGCTAGCTTTATACAAGATCAGATGCCAGTGCAGTTCTCGTCTCTCCGTCAAGGAGAGCCATCCAACCTTGTTGTATAAAATACAACGGTGAGTACCATAACTATCACCCCGTGATGAATCTGATGGATGAGTGGTACACAGAGTCCAGGGATTTAAAGGGATTGTAGGCAAGTTCAGAGATAAAAAAAAGAAAAAAACTGTTGTCAAACACCGCCCCTCCACTCCCCCCCCCCCCCCCCCCCCAGCAGTTCGTTTTCCCGACCACCAGGGGGTGAGGCAGGGGGGACTTCTAAACGGGCCATGCCGAAAATAGGTTGCTTTATTCGGATACAATGCGTGTCACTGCCCGCCCGGTCCGCCCCTGCCGGTTCTCTGAATTTTTATTTTTAAATAGGCTCTGTCATGATAAATTGACCACATATATGAAGTTAAACAACTACATTCTATCCAAACGATATCTTAAAAGTAAATTCCGTGCCTCAAAAAATAAGTTTGAGAGCGTTTTAAAACCGAAAGTAAGAAGTAAAAACTGCCCACAGAAAAACAATGGCGGCTCGTTCCATTTTTGTCGGCTGCACTCGGTTCCATTCGGTTTCACTCGAAAAGTTCACACGGACACGGACGCGCACGGACGCGCACATGCGTGCGTTCATTTACGTCCCGGACAAACAAACTTCGGAAAATTCGGATTTCAGAAAGAGGACTGTGTTTCAATGCAGGAAAACACCCCAGCATCATTATATAGTGGCTGATAGAGGGGAAAAAATGCAAAATATATATATATATAAATATTTTTAAAATGTAGGCTTAATGTTGCCTAGAATCCCTTTAAGAGTGGATGCTGCTGCATGTCTATAGATTATGTCCCCATAATCCTGCTAATGATAGGAAAGCTGGCTCTGTTTCTATATAAGAAACCAATTTTCTGTCGCAATTTGCCAGCAAGAACCTCTCTCTGGGAACCTACTAATCTGTCTGTCTGTGTCACAGGCAGTGGTGTAAAGTAACTAAGTACATTTACTCAAGTACTGTACCTACAATTTTGAGGTACTTTTACTTTACTGAAGTACTTCCAACCGTCTGTACATTAACTTCTACTCCACTACATCTCGGAGGCAAATATTGTACTTTTACTCCACTACAATTATTTGAAAACTTTAGTACTTTGCAGATGTAAATGATTACATTATAAAACATGCATTAACCACTTTAGCCCTATTTTAAACCTAGGCTATTTGAAAATAGCCGATCTACAAGCTCACAACGCATTGTGAGCTTGTAGATCTGCCATTTTCAAACATTTTTGTGCTTTTACTTTTGGTACTTTAAGTGCATTTTGATACCAATGCTTTTCTAATTTATTCAAGTAAATTTAGAATTCCGGACTTTTCCTTGTAACAGAGTACTTCTACATTGCGCGCATTGATACTTTTACTTAAAGTAAAACATTTTAGTACTTTTTCCACCAACGAGTCCAGGCCAGTCGTTGTCGTTTATATTTTGGGTCCCAGGGAGACACCAAAAACGTATCTATTCGGGTCTTGAGCTGAAACAGTGTGTGGGAACCATGTGTTCTACAGGTCCTCAACTTTCCCTGATCAGACGATAAGACAAAGTGTGGAAACAGTAAGTGAACCCAGAACAAACCGACGGTCTTCAATGATCTAGCCGTTGGTGGAAAAAGAAGAGAGCCTTTTGTCATTCTAAGCCGGCTACCTGACACTTAACCCATTGAGGCCTGAGGCTCCGATTCTGCAAAATGTCTTCTAAACGGTTTTCTGAAAAACATATGTTTCTATATCAGTGGTTTTCAAACTTTTTCATGTCAAGGACCCCCCAAAATGATATGAATTTGGCCGCGGACGCCCGTCTCAAAATATTTTGTTCCAGGGACCCCCCAGAAGCAAAGATTTGAATTAATGTTTGCTTTAAAAGAATATATACAGTATATTCAAAGATTTGCACACATTTTCACGATAAAAGAAAAAATAGCAGATCTACAAGCTCATAGCGCGGCACTCGGTGCCGCGCTATGAGCTTGTATATCTGCTATTTTTCAATAGCCAAAGTGTAAAATAATGCTTTTTAGCTCAAATCAAAAAGTGACACAGATGCGTTCCAGGTCTTAATGGGTTAAAGCCTCCTAACGTACGCTCCGGCGCACCGCGGTGTCCCGCACCAACAATAGCCGACCTACAAGCTCACAGCGCGTCGCGTCCCACGGCGGCACCGTGAGCTTGTAGGTCTTGTAGGGTCTGCTGTTTACGGCACGCGACACCGTCGTGCGACAGAGTATAAATTAGGTCTTAAACGAGGGCCCTGTTACCTCCACGAGTCTAATTTACAACTCTCTCTTTCATTCCCAGAGGTAAACAAGCAGGTCTACTCTCTAGGGTTAATCAAACTAATCATTTCATAAAATCTATTAAAGGGATAGTTCACCCCCAAAAAGCGACTCATTTTACTCATTACACACCCCATGAAGCTTTGAATTCATGGAGACAAATTATTGGCTCAGGAATGGGACAAAAACAAAAAAAACTCCATGAATTCAAGGCTCCATGGGGTGTGTAATTGATAGAAAATAAGTAATTTTGGGGGTGAACTATCCCTTTAATGATCAACACCTATTTTGCGCATGTCATTAACATAGGACTGCGCTGCCATAGGACACGCGTGACATCTATTAGTTTGACACAGCAGGTCTTTTTTTTAAGAGCACTGGTTCTCAAAATGGGGTCCTCCGGGGGACCACCGGGTGGTCCTTACGCTGGGTCTGTAAATCAGAGTGTACAAATGAAAACCGGTTCTATTTTGTACACGTGAGGCAAGTTGGTTTCATATCAGGTTTGATTTGTATTCTCTCAGAGTTAAATAAACACTCCGGATTTTAAAGTGTAGAAGTGGGGTCTCAGAGGAAAGATGGTATCAAATAGGGGTCCATGGCCTAATATAATGCATGTAGTCTTTGTCGGGTGGAAACCTCATAATGTCCAAAAACAGCTACTTTTCAGGATTCATATTCAAAAATTTTAAAAGTAGCAGATCTACAAGTTCAAAACGTGTCGCTTCGCACCACGTTTCGAGCTTGTACTTCGAGCTGCTACTTTTGATGCTAGTATGATCAAGTAGGGCATTAATAAATAATTTTAAAAAAACACACAAAATGTAAAAATATGGAGATAAGAGTTGCCCCGACAGCGACGATATGAAACTCTGGGTCCTTGAAATGAAATAGGTTGAGATTCACCTGCAGAACAGAACCAGGACGGGAGGGTTTCTCCCTGAAGAACTTCCTCTGACTCAGTGAAATGTCACTGACATGTTCAATTTCAGATAAGACCTCGTCTGCTTTTCAAACCAATTTGATGCATCTCGGTCATTTTAGATTTCGTTTTGGCTATTAAAAAATAGCAGATGATATACAAGCTCATAGCGCGGCACTCGGTGCCGCGCTATGAGCTATGAGCTTGTAGATCTGCTATTTTCGAAAAATCGTGAAAATGCGTGCAAATCTTTGAATATTAAGTATTTTTTTAAAGCGAACATTCGTAAAATGTTTGTTCCAGGGACTTGAGTTACAAATGTTCTCTTAAAAAAATATACATATTCAAAGATTTGCACACATTTTTCCGATTTTTCAAAAACAGCAGATCTACAAGCTCGTAGCTCGTAGATCTGCTTTTTAATAGCCAAAGTATAAAGAACTTTTCAAACCAATTTCAGCATAAGCATCAAGGGGAAACTTAATTCCCCCCCTAACCCATGAAGCCGATTATACAAATGCCTTCTAAATCAGTAGTTCTCAAACTTTTTCGTGCCAAGGACCCCCAACATGATATGTATTTGCCCGGCCGCGGACCCCCTGATCTGAAATTGTTTTGTGCCAGGGACCCCCAGAAAAGAGGCTTTGTGTTAAGAAAGGCAAAATTATTCAACATTTTTCTAACACTTTCTCAAGATTTTTCAAAAATAGCAGATGTACTTGCTCGCGCTGTGAGCTTGTAGATGTGCTATTTTTGAGAACCACTGTTCTAAATCCTACGAGTTTTCTGAAAGACGTACGTTGCTATACGTATATATAGCCAAAATCTAAAATGACACAAGATGCTTTCCTGGTTTTTAATGGATTAACCCATTAAGACCTGAGGCAGATTCTACAAAATGTCTTCTAAATCCTAACAGTTTTCTGAAAAACCAGCGGTTCTCAATCTTTTTCATGTCATGTATTTGGCCGCGGACCCCCCATCTCAAAATATTTTGTTCCAGGGACCCCCCCAGAAGCAAAGATTTGAGTTAAAAATGTTGGCTTTAAAACAATATACATTCAAAGATTTGCACTCGTTTTCACGATTTTTCAAAAATAGCAGATATACAAGCTCGTAGCGCGGCACCGAGTGCCGCGCTATGAGCTTGTAGATCTGCTATTTTTGAATAGCCAAAGTGTAAAATAATGCTTTTTTTAGCTCAGAACTAAAAATGACACAGATGCCTTCCAGGTCTTAATGGGTTGAACCTAAGCCCAACGATACCTTTGACACTAATCACTTCCAATTCCCCACAGAGTCAAAAATCCGCAAAGTGGATTTTGCTGGAAATGTAATGAACCTATTCAGAGGGACTTATGTAATGATGTAGCACAAACAGGGAGGACAACAGCGGTGGAAAAAGTACTCACATTTTTTTACTTAAGTAAAAGTAGCAATACCGCAATATGAAAAACACTCTGTTACAAGTACAAAGGCCATGTGTTCAAAATGGTACTTGAGTAAAAGCTACAAAGGTAGCCTATTGGCATCAAAATATACTTAAAGGTACCAGAAGTAAAAGTACTAAAATGTTTGAAAATAGCAGATCTACAAGCTCAAAAGATCGTCTATTTTCAAATAGCCTAGGTATAAAATAGGGCTAAAGTGGTTAATGTGTGTTTTATAATATAATAATTTACATCTGCAAAGTAACTAAAGTTTTCAAATAATTGTAGTGGAGTAAAAGTATTATATTTTCCTCTGAGATGTAGTGGAGCAGAAGTAAAAGTACTGAAAATTGGAAATACTCCAGTAAAGTAAAAAAAATACCTCAAGTACTGTACTTAAGTACAGTACTTGAGTAAATGTACTTAGTTACTTTACACCACTGGAAATCACGGGGTTTGGTTCTATCAATAAATCTCTGTCTCCCTTTCTTGTTGGCAGAGAGCTCTTTCGTGCCATCGCCAAGTTAACTCTGGGCTTGTGACCCATCGGATGTCGCCTCGCGCGCCACTGGATCGCTGACGAGGGGGAGGGCAGTGGTGTAAAGAAACTAAGTACATTTACTCAAGTACTGTACTTAAGTACAATTTTGAGGTATTATTTTACTTTAATGGAGTATTTCAAATTTTCAATACTTTTACTTCTACTCCACAACATCTCAGAGGCAAATATTGTACTTTTACTCCACTACAATTATTTGAAAACTTTAGTTACTAGTTACTTTGCACGTATAAATGATCACATTATAAAACATACATTAACCACTTTAGTCCTATTTTATACCTAGGCTATTTGAAAATAGCCGATCTACTAGCTCACAACGCGCTTGTAGATCTGCTATTCTCAAACATTTTAGTACTTTTACTATTGGTACTTTAAGTACATTTTGATACCAGTACTTTTGTACATTTACTCAAGTAGATTTTGAATTCCGGACTTTTACTTGTGGCAGAGTACTTCTTACATTGCAATATTGATACTTTTACTTCAGTAAAACATTTGAGTTCTTTTTTTCCACCACTGGATGCGGTTTACTGGATCAAACGTCCCGAGCTGCACATCAGCAAAGGGAGGAGGGGGAGGAGGGGGAGGAGGGGGAGAAAGAAAGAAAGAAAGCAAACGGAATCCAGAGCTGCACGTCGTTGCTGTCCGGCCGAAACCTTGTATCTCCATATTTAAACTTATATATATATACATCGTTGCTGTCGGGGCAGAAACCTGCTATCTCCATATTTTACCTTTTTGTGTTTTTTTCCCCGTAAATTAAAGCCCTACATGATCATCATACTACAGCGTCACACAAAAACACGTTTTTCTTATTTGAATCCTGAAAAGTAACAGTTTTGGACATAATGAGGTTTCCATCCCGACAGAGACGATGTATTTTCTTGAGGATCTTTTTTCGCTTATTTTTTAAAACATTTCAAAAGTGAGTCTTTAAGTATGTGTGTGTGTGTGTGTGTGTGTGGCATTTTATATAAATACTGAACCAATGAAAAAAAAAGCTTGTGACTAAATAATAATTACACTGTATCCATTGATTTTTTTTCTTATTTTTTTTACATTTCCTTAAAAGAAATAATAACGTTTTTTGGACATACAAGGTTTCCGCCCAGCGACAGCGACACAGCGACGACATCAAAAAGCCGGGGAGGCCTTTGAAAGTTGCCCCAGAGAGAGAAAAGTGGGTGATGTCTCTCTGCCTTGGCAGATCGGGCCAATTTGGCAGAGGAGACACTGTGGGAGATTAAGGCTTCTTTCTCAGTCAGTCAGCCCTGCCTTGGCTCTGTGGCTGTGATCACATTAGCCACTGGCTGTCAGAGCTGAGGCGCTGGAGGAAATACTCTGATTGTTTTTTTTTTAACTTTTACTTTTAAGTGAAAGTAGCAATGCCACGCAATGTAGAAATACTCTGTTACAAGTAAAACTAATTAAATAAAAAGTCCTGTATTCAAAATGGTGTGAAAGTGAAAAGCACAACAATGTTGGTATCAAAAATATATCACCTGTCGGGTGGTATAACCTATACGTGTAAAACTGTTACTTTTTTTCAGGATTTATATTCAAAAGTAGCAAAAATAGCAGATCTACAAGCTCGAAGCACGGCACGAGTGACGCTGTAGGGATAATAATAATAATAAATACGATTTATATAGCACTTTTCTAGATACTCAAAGTCGCGTTACAGAAGCAATATAAAAACAACTTTATTAGAAAGAACTAGTTCACAAGGTTAAAACTATAAAAGAAAGGTTAACAAAGGGGCGGGGGTTGGGATTTTATGTAGATCTACAAGCTCACAACATGTCGTGAGCTTGTAGATCTGGTATTTTCTAAATAGATAAAAGTATAAAAAAATAGGGCGTAATGTGTGTTTTGTAATAATATCTCAAATCTAAAATCTACAAAATTAACTTGTAACTAAAGCCGTCAAATGCTGCGTTTGCCCCAATGTTTTGCCCCTGAGATGTAGTGGAGTAGAAGTGTATAATAAAGTATGAAAAAAGAATACTCAAGTAAATTGAGACACGCGCCTCAAAATTGCACTTAACCCATTAAGACCTGAGGCCGCGTCTAAAAAAAAATCAAAATCCTAAAAGAAATCGGAAAAAAATATTTTAAAAAAAAATCACGATTTTTCAAAAATAGCAGATCTACAAGCTCGTAGCGCGGCACTCGGTGCCGCGCTATGAGCTTGTATATCTGCTATTTTTGAATAGCCAAAGAAATCTAAAGTGACACAGATGCGTTCTAGGTCTAAATGGGTTAAGTACGTGGTACTCGAATATAAAATGTACTTAGTTACTTTCCCCAAACAGCGTTTGCCAAGCTGTGGCTGACTGTGATCACATTAGCCAGTGGCTGTCAGCGCGGTGTGACGGACCCGCGGCCGCACAGTCACACAGTCAGCCACCAGCCATTCAACACAGTCAGCCTCACATTACTGTCAACTTCACACTCACTCACAAACACACACACACACACACACACACACAGCCAGAGGGGATTAGCAGACATACATCCATCCACACACCGAGGGAGATTCATTTACCTGCACAAAACTACACCGCTGAGTCATCGCTGTCGGGCAGAAAACTCTTATCTCCATTATTTCCAAGTTTTTCGTACGTTAATACCCTTCTTAAAAGGATCCCTGGCTTAATAAGCCTTATATGCCTTAATACATTATATTTGCCCTCTATAACAATTTTTTTTTATAATGAAAAACACCTTAAATATTTCATTTATTTTAGAGATAGTTCATCTTTTACTCAAGCCGGACAACACCCGTCGCAGGTTGATGATGTCATTTGTCCGTGTGTGGTCTAGCCCTATGGAATTTATGGAATGGTGCTGAGGAATGTACCGAAAATACTGTAGAACCAATAACAACCGACTTAATCTTGCTCATGTACAGTAGGTTAATCGAGACGCAGTTTTTTTGTAATTCAGTTTTTTTTCCTTATACGTGCATGTCAATGAATCGACATGGAAAATTGTATTCGATTTTTTATAATGGACTAAATCAATGGATACATTTGATTAAGCACTAAAGCCCTGTATTACCAATTGGTATTGGTGTATGTGTGAGTGGGGTGAGCTTGAGTGATGTTTTGTTTTCTTTTACAAATATTGTATATTTATATACTGCCGTCTCTTTTTATATTATGTGCTGTCTTTTTTTATATGGACCCACGGGTCTGAAATAAAGATTATATATATATACTTTGTTGTACAATGGTGGTGTGCAAGCCCACAACGAGGTACGTTGAGTTGCGTTATCTGCGTGATCTGCATTTTTTTTTTTTTACAACATTGTGTTTCATAATCGTTCATTAATCGGAATCGAGGCAAAAGTTGAAATAATTGTGATAGATTTGAAGTCATATAGCTCAGCTCTACTACACCGCTATATTAAAACAAATTCTGAGCTTTTTAAATCTGTTTCACATGCCAAGAGTGATTACAAGCTTCAGCAGAATAATCAAACGGACATGGTGAACGGATGGAATGAGAGGAAATATATGCCTCGTTACATGTAAGGAAGTAGTGCATGGTACCAGAGATGTAAAGTAACCAAGTACTGTACATTTACTCAAGTAGTGTACTTAAGTACAATTGTGAGGTATTTTATTGGAATATTTCCCATTTTGAATACTTTTACTTCAACTCCACTACACACCACATCTCAGAGGCAAATATTGTACTTTTTACTCCACTACAATTATTTGACAAAATAGCCGATCTACAAGCTCACAACGTGTTGCCAAGCGATGCGTTGTGACCTTGAAGATCTGCTATTTTCAAACATTTTTTTAAACCTTTTGAAAACTTGTGAAATGGGACATTCGGCATAACGAGTACTCTTACTTTTGGTGCTTTAAGTACAGTTTAATGCCAATACTTTTGTACTTTTACTCAAGACAATTTTGATTACCGGACTTCTACTACTGACCACAACATCCCTAAGAACAAAGCATTGAGGTCCTGTACCTCCAGGGGCTGCTGTTCTTGTGGCTAAGCTTCCGTATCTTGTACAATAGATTGAATGTCCTCTCTCATGAGACGAGCAGAAAGAAACAAGCTTGCTGCAATTCCCATTTTGTGCAATTACACTGTGTATCCAACTGCCATTTATGTTTAACTTAAAAGACCAGCTGAAAAGAAACATAGATTTTTCACACTTTAGAGCTGTTCACAAACTTTTTAACTCGAGACCCAAAAGAGAAATTTGACCCAAACTAGTGAAATTAGCTGATCTACAAGCTCACAACGCGTTGCGATGCGACACGTTGTGAGCTTGTAGGTGAGCTATTTTCACGACTTCTTAAAAGTTAATTTTTTGTCTTGCCCATTCATGGAATTTCTTAGATTTTTTATTCATCTATGAAATTCTTTTGAATTGTTTTTATTTTTATTTAAGAAAAATGTTAAATATTTTGAAATAATAATAACTAAAAACAAATGGTAGGAAAATAAAAAATAAAGGGATATTTACATTGGTTCACTTTGAGAACCAATGTAATAGATTAGGAAATACACTATCCTGCGTGCAAAGCTGACATTTTGGTCACATAGGTCACACAAAGGATTAGGGTTCGTCCTTCAGGAAGTGTGAATAGGATTTAAAATGACAATTTACAACTTAAACAAAAAGACACTCTTATCCAGAGCGACTTACAAGTGGGACATCGGAATAAGCTGAGTAAGCATTATACTTATATAACAGGCCTATATAATATTTAGGGTCTGAATAGTCAGCAAGTTTCATGGCAGTCTGCCCGTTACGATTTTTTGACATATCTATTGTGTGCAAGTGGAAATTTTGGCCCCGAGAGGATAGGGTCACCAGAATCAGTAGGGGATCATCCTCCAAGGAGGTACGAAAGTGTACAGCTAATTCGTCCCACACTATCCCAAACTGCTGCAGAGACACTCATCGATGCCTTCATCGCAACCAGACTCGACTACTGCAATGGCCTCCTTTACGA
Organism: Gymnoscopelus braueri; assembly: GCF_963280865.1. Lineage (NCBI taxonomy): Eukaryota > Metazoa > Chordata > Actinopteri > Myctophiformes > Myctophidae > Gymnoscopelus > Gymnoscopelus braueri. The sequence continues at coordinate 17,241,016 of NC_137621.1, read as the reverse complement.
TGCCACCTCCAAAGTTCTCAAGAAACTTCTATAGACCATATTCACACGGCGGCCATGTTGCTATTAAGTCAATGAAGTGCCACCCCGGTTGCCACGGCAACGGGGTGGCACTTTTCTATGTTAAATTCCAAAATAGCCGCCGTGTGAATATGGACTATATCTGCAAAACTCTGCTGCGCGCCTCCTCACCAGAACCCGATCCAGAGACCACATCACCCCAGTCCTCCACGACCTTCACTGGCTCCCAGTAAAACACAGAATAGATTTCAAAAGACTCATCACCACCTACAAGGCCCTCCTCAACAACCAGGCTCCTCCAACGCCACGCCCCCTCCCGCTCCCCTCAGTCTGGTGATGCCAACTCATTTTGAAAATAGCTGATCTACAAGCTCACAACGCCTCGCGTTGCGAAGCGCTGTGAGCATGTAGATCAGCGATTTTCAATTTTTGAGTGGTGCTAGCCACTCCAATGACTGACTTTGTCCGTGTGTGTGTCTGTCCGTCCGTCCGTCCGTCCGTATGAGCACGGCCTCTCTGTATGTTTGAGCACAGCCTCAACAGCTGCGGCTGATTGCAACACAAAGATGCAACCAGTTACACTAATTATACACACACACACGCACACACACACACACACACACTTTTGAGTAAAAATACTTAAAATGAGTAAAAATACTTAAAATGAGTAAAAATACTTAAATATTAGTAAAGATACTTTAAAGTTCCTAAACTGAGTAAAAATACTTAAAATGAGTAAAAATACTTAAAATGAGTAAAAATACTTAAAAGATGTTAAAATGAGTAAAAACACGTAAAAATCAGTAAAAACATTTTAAAGTACTTAAAATGAGTAAAAATACTTTGAAGTCATCAAAGTCTGTAAAAAGTAACTAATGAAATGAACTCATGAAAGGCACCACTCTCTTCACACTGGGTGTGATTTTTTTTCTCTGTGGAACCGAGTCAAACTAAATGTAATGCCTCAACTCCTACATTCCAAGTGCTTGGTGGTCCCCAGTTCACACGTGATTATTTTGGGAGGTCGCGGCCGAAAAGGTTGAGAACCAAGGGAGAAATAGCCAACCTACAAGAACACAACACGTCACAACGCACGAACGCACCAAAGCGAGCAAGGACAACTTTGTGCTAAAGCAATGAAGTTAAAACAAAGTATGAGTAAAAATCACATTGTGGATTCATAATGAATCCGCCCCTTATCCACAGATGTTCTAACAGGGTCAGATTTTTTTATTCAAAGCGTGGCCCTCGTTTGCAAATGTAGGATTCAATTCACATTTTATTCAAAAGCAGCTGTTGCTCCAGTTAAGAACAGCTGCCCAAGGGAGGCATTCCTACCACTAAATGGGATAAACTAGTATCCAAGTTTACAAGGTGACCTAGGGTTTTTATCGTCTCCATGAAATTGCTCGTTTGGCGAGTCAAGTCCCCGGATGTGCGTTCATGTGTGTCAGCGACGCTGACAAACAGTTTTTTTGCTCTTTATGTCATATTTAGGGAGTGTTGTGCGTGTGTGTGTGTGTGTGGTGGGGGGGGGGGTCAATTAGGGTTTGATTAGGTCAACGAGAGCCACTCCTCCAACCCAGACAGGGGAGTGCGTTTCTTTTTCTCTCTACTTCCTTCTTCTTTTCACATGTATGTGTCAGACATGTGGAGGCAGCTCCAGCATGTTGACTAAGCCAGGCTCACTTCCTGAAAATGAGTCTCTGGCTGCCCCACCCCCCCCCCCTCCAGCCCCCCTCTACCCCGGAGGGCCCGTCGAGAGAGGCACATCCTTACAGGCGGCGGGACAGAGGATGCCGGCGGTGATGTTACACGGCACGCACTCAAAGAGGAGACAAAATCCATTATTCTGTGGTGTGTGTGTGTGTGGGGGCGGCAATTAGGCTTAACCACAATGAGGCTGTGTGCTCAGCCAGAGTATCACACTCCCCTATGGTTAGGTTTGCCTAACCGTGTTACTAGGTGAATGAGTCACGCTACACGGGCGCATGGCCAGGCACCCAGACGGAAAGGAAGCACGCTCTGATATTGAAGCCACTGTGGTGGTGGTGGTGGAGGACAGACATCAGTCTAAGATGGATGAGTTGCGATTAAGAACGTGACCGTGGGCCCAGCCTTAAGGCAGCTCTTCCTAAAACAGACTATTACAGATTACTACCGACTGGCAGTGGAATGAAGTCAGGAGATCAGTCGGTTGGAAAAAGTTGCTGAATGCACCCGAGAGCCGGCACCGACAGACGGCTACGATGGTGCTAAAAACTAGCCTGGTAAACCCTCCCTCCGGAAATCTCATTTCCATTTGATTTCAGGAGTGAGTCTGGCCTGATCCGCCTTTCTGCAATATTGGCTGTGCTGGAGTTGGGCGGGAGTAATACCGTTGACTGACAACCCCTTCAGCCAATGATAATTTTCCCCCTTCAGCCAATCAGCAGTTCACCAGTCTTAATGTGACGCAACGGGACTTTTGAGACAGCCATGCCCAAAATGGGTTGCCTTATTCGGATACATGGGTGTCACTGCCCGCCCCTACCGGTTCTCTAAATTTTTATTTTTAAATAGGCTTTGTCATGATTAATTGACCACATATATGAAGTTAAACAACTAAATTCTATCCAAAAGATATCTTATAAGTAAATTCCGTGCCTCAAAATAGAAGTTAGAGAGCTTTTTGAAGTAAAAAAAATAGCGGAGAATATAGCGGACAAGAAAAAGATGGCTGCCGTTCGTGTTTTGGGCTCACTCGAACTCGCCACCTGATTGGCCAACGTAAGCTGTCAATCACAGAACAATGAGCGACGACGCTGATAGGCTCGTACGTTTGGCGTACACAGCTAATATTGCAGAAAGGCGGATCAGGCCAGACTCACTCCAGGAATCAAATAGAAATGAGATTTCCGGAGGGAGGGTTTACCAGGCTAGCTAAAAACAGCCTATGCAAAAAAAAATTAGTGCAGTAAAAGCACAATATTTTCCTCAGAGATGCAGTGGAGTAGAAGTATTGAAAATTGGAAAGTAAAAAATACCTCAAAATTGTACTTAAGTACAGCGCTTGAGTAAATGTACTTAGTTACTTTACACCACTGCCGACGGTTCCCTACAACTTGTGACCCGACGGGACAGCGTACCCACCGGCCATTCAACAGCAGATTTTCGACAACAGACGCTTTCCAACACTTAAGACCTGAGAACGCATCTGTGTGTCATTTTTAGATTTCGTTGGGCTATTCAAAAATAGCAGATATACAAGCTCATAGCGCAGCACCGAGTGCCGCGCTATGAGCTTGTAGATCTGCTATTTTTGAAAAATCTTGAAAAAAAAAGTTTTAGGATTTTTTTTTTTAAACCGTTAGGATTTAGAAAACATTTGAAAAAAGAATCGCCTCAGGTCTTAAAGGGTTAACTGCCACTGACGTCGGTGCGGTGCAGAGCTACCTTTAGACCTCTTCAGCTTTCCCCGGATCAGGGTCCACTCGAAAAACTCTCGACAGTGCTCGCGGCCCACCCATTTGACCGGCTGCCGTGTCGTTAAGTGGTCAGAGAGGTGGACTGCGTGCATTTTCAGGGCATTTTAACGATCAATCACTCCATTGTGTTCTGGCTTGATTTGAGAGAAATTGGTTAAAATTCATCATTAAAATGTTAAGTGTTTTTTGGCAATTATTTGGGGGCACACTTGTAATATCCTAACGTCCCACTAGTGGGCCCGGGCCACGGGTTGGGAATCGCTGCTTCGGATAGGTCTGTCTTGGCTCTTCCTAAAACTCGCCTTGGGGTTCTTCTGTGTGTGTGTGTGTGTGTGTGTCCATGTGTGTGTGTCCGTGTGTCCGTGTGTGTGTGTGTGTGTGTGTGTGTGTGTGTGTGTGTGTGTGTAACCGTGTGTGTGTGTGTGTGTGTGTGTCTGCAGACAGGGGGTGTTGTCTTGTTTCCTCTGTAAATGTGGGCCTGTAAAGACCTTTCAGACTGATTAAGAGCTATAAATAAGTTGGAACCTAGATTTAAATGGGAACTCCAGATACGATTGCACTGGCTTCAGAGAAAAGTCCACCATCACAATATACTTTTACTATACAGTAAAAAGAATACTCACATCTGAAAGTAGCCGATCTACAAGCTCACATCGTAGACCGTTAGATGGATGGAAGAACAAAACAGCTCTTAATTGGTTAATGTATGTTTTGTAATAATAATCTAAAAATGCAAAGTAGCTAGTAACTAAACCAGTCAAATAATTGTAGTGTACACTGTAGTAAAAAGTACATTATTTGCCTCTGAGATGTAGTGGAGTAGAAGTATATAAAGTAACAAAAAAAACTGAAATACTCAAGTAAAATCTAAGTACCTCAAAATTATACTTAACCCAGTAAAACCGGGAAAGCATCTGTGTCATTTTAGAGTTATTACTATTATAATATTATTCAAAAATAGCAGATCTAGGAGCTTGTACATCTGCTATTTTAGATTTTTTTTTTTTTAAGTGTTCAGAAAAATGCTGAATAATTTTGATTTTTTTTTTTAACACAATCTTCTCTTCTGGAGGTCCCCGGCACAAAACATTTTTCAGATAAGAACAGTATACTTGAGTAAATGTACTTAGGTTACTCCACACCGCTGAGGTCCACTATAGGGGTGGAGTGCTCTGAATTAAGACCCCCCCCCCCCCCCCGCCTATCTTGTTTCCAAAACAGAAAAGAGGGGCTTGAATGTTGTCAGCATGGCTGAAGGACAAGTGTTTCCCCAAAGTTCCTGGACAAAGAGAAGCCGAGACACTGGCCTTACAAGCTGCTAATTACTGCTGTGGCTTGAATGGCGGCTGAGGAGCTGTTTGGACAGACAGACACTCAGCGGCTTCTTAACCCTTTCAGAGCCGGGAACGCATCTGTGTGTCATTTTAAGACGTCTTTGGACTATTCAAAAATAGCAGATATACAAGCTCATAGCGCGGCACCGAGTGCCGCGCTATGAGCTAACTCGTAGATCTGCTATTTTGTATTTTGTAACTCAAATCTTTGCATCTGGGGATTTTACAAATGTCTTCAAAAATCTTTTTTTATCCTTTTTGTTTGTTTTTTACTTTATGTTGCTATAATATCAGTGGTTCTCAAACTTTTCTCATGTGAAGGACCCCCAAAATTGTATGTATTTGTCCAAAGACCCCCCATCTCAAAATATTTTGTTCGCTTTAAAAATATATATATATTCAAAGATTTGCACAAATTTTCAAAAATCCACAAGTTCATGATGTTCTCTGAGCTTGCATAGCTGCTATTTTTGAATAGCCCGAAAATAAAATCTTAAAACGACACACAGATGCGTTCCCGGTCTTAAAGGGTTAAAAGAGGCATCATTCCATCTCTCCCCCGTCCCGGCGGGTCTCCTCATCTCCTCATCTCCCCCTCTCTCTGCTCTCTATAAGGGCTGACTCTGCAGCTATGAGGCAGACACAAAGTCCCCTCTGTCCTGGCCCGGCCCGGCCCGGGGAAGACTGGGGGCCCCCCAGCACAGAGCAGGCTTTGATAATGGCCCCTGGCCCCGGGAATCTCGCTTATATAGGCCTGTTGTGTATGTAAGACCTGCCAAGGGGGAACCTTAATGAATCAAAGACGTGCGCACACACACACACACACACACACACACACACACACACACACACACACACACACACACACACACACACACACACACACACACACACACACACACACACACACACACACACACACACACACACACACACACACACACACACACACACACACACACACACACACACACACACGAGGAGGAGGAGGAGGGAGTTGGTGGAGGAGGGGTTAGAGACATGGAGATGGAAGGAAAGGCAAGAGAAAACATCTCCGTAGAGGAAGATAAAGAGGAAGAAAGAAAGGGGGGAGTCAGTGGACTTGATTGAGTGGGCGATCTGATGATGAACATGGGGGTGAGAAATAAAAGAACAGACTCAAGAGGAATGAACGGGCTCGAGCCTCAAGTTTATGCTCGGTTGCACCACTGGTGTTGCCTGCCTGTAAATAGCAGATATATACTGTATATATATACACAAGCTCAATCCAATCCAATCCACTTTATTTATAGGGCACATTTAAAACAACGGTGTTGAACCAAAGTGTGGTACACTCAGTAACAACATACTAAAAAAAACAAGAGCAAAACAATACACAATAAACAGGACAACACATAGACACAATGCCTAGTGGAAACAGCCACTCTCAATCTGAATTCTCAAACGCCAAGTGAGTTTTCAAACGTGATTTAACACATTGGGTGCCAGAGGTTTATTAAAATATTATACGTTGAGTGCCTGCATTTCTTCCATCCACTTGCGTTATACGTTTCGTGCTGCAGAAGCCCCGACGCGGAAGTGCATGTAAACAAAGCGTGCGTGCGAGACGGCGGAGGGTCCCGACTAACGCCTGGAACAATAATATTTCTAACGCGATCCTCCATTGCAGCGTGATCGCCGATCGAAAACGGCTCGTTTTCACCACGTTAAAAAGAAATGGAGATATTAAGCTTTTAGTCTAGGAGATAACATTGAAAACGCCGACCGGAAGGATTTTTTACATGGAGCCAGATCCAGCCTCTTCTTCTCAGAAACTCCTTGGGTGATGTCAAAGTTTCGTTTTAGCGCCCCACGTGGCCCACATGTATAAAAATAGAATTGGGTCAAAAACGGTCCGGACCGTTTTCGGCACTTCTCGTTTGGATCCTCAAAAACGGTCCGGACCGTTTTTGGCATTCAATGTGTTAAACACAGGCAGGGTTTGAGACACTCCGACACAAGTTTGGGCGCTACGGCGGAAAATGATCCATCAACGTGTCATGAAATGACGCGTTGTGAGCTTGTAGATCTGCTATTTACTGAGCACGACGCCGGCACGCAACTAAGTATAAATCAGGCTTCAGCCGGACAGGAAAGAACAGATGAAGCTGTGGTTGGTAACTGGCCCAGGATGACATGGATGGGGAGATTCTAACTTTTTGTGGGTTTTTTTTGTAAATGAACGCCCGACTTGATCATACTACAGCGTCACACAGAAGCATCAAAAGTAAGCGCTTCGAGCTTGTGGATCTGCTACGTAATAATTGTGACAGGCCTACTACCCCTATGCAGAGTGCCTTCAGAAGCTGGCCTCTTGGACGTACAGTATAAGACCAGATACGAGGTGCACGTATGTACAGTGAGTATACAACGCAACGTTGAGCTGGACGTCCGACTCTGACCGTGAACACGAAAGAGGAACCAACGGGTTGAGAAACGGTGCTGTAATCCACTGACTCACAGCCGTAAAATCCCCTCGCCTATCTCACACTGAAACGCCACCTGGTAAGCAAATATGACATAACTGTGGCACAATGAGATGTACCACAGTGAAACAGTGAATGTGTGTGTGTGTGTGTGTGTGTGTGTGGGGGGGGGG
>NC_137621.1:17106059-17231059 GCF_963280865.1 Gymnoscopelus braueri | reverse complement strand
TACAGACAGGCAGCCACCCTCATTAGAATTTTTCACATTCCTCTCTTCACAGGCACCAGCTAGCAGTCCTCCTCTTCCTCTCTCCGTTGCACTTTATATACCAACCACACGGCTTCTAAACGCTGGGCGAGCCGCAAAGCCTCGAGTCGCCCAGCGAAGAAGACAAGCTGGGTATATAAACCCCCCCCCCCTCGCCCCCAGCCCCCCTCAATTCAAAATACGGAGGCACTAAACCACCTCAAGCCCGTCTTCAACCGAATCATGACTTTATGGACCGTGAAGTTGCGGAATTCTTGAGCCGAAAGCATTATTTTACACTTTGGCTATTCAAAAATAGCAGATATACAAGCTCATAGCGCGGCACCGAGTGCCGCGCTACGAGCTTGTAGATCTGCTATTTTGAAAAAATCTTGAAAATGTGTGCAAATCTTTATATTGTTTAAAGCGAACATTTGTAAGTCTATTCTTTGCTTCTGGGGGGTCCCTGGAACAAAACATTTTTGAGGGCCAAATGCATATCATTTCGGGGGTCCTTGACATGAACATTTTTTGAGCTGATATAGAAACAAACGTTTTTTTCAGAAAACTGTTGGGATTAAGACACTTTGTAGAATCGGCTTCAGGTCTTAATGGGTTAAGTACATTACTTGAGTAAATGTACAGTAGTTACTTTCCACCACTATGGCTACGCTATTAGCTTAGCACATTGCAGAGTGACTTGCGGTTTGGTTTTTTTCCCCTGGACAAGGGAAGACCACCTAAGCTGTTTGAGCAGCGCAATTAGCTCTGTAGAGAGAGGAGTGGAATGGCCCTGTTGGAGTGAGGCGCAGACATTAGTTATGTCAAACCCCCCCCCCCCCCAACCGGCCCACCCACCCACAAACACTGTCATCTGAAAAGAGGGATTCTTTTACCATTACTATTTTTTTTGTTTTTTTGAACCCATTCAATCCGGGAACACATCCGTGTCACTTAAGATGTCTTTGGCTATTCGAAAATAGCAGATCTACAAGCGCCGAGTGCACCGAGTGCCGCGCTATGAGCTTGTAGATCTGCTATTTGTTCAACGAACATCGTGAAAATGTGTGCATATATTTAAATATAACGTATTAAAAGATGTGCACATATCTTACAAAATCTACTGTATATATATTATAAATTTTTAACTCAAATCTTTGCTTCTGGGGGTCCCTGGAACAAAATATTTAGAGATGGGGGGGTCTGCAGACAAATACATATCATTTTGGGGGTCGTTGACATGAAAAAAGTATTCAAACATTTTAAAAAAGAACCACTGATATTACATAAGCAACATACGTTTTTTTTTTAAATGTTCGCTTTAAAAAACAAATATTCAAAGATTTGCACAAAATGTCATGATAAAAAAATAATAAAAAAAAGATCTACAAGCTCATAGCGCGGCACTCGGTGCCGCGCTATGAGCTTGTAGATCTGCTTTTTTTTTTATAGCCCAAAGTAATGGTTATACAGTAGCTGAAAATAAATAAAAAAAGATACCGGATTGAATGGATTAAACAACGTGAAGCATCTCAGGTGGCAAGTTTTTATCTGACTTTCTCTCCAGACACAAAACAGGAAAACCTTGGGATCTGTAGGAGAGGAAACCAGGGAGAAGACTTTGGAAGAGGAACAGCACTGTCCATGGATGTGGCTTGGCGTGCGCCTCCAGAGACTCCCGAGGTGTGTGTTGTGTTGGAGAGAGAGCTGTGTGGTTGGCTCCGCTCCGCTCAGCGCTGCTGCACAAAATGTGAACCAGCGCTTCTCAAACTTTTTCCAAGTCAAGGACCTCCCCAAATTGATGTATTATTATTATTATGTATTATACGAGCTTGTAGATCTGCTATTTTTGTAGTGTAAAATAATGGTTAAAAATCTAAAACGACACAGATGCGTTCCCGGTCTTAGTGGATTAACTTCTTGTTAGAGCATAAATGGAGCTACAGTAAATGAACCATCACAATGCTTGGTCTTGGCAGACACAGTTTTAAGAGTCTCTGGACGTAGTTGTTTGCATGCAGTTCCAGCTCCCATGTAATACAAAGCCCCAATTAGCCTCTTGTTGTGCTAGAACCCACAACAACTTCCTCCTATCAGGAAAAAAGAATCGGCCTACTTGGGGATCCATAAGCTCTTTCACCGCTCACATGCATGCATGACTGCACGTACGCACACCCACCCACCCACCCCCACACACCCACACACACACACACACACACACACACACACACTTCAATTACAAAGGCATCTGGTGGCATTATCAACCACTTGAACCCTGTATACTTTTTTTCCCCAACCTCTACGTCGCTCAATATCTTCGGTGAAAATAGACGATCTACAAGCTCACAACGTGCCGCAAACTTGTAGGAGCAGCTATTTCAACCTAATGCTCCCCCCCCCCCCCCAAGAGAGGGAGGCTAAAGTTTCATGAGGGTTAAAAAATGACAACAACCACTCCTCTATTCTCCTCTACAGTGTAGTAGAAAACACAAACAGTCAACCATTTCAACGCATGCGCACGCACGCACGCACGCACACGCACACACACACACACACACACACACACACACACAACACACACACACACACACACACTCACACACACACACGCACACACGAACCGCTAACCTCTCTGCAACCTACCATTCATAAAAAGGTGAAAAAGAGTCAAAGAGGGTTTGTTGTTGGGTGACGGCGTTCCCTGAGAGAACGCTTTGAAGCTGAGAACGCTGCTGCAGGCCCCGGGGCCAACGCAGAGTAGATGAGAGAGAAGAGACCGAGTCAGTCAGACACGCTAACAAGCAGACAATGCTGGAAGAAGTACTACATTTTTTTTTACTTAAGTAAAAGAATCAACGCTGCAATATTGAAATAATCTGTTACAAGTTAAAGTCCGGAATTCAAAATGCCCTTGAGTAAAAGTACAAAAGTATTGGTATCAAAATGTGCTTAAAATACAAAAAGTAAAAGTACTCATTATGCAAAATGTCCCATTTCAAGTTCTAAAAAAAATAGCAGATCTACAAGCTCACAACGCGTCGCAAAACTGTACTACAGTACTAGAGTAAAATATACTTCATTGCCTGGGCGTCACTTATGTGTTTGCAGCACTGCAGTGTCCCATTGTTTTCCTGGTGAAATAGGCCAGATTTATGCTCAGTTGTAAGCGTGTGTCATTGTCACTGAAAATAGCAGATCTGCAAGCGTTGTGACCTTGAAGATCAGCTATTTTTGTTGTGCGACACAGAGCGCGTGCAAGTATAAATCAGGGGGGAGGTGACATCGGCCTGATTTAGGCCTTAGTTCCGTGCTGGTGTCACACATCAAAAGCAGCAGATCTACAAGCTCACAACCTAGTTCTGCTATTGTTGCTATTGCTATTTGTGTTGCCATTACTGCTGGTTTTGTTGCAATTTTTTATGTTGAGCGACACAATCATGCACTGTGGGGACTGGGGTTGTGAGCTTGTAGATCGGCTATTTTCACAAAGTCTGCCTATTTCTTACAAAATATTTGACAGTTTGGCCAATTTGGTATTAAAAAGGGTCTTAAAAGTAACTAAAATGTAACTTTAGAAATGTGCAGATAACCTGTGTACACTTATACTGTATGTTGGTTTGTTTACTGTTGAGTGAGACAACAATGTTGCACATTAAGCTAATCCTCTGGGGACCCCGCAAAATAATTTGTGGACCCTTGCTGTATGGTGTGTGTATCCCCCCCCACCCCCCCCCCCCCGGCATGTGGAGACACTGATTTATAGGATGCAGAGACACACAGAGAAAAAAAACGATTTAACCTCTCTCTTCATCTCCCTGCGTCAACACCATGTTAATTACTATATGCTGTTATCCCTTCTATTTTAATCACTGATGGAAACTGCTACACCCTGTTTGTGGTGCTACAGTGTCTGTCACACACACGCACACACACACACACACACACACACACACACACACACACACACACACACACACACACACACACACACACACACACACACACACACACACACACACACACACACACACACACACACACACACACACACACACACACACACACACACACACACACACACACACACACACACACACACACACCCCAGCCTGTGATGGGGGGTGTGTATGTTTGCTAACAAACCACTGGCTTCGTGGCCCTTTAGATGTTAAGAAGGGATTATTTACCTTTTTCAGGGGAGCATGGAGGAAAGGTCACTGTCACTACTACAAAATGTCCCTGTCCCAGTGCCCAGCCCTGCGTTGCCCCATTTAACACAGCACGCTGCTGGGACAGAAAGAAAGGAGCAAAAAAAAAAAACTCTCTCTCCTCTCCTCTTCCTCCTTGCACTGGAGCTAATGGAAGTGGCCCGGTTGCTCAATCCAGCGAGGCAAACCTTAGTGGAGAGGCCTGCGAACACTTACTGCATTGTTAGCTGTGATTGGGTTTCAGAATAACATTCAGGAGAGCAGAAATAGCTCCGGAAGCTGAACCAAAAAGAGATGTGAGAAGTGGGAGAGTCTCTCGTCATCATCATCCCACTGCCTGTGTGATATGAGCTGTCATGGACTGAAGCGGGAGTAGGTGAGGGAGAAGACACTGAGTCAGTCAGACGCGCTAACAAAGCGTACAGAGGCTGGAACGAAGTGAAATATTTTTGCAAATCTTTGAATATATATATATACATTTTTAACTCAAATCTTTGCTTCTCGGGGTCCCTGGAAAATAGGGTTAGGGCGCATATAATTTTGGGGGTCCTTGACGTGAAAACTGTTTGAGAACAGTAGCAAAATACGTTTTTGTAATTTTGTAGAATCCCCAGAAGCAATGATTTGAGTTAAAAATGTTCACTTTGACAAATTTATCTATTCAAAGATTTGCAAAAATTTTCACGGTTTAAAAAGAAAAATGCAGATCTACAAGCTTGTAGCGCGGCAAGAAATCTAAAGATTACACACAGATGTGTTCCCGGTCTTAATGGGTTAAGTAAAAGTGGCAATACCACAATGTAGAAGTATGCTCTGTCACAAGTAAACGGCCTGTATTCAAAAGTACACAAAAAGTAGAAAAATCTATCTCAATATTGTACTACAGTACTAGACTAAATGTACTTACGGTTGCCTGGGCAACCAAGTAGTACGTACATTTTAAACAGCATGGCACAGTACAGTACAGTAGGCCTACAGTAAAACATTTGGGCTAAAAATGCTATCCTATCCCTCTCTTGTGTGGCAGATTCTCTTCATTGTGGTTCTATAAAAATTTGGAGGTCTAATCAGGGGTGCAGTAGCCTCGGAAACCCAGGCTTTTTTTTTTGTTACAAAAGAAAAAAAGCCTGGGGGAGCCATGCAGGAACGATGGTCTTGGACCTTGTTATCTCCTAACCAATCAGAGTGCAGAGGGGCGTCGCTCTAAATTTTGTGACGTCAGCGTGCTCCGTGCACAGGCCGAGGGGGGGAGGGGAGGGGAGGCGGGGACATAGATTGGTGAAGCAATAGGAAGCCACGCACAAATCCGGGCGGCTGTGTTTGGGTCCGCCCTTCAAGACCATGGATTGAGCTCGTAGCCTCAGGCTAGGGGTGCAGTGGTGGCCCCAAAAAAGAAAAACTGGAGGGACGCCGTGGCGTTGCGTGAAGCGTCACGCGACACCGTGGCGTTACGGCTGTTTTTTTTGGCAGGATCACGGAAGTGCACGCGCATTCCCCACGATTCATGAGCCAAGTACCCATGTTTACAGGTGAGTGTACAAATGCGTCCTCGCTCCTCACATACACAGCGGTATATATAAGCAACACAGCATTTTGGCTACAGTACTGTGCTGCTGGAACAATTATACAATTAAGACCGGGAACGCATCTGTGTCATTTTAGATTTCTTTGACTACTCAAAAATAGCAGATCTACAAGCTTTGTATATCTGCTATTTTTGAAAAATCATGAAAAATGTGTAACAAAATCTTTGCTTCTGGGTGGTTAGTGGAACAAAATGTAAAAATGTTAAAAAAAAAATATATATATATATATATTCAAAGATTTGTACACATTTTCACGATAAAAAAAAGAAATGCACATCTAATCGCAATTATTTGTATGATAATTAATCGTCACGTAAAATGTTCATAATCGTGACAGTCCTATAGGTGAGCAGAGCAGAGCAGAGCGGGACATGGGGCATCGATACCGCACCGTACCGTACCGTACTATAGATCATGGCATTTGGAGTTTGGGAGATGAGACGGGTCGGTGTGTTAGCATGCACCGCTACACACTGCGCTGAAACACGCCCCGAGGCTGGGAACACTGTGACCACACTGCCGTGTGCCTCAGTGTCCTGCTGCTCTGTGCACGTGTGTGCACGTGTGTGTGTGTGTGTCTATTAGTCACTTCCCCAGTGCCAGTCTAAAACTGGGCCCAGGCCAAAACACCCATTTAGTCCCCACAGCCACCAGCAATGGAAATACAATGGGGACACTCAATGTTTCCTCAAAAACCTCTCTCGCGCACACTCTTGATACTGCGGTAGGACCCCTTGCCCGGCCGCGGTCGTTGTAAGGTTTTGAACAGTTTGTGACTTGGGTGGTACATGTCCTTGATGATGCGCTTGGCTTTGACCACGCACCGCTTTTTGTACAGATCCTGGAGCGCTGGGAGCTCGTCTCTCATTATTCGCTCTGCCGATCGCACTACTCGCTGTAGGCTGATCTTTTCTCGGGCAGTGCAGTTCCCATACCAGGCCGTGACACAGCCTGTTAGGACGCCTTCAACCGAACTGTTGTAATACAGCCTGAGGATGCGATGTCCTACTCCGAGCTTCTTCAGGCGGCGGAGCCAGTACAGTCGCTGCTGAGCCTTTTTCTTCACGTGTGTGGTGTGCGTCTCCCATTTTAGGTCCTCCTCGATGTGTACTCCGAGGAACTTGAACTCGCTGACCCTTTCCACTGCAGCACCGTCGATGAGGATGGGCGCATGGTCTCTCCGCGGCCTCCTGAAGTCCACGATCAGTTCTTTGGTCTTGTCGACGTTAAGAGCGAGGTTGTTCTCCCGGCACCAGAGTGCCAGTGAGTTGATAATAATAATCTCCTCTCTGTAGTCAGACTCGTCGTTGTTGACGATTCGGCCTATCACTGTCGTGTCGTCCGCGTACTTTATGATGGTGTTGGAGACATGTGTGGCTATGCAGTCATACGTGTACAGGGAGTAGAGGAGAGGGCTCAGCACGCATCCCTGGGGTGCTCCAGTGTTGAGGGTCAGGGAGTCAGATGTGATGCTGCCCATTCTCACCACCTGATGTCGGTTGGACAAGAAGTCCTGTATCCAGTCGCACATGCTTGGGTGTAGCCCTAGGTCTCTGAGCTTTTTGTCAAGTATTGCTGGGACAATGGTGTTGAATGCTGAGCTGTAGTCCACAAACAGCATACGTACATATTTGTCCTTCAGCAGCTTGTTGTCCATGTGCGAGAGGACGGTGTGGAGAGCCATGGCGATAGCGTCGTCGGTGGATCTGTTTTTGCGGTATGCATACTGCCACGGGTCCAGCGAGGCAGGTAGCGTGGAGCTGATGTATTCCCTCACCAGTTTCTCGAAGCACTTGCTGACGATCGGGGTGAGAGCGACAGGTCTCCAGTCATTCAGGCATGTCACTCTGGCCTTTTTGGGAATGGGCACAATGGTTGACATTTTGAACCCTGCAGGGACCACAGCCTGGGAGAGGGAGAGGTTAAAGATGTCAGCGAAGACACCCGCCAGCTGGTCTGCACATGCCTTAAGGACCCGGCCTGGAATCCCATCAGGTCCGGCTGCCTTGTGGATGTTGACCCGTGCGAAGGCTGTACGCACTTCTCTCTCCGAGATGGTTAGAGGGTTCTCCTCTGCTGGTGCTGCTGATGGCCCCGCTCGGCTGCCGCGGTTGGAGCTGATCTCGAACCGGCCGTAGAAAGTGTTCAGTTCGTTGGGGAGGGAGGCAGGCGGGTTCACCTCGCTTCTGGTTCTTGTTTTGCAGTCTGTCAAGGTGTGTACCGCCTGCCACGTGCTCCTGATGTCGCCATTGCTGAGTTGGTCTTGCATCTTTTCAGTGTAGGCCTTTTTCGCCTTCCTGATGGCACTGTTTAGGCCCGCGCGTGTTGTGTTGCGCGTTTCCACGTCGCCAGATTTGAAACCAGCATCCCGTTCATGCAGATGTGCACGTACTCCGCTGTCCATCCATGGTTTCTGATTGGGATAGATCCGAACTGTCTTTTTTGGGACTATGTCGACTATGCACTTACTGATAAAGCCAGTGACTGAGTCTGAGAGTTCGTTGATATTATTCCCAGCGGCGTTCTTAAACATCCCCCAGTCAGTCTGGTAGAAGCAGGATTGTAGCATAGCGTCTGTGTCCTCAGACCAGATTCGGATCTCCTTCTCAACGACCGGCTCCCTTTTTAGCCTCTGTTTGTAGGCAGGTAGCAGCTGTATGGTGTAGAGGTCAGAGCTTCCTAGCGGTGGGCGGCCGAGAGCTTGGTATCCATCCTTGAAGGGCGTGTAGCAGTGGTCAAGAATATTGTCACCACGGGTACTGCAGGTGACATGCTGGTGGAATTTGGGAAAGACCAGAAGTGCTTGTCTATCACAACTCCTTAGACACCCGACGGTGTAGGAAAAAAAGAGCTAAAAAATACTAAAAAGAAGAAAAAACGTTGCGACGCTTCGGAGCGTGTACGGAAGCAGCCTTCCTCCATGGCACTCCCAGTACAGGGACATGCGCTGTGCACGAATTGTGTCAGTGCGGGCCGCGGACCATATGTGGCGCCTCGCACAAATCTGTGGAGACCGGAGCGGCTTTGATTGGTAAAATCGCGGCTTACTTCCTGATCTAAGGCCCGCCCACTTGTAGGCCAATGTTCACACGTTCTGAACGACCCTCCCAACAGATTCAGTAGCTCAGCTCTGAATCTGTTCTTGAGAGATTAGCTGGACACCTGGACACGGACACACACACCTCCCCTCTGCAGTGCTGGTTTCTGCCGGACAGCAACATTATTACACAAACCAGTGATTTTTAAATTAGCAGCTGATGACATTTTATTCCAATCACACACACACACACACACACACACACAGACAGATGTGACCAATGACCATGTTGTTCCTAAAAACAATCATTGTTCAATAGTATTCCACACAAAAGATCAAAGTTGCCGGATTTGTGTTTTTTCGGCAGGTGTGTTCTACTTCGTCCTGTAAGAGTGTGGTGCAAAAGTAGCGAAAATAGCCGATCTACAAGTTCACAACGTGTCGGGATGCAACGCATTGTGAGCTTGTAGGTCGGCAATCTTTTTCAAACACATTTTGGAAGTGAAAGTGGTAGATTCTGTCTGCGTTTGAACCAACGAAAAGCATAACAAGAGCTTGTGACTAAAATAATAACTACATTGGATCGATTCGAACGCAGGTTCTTTTTGTCCATTTCCTGAGAAGTAACCGGGTTTCGGACAGTACTGAAATGTTTGAAAATAGCCGATCTACAAGCTCACAACGCATCACATCGCGACGCGTTGTGAGCTTGTAGATCTGCTATTTTCAAATAGCCTAGGTATAAAATAAAACTAAAGTGGTTAATGTATGTTTCATAATGTAATAATGTATATCTGCAAAGTGCCTGGCCTACTTGTTGTTAACTAGTTGTACGAACTCTTGTTTTATTGTTGTATTGTTTTATTGGATCTTGTTTAGTCGATACACTTATTTGTTTTAGCTCTTGCTCATTTGATTTTGCTATTTTGTCTCATCTGTCTAAGAAAGTAGGTAGCTGATATATTGCACTTTTACCTTAGCGCTAGGTATACTCTTGGTTGCTTGTTTTTGCAGAAAACGCACTTAAGACTTCTGGTGATTAGTAGTTTTCGTTCCCTACCTATGTTGAATGCACTTATTGTAAATCGCTTTGGATAAAAGCGTCTGCTAAATGACTGTAATGTAATGTAATGTAATGTAACTAGTAACTGAAGTTTTCAAATAATTAATTAATACTATAATTGTACTTATGTACAGTACTTGAGTACATGGTACAGTACTTAAAGGAAAGGAGGAGTTCACCAAAAAAATTACTTATTTTCTATCAATTACACACCCCATGAAGCCTTGATTGCGTGGATTTATTTTAGTTTTTGTGGCATTCATTGTGACAATAATTTGATGACCGTGTGTATTTCCGGTAGGAGACACAAATAATCTACTTTGTGTCTCCTACGGGATACATTAGCCGGTAGGAGACGGGAATCAAATTATTGGCTTAGGAATGCCACAAAAACAAAAAATAATCCATGGATTCAAGGCTTCATAGGGTGTGCAATTGATAGAAAATAAGTAATTTTTTGGGTGAACTCCTCCTTTAAGTTACTTTCCATCACTGCAGATGCCAATATGCTGCATAGATATAGGAGCGGCGGTGAAGGTCAGTTGACAGAGACCTGACAGATTCTATGTGTTGGGGGGGGGGGGGGGGGTGTCAACATGGCACACCCCCGCAATGTTTGGAAGTAATCCAGTAGCCTGAGTGTCCCCTAACATCCTCGGTCACAAGCCTCACACACACAACACACACTTAAAACCCTCTCTATGGCAGACAGTGCTTCTCACAGAGTGGTCCTTGGGGGTCCTTATTAACGCGCCTTATTAAAGCTCATAGCGCGGCACTCGGTGCCGCGCTATGAGCTTGTAGATCTGCTATTTTTTTATAGCCAAAGGACAGAAATGGACTAAAATGACAGAGATGCGTTCCAGATCTTAATGGGTTAAGATTGGAAGTGATGAAGTGATGGAAAAAGTACTCAAAGGTTTTACTTAAGTAAAAGTATCAATAATGCAATGTAGAAGTACTCTGTTATACAAGTGAAAGTCTGGAATTCAAAATTTACTATACGAGTAAAAGTACAAACGTATTGGTATCAAAATGTACTCAAAGTACCAAAAGTAAAAGTACTAAAATGTTTGAAAATAGCAGATCTACAAGCTCACAACGTGTCGCGATAGGACGCGTTGTGAGCTTGTAGATCGGCTATTTTCAAATAGCCTAGGTATAAAATAGGGCTAAAGTGGTTCATCTATGTTTTATAATGTAATATAGTATTTATATCTGCAAAGTAACTGGTAACTAAAGTTTTCAAATAATTGTAGCAATATTTGCCTCTGAGATAGAAGTGGAGTAGAAGTAAAAGTATAGACAATTGGAAATACTCCGGTAAAGTAAAAGTACCTCAAAATTGTATTTAAGTACAGTACTTGAGTAAATGTATTTAGTTACTTTACACCACTGCTGAACAAAAACACTCTAAATATCACTTATACCACATTAACCCTTTAAGACCGGGAACGCATCTGTGTCATTTTAGATTTATTTGGCTATTGAAAAATAGCAGATATACAAGCGCTATGAGCTTGTAGATCTGCTATATATTTTTTTTAATCGTGAAAATTATGTTTTTATATATTTTTTCAGTGGCCTCAGGTTTTTTAGAAGTGGCCTCAGGTCTTAATGGGTTAAAAAAATGTCAATGTTGTGACAAATGGCTCATCTAGCACGAGCTGGGAGAACAGAACATGTCATCATGGTTCTCTCTCTCTCTCTCTCTCCTCCAGCAAATGTTACAAGTGTTAACCAAAACACAGATCTAGCAACATAATGTGCAGATCCTCTGACAGACTGCAGTGACTCATGAAAAAAACATGGGAATGTCCAGTGGCTCCCGCAGACTGCAGTGAGGAAATGGACAGCAGCCGGAAGGGGGGGGGGGTACTTAAAAATACCACAACCTGTCTGGTTTCAGAGCCACGAGGTTTTATTTAAAAACGCACACGCACACGCGCACACACACACGGAATGGAATCCTTTTACAGCTCGAGACCCTAATCCTTTATTAAAATTGTCTGATGGGATGGCAGGTGGACCACGGCCACGTCACTGACATAACCATAAACAAACCTGATACGGCCATATAGTCTGGCTACGCGAGGCTAAGGCAGGACCACGGCCACGTCCCTCTGACTCAGACATAGCCACAAACAAAGCCGATACGCCTATATATATATATATATATATATATATATATATATATATATAGGCAGGACCACGGCCAGTTCACTCTGACATAACCATAAACAAACGCGATAAGTCCGTATATAGGCATGTCACTATGACTCACACATAACCATAAACAAACCCGATGCGCATATATGGTGCTCCGGTTGTCCAGAGCCACGGATCCGGCAGCTATGCCCATATATGGTCATGTGCATGTATATATGAGACCAACCGACTTCAAACTCGGCGCACACATCGGCAAGGGCTCGAGGGAATGCGGTCCGCGGCACCGAGTTGTTCGGTTCTGCGGTTGTCCAGAACCGTTGATCCGACCGACATGTCCATATTTGGGAATGCCAATATACAGGGTATGGCCATATACGAATGACATCAGGGATCTCTCTATATATGGGCATAAAAGGGACACAGAGTCACAGACAGACGGGTACAATGGGTACTCTGAACTCTATCGGTTCGCTTTAAACAATATATATATTCAAAGATTTGCACACATTTTCTAAAATTTCCAAAAATAGCAGATCTACAAGCTCATAGCGCAGCACTCGGTGCCGCGCTATGAGCTTGTAGATCTGCTATTTTTTGAATAGCCAAAGTGTAAAATAATGCTTTTTAGCTCAAATGAAAAAGTGACACAGATGCATTCCAGGTCTTAATGGGTTAAATATTTGAAAATCATTAGAATGTTTTTTTTTTATTATTTGAAAAAAAAAGTAAAAAATAAATAAAAGAATTAAGCAAAGGTAAAACCAAATAGTAAGTCGTGTGACCCATGAAAACAGCAATGGGTCGCGGACGCCATGTTTGTGAACCACTGGCCTAGGAGGACAATGACATGTTGCTGTGGCCCTGTGGGCCTCCGTCCCCTTATGTTGACGGGGGGGGGGGGTTGGTGACGAGAGCTGATGTGACAGGCTGAGCAGACGGTGTGGGAAGAAGGGTCAGGAACTCTCTGACCAGAACAGCATCAGCATTAGGCCAGTGGGAGAGTGCTGCTGAACGCAACATCACTGGAGGCTGGTCTGGTGATAAAAGCTCCAGCCCCAGTAATGGGGGGGGGGGGCGGCACTCAAATAAAGTATCAACCAAACATTATTGTCGCTGTCGGGCAGAAACCTCTTATCTCCATATTTTAACTTTGTGTTTTTTTCCCCGTAAATCAACCCATTGAGACCTGAAGCCGATTTCTACAAAATGTCTTCTAAATCCCAACAGTTTTCTGAAAAACGTATGTTTCTATATCAGTATCTATACTCAGTGCTGCGCTATGAGCTTGTATATCTGCTATTTTTTAATAGCCAAAGTGTAAAATGCTTTTTTAGCTCAAATTTAAAAAAAAATTATCACAGATGCGTTCCAGGTCTTAATGGGTTAACACCCTACTGGATCATACTACAGCGTCACACAAAACGTGTAACTTTTTTTTAAGATTTACACCAATAAATGACATAACCAAAATAGGGACACCAAAAATCGGATGAATAATGGCCGATATATCAACCAAACCAATATGTGGGTCTGGTTCTAGTCTTTTTTTTTTATTATAGTATTTTATGATCCAAGGAATCCAGGGGGGGGGGGGAGACCTACGGTCCACAGGTTGAGGAGCACTGCTGTAGTGTTTAGCAGTGGTGGAAAAAGTATTCCCATTTTTTACTTAAGTCAAAATATCAATACCCTAGTGTAGAAATTGTCTGTGACAAGTACAAGGTCGGTATTCAAGTATTGGCATAAAAATGTACTTAAAACACCAAAAGTAAAAGAAGGTCCCATTTCACACGTTTTCAAATGTATAAAAATCATTTTATACGCGTCGCAAAGCGATGCGTTGTGAGCTTGTAGATCGGCTATTTTGAAATTGCCAAAGTATATATACATAGGTCTGAAGTGGTTTTGTAATAATAATCCAAATCTACAAAGTAACTTGCAAGTTTTCAAATAATTATAGTGGAGTAAAAGTACAATATTTGCCTCAGAGATGTAGTGGAGTAGAAGTAAAAGTATTGAAAATTGGAAATACTCCACTAAAGTACTTCTTTTTTTTTAACTCAAAATGTTACTTAGGTACAGTACTTGAGTAAATGTACTTAGTTACTTAACACCACTGGTCCTGTGAGTGCACAGTCAAGGTGAAAGCTTCATTAATATCCCCTCACAGTGGCCAAATAGCTGCTGCAACGCTGCCACACATTAATTGCTTTGCCTTGATGCTCAAGATGTGTGCTGTGCTCTGGAAAAGACACACACTTTTAATTAACCCCTTCAAACGTTATGTGGATCATGAGGAGGAGGGGAGAAGGTTGGTTGGGGGGGAGGGAGGGGTGGGGGGGTTGGAAGCAATGGTGGAAGAAGTAACTCATAATAGCAGCAATGCCACGACGTAGAAAAATACAGTTACAAGTACACTGTAAAAGGCCTGTATTCTAAATTTTACTTGAGTAAAAGTATTATCTTATATATATCGGCCTCAAAATATACTTTAAAGTACCAAAGGTATAACTACGGTACTCAAGTTTTCCAAAATTTCTCCAAATCAAAAAGTCCGGAATTCAAAATGTGCTTGAGTAAAAGTACAAAAGTATTGGCATCAAAATGTACTTAAAGTACCAAAAGTAAAAGTACTAATTATGCAGAATGTCCCATTTCAAGTTTTCAAATGTATAAAAATCTCTTGAAAATAGCCGATCTACAAGCTCACAATGCGTTGCGATGAGCTTGTAGATCGGCTATTTTCAAATGGCCGAAATGTATAGGGGCTGAAGTAGTTACTGTATGTTTTGTAATAATAATCAAAATCTACAAAGTAACTAGTAACTAAAGTTTTCAAACAATTGTAGTGGAGTAAAAGTACAACATTTGCCTCTGAGATGTAGTGGAGTAGAAGTAAAAGTACCGAAAATTGGAAATACCTCAGTAAAGTAAAAATTCCTCGAAAAGTGTACTTAACCTACAGCACTTGAGTAAACATACTTACAGTAGTTACTTTACACCACTGCGCTCAATCATATGGGATGGTTAAAATTGCACTCAAGTAACAGCACTTGAGTAAATACTTTTATACTTTCCACCACTGTTTTTTTTTTAAGGGGATTTCTTTTTAGGGGGGGGGTGTGGTGTGGCGTGGTGTCGAAACTCCTCGTAGGAGAAATATAAAAGCGTTAAAGAGCCGCGCTAAGCACTTCTTTAGCGGGATGAAAACCTTGAGGCTTGCTAGGTGCTGAGTACAGGGGAAAAGCTGGATGGTATAGCTGGGTGTCGGAGGGTTGTCAGTGGAGACTAGAGAGAGAGAGAGAGAGAGAGCATGCAGTGATGAAAGGGAGAGAGAGAACACAGGAGGAGGCTGGGGACCCATTATCCTGCCCGGGAAATCCCCATGGGGACTATACAGGGGGGGGGCTGTCTCACCATTATGACATTTCACTCCACCATTCATTGTCACACAAATAATTTGCGATTAACGATTTCATTTTGTCGTTTCTGTCGTTGAAACGTTATTGGAACATAATGAATAAATGATTGTACATTGCCTTTTTTTGGCTTTCAGCCTTCATAAAACGAAAGTTGCACAGGGCTAGATATGACGCATAACTTCAATATACAAAGAAATTACTGTCATATTTAATACTTTTATACTTTGTATAATTTTATAAAAAGCTAAATGGCGGAGAGGGTCAGGGTTGACCCTGCTTTTTTTATATTTGAAAATGTATGAAACATTTTCAACATAATTGCGATTAGACGATGATGTAATAATTGTGACAATAATAATAATTGTGATTGGTCATTGGGGACACCTCTGACTGTCACCATCTCTCTGGAGGCACAGTGAGGAGGAGACCAGGGCTTTTTACAGGGCATTTTACTTGACGAATTGTCGCTCAAATAATTGCGATTTAATTGTCTAGTTTTTATTTGTTGACGAAATGTTCAATATATTTAGTCATAGTTTTAATCATCGTAGCTTAGTTTTTATTTCGTTTTTGTCAGTGAAAAAAAGGTAGTCGACGAACATTTTTCGTCTACGAAATTAACACTGGCTTGAACACCCTGTATGGTCATATATGTCAACTATGTTGGCAAAATATTATTATCAGTAAATCATGTCACTGATAATCAGGCATAGTCATGTATTTCAACTGTGTTGCAGATTTTTTATTTTTATACTGTAACTACTGTAATTCTATATAATCATGCGTACCAACTTTGTTGGCTAATTGTTGTTTTTAAATCATGTTATACATCGGTGGAGGCCTCGTATAAGCTCTTTGGGCTTCTTGCCTCCTCCCGGCACTTTTTCCCTCCTATATATTTGTGTACAGTTTTTTTGTGCTAAATAAAATAAAATTAAATAATGTTTTATAGTTCAACCCCCCTCCTGATAGAGGCCGGGGGAAGAGTCCTTCACTCTTGACTCGGTGGAGAACACAGTCACACCAGTACCCAGCAGCCTGTGTCAGGGTGGACAGGTCTTTTTCTGAAGCATGCGGTAATGCTGCTGCACTCGGGCACGCCGCCAAAATTATCCTTCTGCATGCAGGTTCACAAGTCACAATTCACACACACACACACACACACACACACACACACACACACACACACACAGGCACTTTTGTATTAACTATACTTGCGAGGACATAAAAAATAAATTGGTTGCCGATTAAGCCTAAAGCGGAAAATACTAGCCAAACTAAAACCTTGCAATGTGACGCTCTGTGAGCTTGTAGATCAGCTATTTTCGGTGAACGACCACCGGCGAGCAACCAAGTATAAATCAGGCATAATAACTCAAACCCCTAAACCTAACCTCTAAATGCCTAATCTATCCTTAACCCCAACCTGAATCTTTTCAGAATTGTAAGCCTCTAACAAAAAAAACTATTTTTAACCATTTTCTGTTGTGAGGACCAGGGAAAACAGTCCTCATGATGTCTATTTCTCATGTTCTACTACACTTGTGTGGGGACATTTGGCCCTCACAAACATAGTAAAACAAGCACACACACACACACACACACACACACACTTCAGCCAAAAAGACATACTGCGTCTAATCCTGTGTGAACACGGTGGAAATATACACACACACAGAGAGCAGGACAGGACAGGACAGGACACATCCACAACAGCGTAGGGAAGGGAAGGTACACAGCAGCAGCAGCACACATAAAGCATGCCCCCCCCCCCCCCCGAGCCATCGATTCCTCTGGCACGTGGCCAATGTATCGCCTGCTGCACTTTGAGTCCAATTATAAACAGTCAGGCTGCCAAGTTAATCAATTCATACAGAGAGAGTCATGTGGGCACGGCCATCTTTCAGCTGGTGTTGCGTAACACACAGGGCAGCCCCCTGTCTGCTGCTAAATCACAGTCCAAAAGCACACTTCTCTCTCTCCTTCTCCCCCTCTCTCTCTCTCTTTCTCTCTATCTCTCTCTCTCTCTCTGCCAGCCTGCACTGCAGACTTTAATCCATTAGGACCGGGAACGCATCATGTGTGTCATTTTAAGATTTATTAAAAAATAGCAGATCTACAAGCTCGTTTTGGTCGATTTCCTATTTTTGAATATAAAATCGTGAAAATGTGCGCAAATCTTTGAATATATATGTTCAAAGCAAAATATATATGCAAAGATTTGCACACATTTTCACGATTTTTCAAAAAAATAGCAGATCTACAAGCTCATAGCGCGGCACTTGGTGCCGCGCTATGAGCTTGTAGATCTGCTATTTTTGAATAGCCAGAGAAATCTCAAAATGACAGAGATGCGTTCCTGGTCTTAATGGGTTAAGCATGCACACACACGCACGCACGCACACACACACGCACGTGCACGCACACGCACACGCTCTACCCACCTCTGAAACTGTGACATGTTTAGGGCTGTCACGATTATGTCATTTTTTCTTTACGTGACGATTAATTGTCACACAAATAATTGTGATTAACGATATAGTTGTGTGTTTTTTTGTCGTTGAACACCGGAAAAGGCTTTTTAGGCTTCGTAAAAACAAAAGGTGCACAGGGCTGATATGACAAATAACGCACATCATTTTATACTTAAAGTATGAGAGAAAAAAAAGACATGAATGCTAGTGGAAATAGCTGATCTACAAGCTAAAAACACTTGAAAATGTTTGAAAATGTATTAAAAATGTTCAACGCGGAAACGATTATGCAAAATATAATTGGGATTATCTCAAATAATTGTGATTAGGCGATTATGTAATAATTGTGACAGGCCTAGTGACATCATCCTCCCAGACACGGCGTCATCATCTATTTTTGCCAGAGCAAAATGAGCTCTAATTATATTATAATTACCCTGAAACAAATTAAACTAGCCCTAAACGTATACTAGTGGACTCCTAGTGTGTGGCATAGTCCCGATGCCACATGTGCTACACATTTTAAAATGACAGTATTTCTGCATGTATTTCTGCATTTCAATTATTGGGTCTTATCAATGCAGCCATTGCACGGTACTTAAACAACACGGTACTTGAACAAAATAAGAACATCGCAATCAGGGTTGCCAGATCTGCTTATTATAATTTCCCCGCAAGATTGTATTTGGAAAATAGCCGATCTACAAGCTCACAAAGCGTCGCATCGCGACGCGTTGTGAGCTTGTAGATCTGCTATTTTCAAATAGCTGATGTATATGTTAAAATGCTCATGTGGCCCATAGTCGCTTCCTTTGGGCTGGTTTTCCTAGACCTGGTTGCTTGTTTCTCTCACAGAATCTGGCAACACTGATTGCGACGACTCGGACATAGCCATAAACAAACCGCGATACCCCCATAATACCATATATAGGCATATATGGAGATCTCCAGATATGGGCATAAAAAGGGACACAGACAGACGGCTACAATGGGTTCTCTGACCAAGCCCCCACCCCATGCGGCCCGAAGGTTCCGGTAGGAGACACAAAGAGTCTCCTTAGTGTCTCCTACCGGAACCGCTGCCTACCGGTCCGCTGGTCATCAAATGATTGGCTTAGGAATGAGACAAAAACTAAAAAAATATCCATGAATTCAAGTCTCCATGGGGTGACTAATCAATAGGAAAAAAATATGTTTTGGGGGTGAACTATCCCTTTAAAAAAAAGAGAAGGAAAAAGCCACTACTACATCAACAGTAATCAACAAACTATACTATAACTCTAGATGTGAGGGCCGAGCGGCGGCCAGAACCGCTAATATATATAAAACTACACATTTGACCGTGTACGGACATGTCGATGACGCCCGTTCCAAAACTACTACTTCTATCACAACCCATCTACACCAGTAAGCCTTCGCTTGCAATTCTCCCATTCATAACAATGTCCCTATTCTGGGCGTGTCAATACAGGCAAACGTTGAGCGAGAATAAGTAAAATCGTCGATCTACAAGCTCACAATACGTCACGTTGCGACACATTTTAGTGAGCTTGTAGATAGGCTATTTTCCAACAAAGAGATCTGGTATAGCGGGAGGGGAAAGGGAGGGGACCCCTTGGGAGACCCGAGTCGATGAAGTATATATATATAGGGTTTAAGATAAAGAAGAGCGCATTCACACAGTGAACCACAGCAAAAGTAAAAAAGGGCCATGCAGATTAAAAAATACACTTTATTAGCTGGACAGCATCAGACGGTTTGTTCCAATAATTCCTGTGTTTTAGTCCCGGTCGGTGGAGATGCGGAGTGAAGCGGAATGCAATTAACATGGCCTCCTTATCCCCCCCCCGGCTGGCAATAATCCCAGCTTTGCATCAACACAAGTCACAGCGGAGAAATCATGCCGAGTTTTATCCTGGAACTCTGTGTGATCCCCTTCATTTGCATCTAACAGTGCATCTCTCCAACGTGTATGCGTGTGCGTGTGCGTGTGCGTGTGCGTGCGCGTGCGCGTGTGCGTGTGCTGTGAGCACAATCACAGCAAACACACAAATAGCACACACACACAGCACACACACACACACACACACACGCACACGCGCGCATCTTCTCCACAAATAGCAAATACACACTCAGCAAAATGTAAACACTAGGGATGTACTATTATAAGTTGACGGGGAAGATAAGTACATGTTGAAGTTTCTGTGCTCCTCTCCTCCAGTCAATGCAAACAGTGTGGTTGCTTAGTAATAAATCAAGACAGCTAGCTAGGTGCTAATGAAGCAGTGCTTATTAGACGCACTAGCACAGTATAGCACTACAGCTTACAGTATAGAGTAGAACAGCTTACAGTATAGAGTAGAACAGGTAAACTGCAGTGGAGAGACAAACAGTGGTGTATCAGCAATGAAG
This sequence comes from Gymnoscopelus braueri, assembly GCF_963280865.1. NCBI lineage: Eukaryota > Metazoa > Chordata > Actinopteri > Myctophiformes > Myctophidae > Gymnoscopelus > Gymnoscopelus braueri. Next base: position 17,210,670 of record NC_137621.1, on the reverse strand, counting down.
TCGTTGATGTCGGGGTAGAAATCTCCATATTCATTTTCTTTGGTGTAGTTTCGTAAATTAACGCCCTACTTGATCATACTACAGTGTCACACAAAAGTTTCCGTGTCGAAAGTAGCAGATCTACAAGCTTGAAACCCGGCGCGAGGCGCCGGGTTTCAAGCTTGTAGATCTGCTACTTTTGCTATTTCTGAATTTGAATCCTGAAAAGTAACAGTTTTGGACATAATATGAGGTTTCCACCCGACAGAGACAAAAAATACAGGTGAAATGACCATGAATATAATTGGTTATCAGCTAAACTTTCACTATTATCGTGCATTCCCTACTGAATGGGTTTCCTACTGATGAATGTGTTCTAGTACAACGACAGGGACAATTAACATCCACACCTAACTCTGGTCTTAATGCATGCCATTTCAAATGAATTCTCAAAGTGGGGTTCCAAAGGGGTCCGTGATGGGGGTTCCAGGGGGTCCCCAGCAAAAGTGGTTAACTCATTGCCTGCATTTTAAAAAACAATCTAAAACTATTCTTTATTTTTGGGGTTTTTCCGTTTTTCCGTTCGTCACAAAGGACCAGGAGATAACATTTTCCAAAAAGTTGCTGCTCCATTCACTTCAATGTTAAAAAATAAACGGACCAAAAAATAAGTTTAAGCTTAGAAAAGTCTGGCAGTCTGTGAGGGTAAAAAAAAAACTCTGGCAGTTTAAGAGTTAATATAGCGCCACAATCAATTTAACCACTTTATCCATTTATATGTTGGCTATTCAAAAATAGCAGATCTACAAGCTCACAAAACGGTCGTCAAAAAATGTGAAGACCGGCAGCGGTTCCGGTAGGAGACACAAAGAGTCTCCTTTAGTGTCTCCTACCGGAACCGCTGGCTACCGGTCCGCTGGTCATCAAATGATTGGCTTAAGAATGAGACAAAAACTAAAAAAATATCCATGAATTCAAGTCTCCATGGGGTGACTAATCGATTTTTTGGGGGTGAACTATCCCTTTAAAAAAAAAAGAAAAGAAAAATAGCCACTACTCAATCAAAAGTAATCAACAAACTATACTATTAAAACTGGTCAGAAAAATTGGCCAAACCATAAAACAATGTGAGAAAAAGAGGCAAAACATTTTTGAAAATAGCCGATCTACAAGCGCAACGATTTCTTGGCCTACAACCACCACCCAAACACACAGATTTAGGTGTGTCCTCTACGCTGGCAGATGATCCGTGCTTTATTGGTTCTCGGAAACCATTGGTCCAATCGACTTCCCAGTCGGCAGCACTGCACACCCCCCGGGTCATCTTCAGGGACACACACGTTTGAGGTCATACCGTTGGGACGGTGCCAGAGTTATAAAACCCATTCAACCCGGGAACGCATGCGTGTCATTTTTTTGATCTCTTCGGCTATTCAAAAATAGCAGATCTACAAGCTCGTAGCGCGGCACCGAGTGCCGCGCTACGAGCTCGCAGATCTGCTATTTTTGAAAAATCGTGAATATTTGGTGCGAATCTTTGAATATATATGTTCTACAAATGTCTTCTAAATCCTAACCGTTTGTTTGTTGCTATATCAGTGGTTCTCAAACTTTTTCATGTCAAGGACCCCCAAAATGATATGCATTTGGCCGCGGACCCCCATCTCAAAAACATTTCGTTCCAGGGACCCCCCAGAGGCAAAGATTTGAGTTAAAATGTTCGCTTTAAAAAATATATTTATATATATATTCAAAGATTTGCACAAACTTTCACAACTTTTTTTTTTTTTGCTGAACTACAAGCTTGTAGATCTACAAGCTTGTAGATCTACTATTTTTGAATAGCCAAAGTATAAAATATGGATAAAGTGGTAACACAGATGCGTTCCCGGTTTGAATGGGATAAAGACAAGTATACATACAGAGGGTTCTGCCATTTATAGTTCGATATAGGCCCCCGGAAGGGCCACTTCGTTCCACAAGGTTTAACCTGGTGTACCTAATTTGGGCATGTCCTTAGAAGCGACAATTTTCAGTAAAGTGCTACACTTTTTGCCGATCTCCAAGCTGACGGTGTGTCACAGGCAGCGCAACATGTTATGAGCTCGCAGACCGCACAGTACTATAGAGGTGTTTAAACTGATCTATGATGCTACATAATAGGTTCACTTCTTTTGCTGGGGACCCCCTGGAACCCCCTCAAAGACACCCTGAGGATCCCCACTTTCAGAACCGCTGGGCTAACATGGACACATCATCGTCCACAAGGTTTGGGTTAACGCCGTGCAGAATGCTGTGTGCATTTGTTCCTTCCTGCAGCAAAAGGTCTAGCCAGGGTCTATCCACGAATACATCAATGAAATACACAGGAAACAGGCAGAGAGAGAGAGAGACAGAGAGAGAGAGAGAGAGAGAGAGACACAGAGAGACAGAGAGAGAGAGAGTCTGGGACAAGCAGCCATGTTTGTTATTAGTTGGCTCTATCTGCCCTCTGCACCCGGAGCCAAATGGAAATGTTTGGTCTCCGACAGGGATGCACCCATATGGACATTCTGGACCCATAATAACCATGTTTGAAATGACCAGTTTGGCCAAACGTTTTCATGCCAAGGACCCCGAAAATGATATGCATTCTGAAAATGAAAAAGGATGTGCAAGCCCTGCAACACGGCACAAAGTGACTGGTAAATGAATGCCCTACTTGATCATACTATAGTAAACTACACAAAAGTATCAAAAAATAGCAGATCTGCAAGCTCGAAATGTGGCGTGAAGCGTTTCGAGCTTGTCGATCTGCTAATCATTCCTTCATCAATTAACCAATTAAACCCTACATACTGACCTGACCGGTGTCCCCCAGGGGTCTTCGCTAGCCCCCCCCCCCCCCCCCCTTTTTCCACTCTAAACCAAATCTCTTCACCGAAAACAGCAGATCTACAAGATCAACATTTTGGCCAAATGTTCGCCCCGCCCCCCCAGTCTAGGGACGCTATATACAGTGAATCGATTTTCTGCCCTTGTAATAATAAGTCTTAGATAACAACAGACTGAAATGGCGTTTTATATAATAATTACAGAAATAGTTCCGAGTGGAATGAGGGCACATGCGTGTGTGTGTGTGTGTGTGTGTGTGTGTGTGTGTGTGTGTGTGTGTGTGTGTGTGTGTGCGTGCGTGCGTGCGTGTATATCTATATATACAATATAAAACAGCTGCCAGTCCACCTGTATTTCAAAGAGAACCAACGTCAGCTGTATCTGTATCCAGGATAAGGAAGCGCTTGTTTCCCAGCAGTCTCATTCCAGCCTCCCAGCAGCCCTGCACTGCCATGGGCCGCATGCAGCAGGAACTCACTCACAGGGTGGAAGTCCTACGCTGTCGGCTGGAAACCTTGTAACTCCAAAAAACTGTTACTTTTCAGGAAATGGGGGGGGGGGGGGGGAGCCTTTGGTCCAATGGATCAAATTAAGTTACTATTTGGTCACAAACAAGCTCTTGTTAATATTTTTCAATGGTTCGATGTTTATAAAAACCAACAGACAGACTTAACTTAAAGGAGGAGTTCACCCAAAAAATTACTTATTTTCTATCAATTGCACACCCCATGAAGCATTGAATTCATGGATTTATTTTTGTTTTTGTGGCATTCTTGAGCCAATAATTTGATGACCGGGTGTGTATCCGGTAGGAGACACAAATAATCTACTTTGTGTCTCCTACCGGATACATTAGCCAGTAGGAGACGGGAATCAAATTATTGGCTTAGGAATGCCACAAAAACAAAAACAAATCCATGGATTCAAGGCTTCATGGGGTGTGCAATTGATAGAAAATAAGTAATTTTTTGGGTGAACTACTCCTTTAAAATGGATGTTTCAATGCGTTGAGATGAGACGCATCGTGAGCTTGCAGATCCGACTACGATTTGCTACTTTTTCTTGACACTGTAGTATGACGAAGTAAGGCATTAAAAAGGCAAAACAAAGTTGAAATACGGAGATACAAGGTTTCTGCCCCGACAGCGACGAAATGTATTCCCTTTGTAAAAAAAAAAAAAAAAAAAAGAGGATGTGGAATCTTGGGAGCAAATATGAAGAGGGATTTCTGAAGCTGGAATGCAGGAAACGCACGCGGGCAGCAAACGGAATAAAAAGGCCAGAACACTTTCGCCCGTAGCAGCAGAAACAATGTTCTGCATGCTTTGCTTTAATGTGTTTGAGTATCAGGTGCCTGGAAAGAAGGGAGAAAAAAAAGAAAGGGGAAACCACCCGCCCACCCGCCTGCCTGCCCGCCCGCCAGCCCGCCCGCCCGCCCGCCATGCACGGTTGCCTCGTTTTTTTTTTTGCAGCCAGGGTTTCACCCGCCGCCCTGGAAATAACAAAAATGCACGCTAGGAATGGGGACGAGCTGAACAGACCTGTCTCCTCCGGCAGCGATCGAGAGCCGTATATACAGTACACACTCCGGCTAAAGCCAGCGGGCCAAGCCCTCACGCATTCCTGCATGCTTCTCACATTTCTGTCCACAGCGGGGACAAACTAGTAAAGCCTCTGTGGTTTTGTTTGGGGAAATATTTCCACTACTGCCCACCCCAGTGGTGGAAAGTAACTAAGTACATTTACTTAAGTACTGTACTTAAGTACAATTTTGGAGGTATTTGTACTTTACTTGAGTATCTCCAATTTCCAGTACTTCTCCTTTACTTCTACTCCACTACATCTCAGAGGCAAATATTGTACTTTTACTCCACTACAATTATTTGAAAGCTTTAGTTACTAGTTACTTTGCAGATATAAATTATTACATTATAAAACATAAATTAACCACTTTAGCCATATTTCATACTTAGGCTGTTTGAAAATAGCCGATCTACAAGATGCGACGCGTTGTGAGCTTGTAGATCGGCTATTTTCAAACATTTTAGTACTTTTACTTTTGTTACTTTAAGTACATTTTGATACCAATACTTCAATTCTGGACTTTTACTTGTAACAGAGCACCTCTACATTGCAGTATTTATACTTTTACTTAAGTAAAACTTTTGAGTACTTTTTCCACCACTACTGCCCACACATATACAGGCCCTCTGCATGGGGCCGGCCGGGCCCAGCCCGCGCTGCACTGGGCCCGGTGTTTTCACTTTACTGGGACCACTGGGCTTATAATCTGTTCCAGAGAGAGAGTGGTGGAGTATTTCCATTTTTCAATGCTCTCTATATCAGTGGTTCTCAAACTTTTTCATGTCAAGGACCCCCAAAATTGATATGTATTTGGCCATTTTTTTTAAAATAAATAAATTATTCAACATTTCCGATATTCAAAAATAGCACTTTGTTGCCGCACTGCAAGCTTGTAGATCTGCTATTTTTGAAGAGCCCAACATAAATATGGATAAAGTGGTTAAAATGATCGTGATGCTGTATTTACATATTTTGCTGGGGACCCCCCAGGGACCCCCCACCCTCCCCCCCAGGACCCACCTTCAGAACCACTGCTCACACTGAATACTTTTAGTCCACTACGTCTCAGAGGCAACTAATTGTACTTTTTACTCTACTACAATTATATGAACTACTTTAGTTACTAGTTGCAGAATCAGATCATTCTTAATGTTACTGCTTCCACCACTGGGGGGGGAGGGAGGAGAGAGAGAGAGAGAGAGAGAGAGAGAGAGAGAGAGAGAGAGAGAGAGAGAGAGAGAGAGAGAGAGAGAGAGAGAGAGAGAGAGAGAGACAGAGTGTAGGCCCATGCGAGTGACAGACAAGTCGAGGCAACACCGCGCATGTCATCATCGCTATGTCAGCGCAGATAGCCTACAGCAACGCTTCAACGTCAATATCCAAGATTTCATTACGGAAAGTTTTTGTTTTTCCTTTTTGTTTTTCCATCTTGGATCTTTTTTTCCTCTCTGATCTACTTGGGGGTGTTGGTGTTTTTTTTCCCTTCTCTTTCCCCTCCATCTTCCGCTCTCTCCCCCCTCAACGTATGACTATTTTGAGCACTTGTTGGGGACTTGTTGGGGAGCGGGAGGGAAGGGGAATTACACCCTGTCTGATCTGTGCTGGTTTGACTGTGTGGGTTGAGGGTTGAGGGTTTGAACCCGGGCCAGAAAGAAAAAGGCGTCCCATTCAACCCCCAAGAGGTTACTCGAGTTCACGGCATGCCGGGGCTTTCACAAAAGACCACTGGGCGGAAACACAAACAAACACAGAAGTAGGGGGTGTGCGGTGTAAAAAATCTAACGAATTGATTTCATTGGAGTATGAGAAATAATAAATCGATAATTTGATCAAATAATCAGTGTTTTGGGCATGCCATTATAGGCGAAAAGTAAAAACAACTTCATTCAAATATTGTGAATATAGCCGATCTACAAGCTCACAACAACGTGTCGCATGTGTGGAGCTTGCCTTGTAGATCAGCTATTTTCAATCGGACGATTAATCGAAAAAGTTATCAATAGATCATTGGTTCAGCCTTCCCTACCCTAGGGTAGGTACCCTCACAAAAACATGCAGTAATCCTGGTCTCTATACTGCCTCCCCCTGGTCAGCCGGGGCGCCTGATGGAGGGGAAAGGAACTGGTTGGAATAACGTGTTCCTTCCACGCGCTATACGTCCAACCCGGGGAAACTCCCCCCCTGTCAGGTGATAAGAAGCGGCTTGTTAGCTCTCATGCATTGAAGGAGGCATGAGCTCGGCTCTGGGCTCTCCCTAGGCTGGCAGAGGGAGTGTAGCGCCCATGATTGCTTAAGACAATTAGCAGTGGGTGGAAAAAAAAATGGGGTTGCAAAAATCGTGGGATAAAAAAATGTACAAAAAAAGAACCACAGCCTTGCAGCCCTGTAACACAGCAGACGCCCAGCGGACAGTCTCAGGTTGAGATAAGGACGAGGGCAACCGACCCACCCCGACCAGTGTTGCCAGATTCTGTGAGAGAAACAAGCAACCAGGTCTAGGAAAACCAGCCCAAAAGAAGCAACTATGGGCCACGTGAGCACTTTAACACATACATCAGCTATTTGAAAATAGCAGATCTACAAGCTCACAACGCGTCGCGATGCGACGCGTTGTGAGCTTGTAGATCGGCTATTTTCAAATAAAATCTCGCGGGGGAAATTATGATAAGCAGATCTGGCAACCCTGCACCCGGCACAATTTGCCCACCAGAACCGCTTCTGTCAGGATGGGGGGGGGGGGGGGGGGGGGGGTGGTCCACCTCCCACACTGACACAAGCACACAGTCAGAATTACCAGGCATTTTTGTGTGTGTGTGTGTGTGTGTGTGTGTGTGTGTGTGTGTGTGTGTGTGTGTGTGTGTGTGTGTGTGTGTGTGTGTGTGTGTTCCCGATTCCCCGATATGCGGGGCAGTGGGTGGGGGGTGGCATACAGAGAGGGATGATTGTCTTTGTTTAGATGCCGCTTACTTTGTGACAGCAGCGGCACTGAAAGAGATGACATCATGGCTATTGTAGCTTCCGGAGCCCTCTCTCTCTCTCTCTCTCTCTCTCTCTCTCTGTAGTCTAGCTTGTTCCGTTTGGCCTGGCTCACGCTCTGGCCCGGCCCGGCCTACGGGCTGGACAAAGGAGGCGAGCATTCCAACAGTTTACAGGAAGCAGAGCGACACACAATCACAGTGAAACTCATCAACCCTCATGTAGTTTATATCACTGCTTCTCAATGTTAAGTGCCTGTAGTGGGGAGTGGGGACCTCCCCAACAGGGGGTCCCTTGAGGAGGTTTCCAAGGGCTACCCCGGCTAAATGTTTAGTTTTAGTTTAGTTATGTTTTTTTTTCTCCGAATATGTTAATAAAAACAGGGGGGAAAATGGCACTTTCGAAATCACAAAGAAAAACTATTCAAATGAATATCAGATAAAATATAAATATCTGGCTAAATGATTCGATAGTCATGGACTCTTATGGGTATGTAACTCTGAGGGTGTACGAATGGAACCAAATGGTGGTTCCATTTCGTACAGTCTCAGAGTTGAATTAACACTGAGGATATTTTTTTGGGGGGGAGGGGGTCGGGGGGTCCGTGGCCTAATTCATATCAAACTGGGGGTCCTTGAAATTAAAACGATTCAGAATCACAGGTTTACATAATGCTGTCAGTCACCAGGTCATCTGACATGTGACTACAGGCTGAGTAAGTGAAGCCATGCCCAGTCAGTCAGTCAGTCAGTCAGTCAGTCGGAGCACAGCTGACTGAACTTCCCTTTTTATCACATTATTTCAGGCCTTTAACAGCAGCTCTGGCTTTAATGATGCGTGATTTTTTTTCAGTCAATGCAATGGTTAACAAGACCATGCGAATTAGCACTGCAACTGTCGATTATGTTCTTAGCTTAATATGTCGATTAGGTATATTTTGAGTGAATTGACATGGAAACATTTTAAAATCTTTTTTTTTCTATAATAACTTAGTCGTGCAACCGTGTCGGACATTGCGACGCGTTATGAGCTTGTAGATCTGCTATTTTGCTTATTTTTTCCTTTCTTTTTTTCCCCACCAAAATCGATTAGTTATAAAAAAAAATACTTGGATTATCAATTATTATTTTTGTATGACCGATTAAATGGATTTGCTCTATTAAGTGTTGCCCCGCTACAGTAAAATGGCAGCAGACTTGCTGGAGCGTGGTGTTGTACTGGATTCGTCCAGGGACACATCTCAGGGTCTGTTTAGTCTGTCTTCCCCGCTATCAACAACTACAAGACAGTCACAGCAGTCAGACAGGCCCCAGGGTCCACAGCTGCCAATCATGCAGCACTAAAACATTTCCCAACCCCGAGGGTCAAAAACTGTTTTCAAATAATATTTCGAGAAAACATTCTCACTCACTTCCCCCTGAAGTTGAGGGAAAGTGCGAAGGTTGCGGTTTAAAAGACATTGGGTTCTCAAAGTGGGTCCCGAGGGGCCTTGGGGGGGGGGTACCAGGGGGTCCCCAGCTTAAGTAGTTAAGACTGCATCGCAATCATTTTAACCACTTTAACCATTATTTTATACTTTGGCTATTCAAAAATCGTGAAAATGTGTGCAAATCTTTGAATATATATATAAGCGAACATTTTTAACTCAAATCTTTGCTTCTGGGGGGTCCCTGGAACAACATATTTTGAGATGTGGGTCCGCCGCCAAAATACATATGATTTGTGGGGGTCCTTGACATGAAAAGGTTTCAGCACCACTGATATTAGCAACATATTCTGTTTAGAAGGATTTAGAAGACATTTTTAGAATCAGCCTCAGGTCTTAAATGGGTTAAAACTAAAACAATCCTCCCCCATTCCGATGAAAACTCCTATGGTGCACACACACACACACACACACACACACACACACACACACACACACACACACACACACACACACACACACACACACACACACACACACACACACACACACACACACACACACACAAGTGCATACATTTAAGGGTCCCAGTTTGGGAGTTTGGAAACATGGTCACCCACTCACCCTACACTACAGATGACCCTGCTCCTCAACTGAATGTAAACACCTGAGTGTTTTGAATAGCCTAAACATTAACCACATGAACCCTATAGCGTCCCGTTCAAGCTGCCATCTGCATGCGAGCTTGTAGATCGTCTATTTTCGGCAAAGAAAAAAAAAGGCTTGGTGTTGAGTGAAAAAAGGAGAGTGCCACTGAAAAAAAACCTGGGAACGCATCTGTAATTTTAGGTTTATTTGGCTATTCAAAAATATCAGATATACTATGAGCTTGCAGATCTATTTTTGAAAAATCATGAAGATGTGTGCAAATATTTGAATATATATATTTTTAAGCTAACATTGGTAACTCAAATCTTTGCTTCTGGGGGGGGGGGTCTCTGGAACAAAATGTTCGCTTTAAAAAATATATACTCAAAATTTGCACACATTTTCAAGATTTTTCACAATCTACAAGATCTAGACGCTCATGAGCTTGTATATCTGCTATTTTTGAATAGCCAAAAGAAATCTAAAATGACAGAGATGTGTTCCCGGATTCAATGGGTTATAAGTGATTAAAGGACATTAAATAAATAAATGAATAGACCTACTTCAGCCTGAAAGTTGAGCATTAATAACAGTGTCTCGGGCTAATCTTAAGTTAAAAAAGAAAGAAAAAACCTAAACAGTTAGTTTAAGTATTTCATGATGGCCACTTAACATAATTGCTGCCAACACATTCCAGAAGGGCACATTAGAGCGCTGCACAATGCTCTTCTTGTTTGCTGCGTGACATCTTTGCTCACCCCCATTCCCTTCCGACCAGTGCACAGGACACAATAGACACATCATCCTAATAACCACTGGTGGACAGTAAAGACCACCAAAGTACATTTACTTTGAGTACTGTACTTCAGTCATATTAAAGCAGCCTATCTACAAGCTCACAACGCCTGTTGTTGTGAGGCTTGTATCTGTAAAAATGTATCTGTAAAATCTTAGATTTTTTTGGGGGGGAAGATCATGTCTAAATTGTTATACAGCAATACTTTGCTCATACTTTCACCTCATAATGTCCAAATTAGAAAAGTTTTTCAGCATTCAAATTCAAAAAGGAGCAAAAGTAGCAGATCTACAAGCTCATAACGCGTCGCTTCGCGCCGCGTTTCGAGCTTGCGGATCTGCCACTCTTGATGCTTCTGTGTGATGCTGTAGTATGATCAAGTAGGGCGTTAATTTACAAAACAAAAAACACAAAAAGAATATGGAGATAGGAGGTTTCTGCCCGACAGCAACGATATACTTTGACTCAAGTACTGTGGGTTTGAGTACATTGTACATTCCCTTCCGACCAGTGCACACAGGACACAATAGACACATAATCCTAACTTAGCAACAGGAAGCTTGCCCTCTGCGAACACGTAGGCGGCACGTTAGAAAAAGACCAGTGGCTCTCTAACTCTTTTTTTATTATTATTATTATTTCAAGGAAGGACCCCTCATAACTCTGAGAGTGTACAAATGGAACCACCGTGAAACCCCCCCTCAAGGACCCCTGGGGGTCCCCGGACCCCACTTTTTAAGAACCACTGGAATAAAGCATGGGAACCTCTCGTGATAGCAACACATTTAACTGTCGCAAGCAGCGAACAAAACTCCAACCAACCCACTCCAACACAAATTATGAAAATAAATGACACGACATAAGACAACATACTGTAAGTAACACATCAATCCCCCCCACACATTCCCCATAAACAACAACCACTAAATAGCACACAATAACACAACAACAACAACAACAAAACATAGACCTTCCCCAGGGCATGTTGGGAAGTCTCTCCTAAGCCAGTAGTTCTCAAACAGTTTTATTTCACAGACACCCATAATTGAGAGTGGGGTCCATTAGGTTCCATTTGCACACTCCCAGAGTTACAGACCTGTAAGGGTCCATTTTGGGACCCCTTCAAAAGAACCCTGAGGGATCCCTGGACCTGCACTTTGAGAACCACTGGAAAAGACACTACTACAACAAGAGAGGAAACAACTGTTATCACCTGAGAAGTTGCAAAAAACAGTGGAGAAACGGTATCCTGCAGTGCAGCTTAAAAATGGAGGGCGGAATGTCCCTTTTTTTTTTTACTTTATAGCTTACGAATTAGGTGTACTAGGTGCAAGGTCAAGCCAAGGCACTTGGCTTAGCTCGTCTGTCATGTCTTTTAACCCATTAAGGCCTGAGGCCGGTTCTAAAAATGTTTTCTAAATCGAAACAGTTTTTTGAAAAAAAATATAAAAAAATATTTTTTCACAATTTTTCAAAAATAGCAGATCTACAAGCTCATAGCGCGGAGCTTGTAGATCTGCTATTTTTGAATAGCCCAAATAAATCTAAAAATGACACGTCCAGATGCCTTTCAGGTCTTAAAGGGTTAATGTGCAAGTCTGCTACATCTGGATGGCTTTTTAGAAAATGTTTCACAAATGCAACGACGACAGGAGACATCAGAAAACTGTTCCTATACCTCGACTGTTGTGTATATGTAAGGTTCTGCAGCTACAGATAAATGCTGATGGTGTGTATAATATGCCATGCATATACATTGTACATACGCCGACCTATTTTATTATCTTACAAGTACTGACTCTGTCTCAGAGGCAAATATTGTACTTTTACTCCACTACAATTATTTGAAAACTTTAGTTACTAGTTACTTTGCAGATATAAATTATTACATTATTATAAAACATACATTGACCACTTTAGCCGTATTTTATACCTAGGCTATTTGAAAATAGCAGATCTGCAAGCTCACAACGCGTCGCATCGCGACGCGTTGTGAGCTTGTAGATCTGCTATTTTCAAATATTGTAGAACTTTTACTTTTGGTACTTTAAGTACATTTTGATACCAATACTTTTGTACTCTAACTCGAGTACATTTTGAATTCCGGACTTTTACTTGTAACAGAGTACTTACTACATTGCAGAATTGATACTTTTACTTAAGTAAAACATTTGAGTACTTTTTCCACCACTGACTCCTATGTACATGTACAGTAGGCTACACAAGACGTAACAATGAAGAACAACCCTGAACCTTGAAACATAGAAATACAACATAGAACCGATGCCCGATGTGGGTCTAACGCTGCTATGACTTCAAACCCGTCAACTGTCCCCAAAATGAGACGATTGAAACCCACACAGCAATGTCTTATCTTAACCTCGGGAGTGGGTGATTTTTTTTGTCAGTAGCTCAAAGCGAGAGGCTGGATGGCCCATTGTGGGAGATTAAAATAGAACTAGCATGCTTTTCCCAATAGTGATACAAAGCTGCCGCATCTGCACTAGATTAATTCTGCGTGAGAAATCCCATCAGAAGAGACAGGAACCAGTCCAATAAATGAACAGTGGCTGTACGCTTCAGAACAGGCTGAATAGAGGAAATCAAAAGGGGGCAAAAAAAAAGCTGAGATTAAAGGGAATAGTAAAAAAAAAAAGAAGAAATGGCTGTGAGTGTGTGGCTATATGATCCGTCATGCCCGCCACAGGTCAGCTAAGCCAATCAAGAATGCAAAAAATCCTTGATCCTTGCCCAGAGCTGTAAGCTCCAAAGCCTCGGTTCCTCTCACCTGACTCATGCCAGGTGATCTACCCCCCCACCCCCCCCCCCCCCGCATCTCCTCAAACACTTGTCCAGGAGACACTACAGCATGCACTGACACCCAACTGCTTATCCGGACACACACATAGCTGCTGAACTGTTAACTATGATTCGCTATGCTTCCATTTTCATGGTGTACACACACCAGTGGTTCTCAACCAGTGGTCTGGGGACCACCAGTGGTCCTTGAGGGGGTCCCGGGTGGTCCCCAGCTAAACTCTTGAGAGCGTAAAATAACGTTTTTACGCTGAGTTTTACAAAAACAAGCATAATCAAGGATTTTTGCCCGCGTTTTTCTGGAGCGTCTAATGATCATAGGAACTATATAATATCTTACTGTTTGCCAAATATTTGGGGGCCCGGCCCCCCCTTGCAGGAACCTCGCAGGCCGGCCCACCAGTGGGAATCGTTGCCTCTTTGATGCTGTCGGGCAGAAACCTCTGATCTCCATGTTTAAACTGTTTGTGTTTTTCATAAATTAACGCCCTACTACTACATACATATACTACAGCGTCACACAAAGGCATCAAAAAGAAGCAGATCCGCAAGCTCGAAGCTCGTAACAGTTTTGGATATTATGAGGTTTTTCCACCTGACAAGAGACGATTTGTAACTATATAAGACGGTGCCAGAGCTGCCAACAAGTACCTACCTTACCTTCTGTCTCACAGAATGCAGATTTGTCACTGCAGGCCCCTGCATTGCTTAATCGTTCCTGTACTATCATGTTCAGCTGCTATCAATCTGCACTTTGGGCATTCACACAATCCCACGCCTGTTTCCTACACTCCATCACAATGCGCTCACTTTACTAATGTGAAGGAAAAAAAATATATAATATCTGTCACAGTGGTTCTCAAACGTTTTAATTTCAAGGACCCCCATAACTTTGACTGAGTGTACTAAAATACTAAATGGAACCAAATGAACCCATAACAGGGTCCATATTTGGTTCATTTGTACACTCACGAGTTATAGACATTTGGTTCCATTTGTACACTCTCAGAGTTACAGACCTGTAAGGGTCCATTTGGAACCAGGAACCCAGATATTTCTTGAGGAGGGGGGGTTCATAATGTGTGTCATATAGAGATGACACACAGTTCTATTATCAGTATTCTGCTCACATGATAGGGCTATCATCAAACTAGCCAAGTTCCAACACCAACATTTGTCCATGGGATCAATACAGGCCCATATCTGTATAGATCAATAGTTTATCATAAAAGGTTAGAGTTACTGACCACTGTGGTAGTTTAATAGTTGCTGTCTTACTGATGATTGGGGGGGCGGGGAGGGGGACCCATGTCAGATGTTGGCCTCCCAAAAACCAACAACAAATCATATTAGCAACACTCTCTAGCATAGTATTGATTAGGTTGAGCACTAGATTGATCATATCAAATCCTGGCCTAATGTATATCTGACCAGATGATCCAGGCAACATGTCAGGGCTGTGAACGAATCATCACACATCATGCTATATGACCAGGCAGAAGGACTATTTCCCCCTCATACACAGCAGCCAGCCAGGCAAACATGCTGGTCATTTCGCTTTGCATGGATGGGGGTCCACAGACTCCACACTACAACAGCAACGAGTACGACACGTTGATATGCAGACTAATGGTTGATCTGCTGGGTTCGATGCCACCACCTGTGAATCGTCTCCCCCCCCCCAAAAAAAAAGCAAGCCTCTCAGGAGGAGGACAATGCCTTCCTTGCCCTTGACTGTCTGTGCTGTGATCAAAACAACGATTCACTGAACACATCATCACGCATACACTTCATGACAGCCCCATTCACGCTCATCCAAAACCATTTTCCCGAATCCATGTTTTTCTTCTTACCAACCCACCACAATCCACGATTCCTCCTTCCTCAGTAGTCATTCAAACATCATTAGCATTCGTTGTGGTGGGTGCACTGAGCCACTGATCCTAACACTGTAGAGATGACACAATGTAGCGGCTCTAGCTTCTCAGATCACACAGCACAGCGGTGTGGACACATGTTAAATGTTGGGCACCTTGTATCGGATGCATGATGTTTAGGATACAGTGCTGTATCCTAAACATCATGCATGATGTTTAGGATACATTGTATCCTGATCCTAAACATCACGCACAATAACATCACGTATAGCCTACAGTACGCAGCTTTAGCCTGGGATCAAGGCTAGATGTGATGTATTTGATCGAGTCTGACTTTTACTTTCGTATCTATGATGATATGCAAATCGTGTCAGAATGGATCAAATGCATCTTGATTCCAAGGCTATTAAAACACAGCTTCAAACAGCACTGGCGACGTGTTTGATCGTCCGACTCACCTTCTTCTCTCGTTTCTGCCCAAACCGCTGGATGCCTCCCTCTCTCTCTCTCTCTCTCTCTCTCTCTCTCTCTCTCTCTCTCACACACTCACACACTCACACAAGCGTTTTTCTCCCTTTTGTTTAACTCGTGGAAGAAGGTCCTTTAAGTCCAGATCGCTCCGTGCTCCTATCCGCGGCGGTTAAAAGGTACTCGCTCCCCGGGTAAACATCTATACGTTTCCCCCGCCGCCGGGGCCTGGTGGTCCGTCCATGGAAGGGACGCCAAATGGAAGGGACGCCAACTTAAGAAGTTTGATACAAAGTTACAGGGCTTCGCCTCGGCGCGCTGCTATGCAGTTGCTGCTGTAGGGATGAGATCATTGTCAGACTCTCTCTCTCTCTCTCTCTCTCTCTCTCTCTCTCTCTGCACGGGAGTCTCGCGAGAAAGGATTGCAAACGTTACTGTGGTAACAGAGCTCACCTGTGGTGGCGTTGGGGTAGCAGGCAGCGTTGCCATGTCCGCTTATTATAAGCGACTTTGGCCTTGTTTTTCTGTAAAGTTGGTGTTTCTAAACGTGTTGTTGCTTATGTGGGCTTACTTCCAAATGTAATTAGAGATAATTAGTATGTATTTGTCCCTACTAACCCCCACCTGAAAATGTTTTGTGCCAGGCCAGCCTGCAGGGAGCCCCGTACCAGATTTGGAATCTTATGTATGTGCTTATGTATCTCACAAAATCTGGCAACACTGGTAGCAAAGGGGAGGAGAAATACCCCAGCCAGGCACTCATTTATACCATTGTTATTGTTATTAGCTGGTTCAAATTACAGGCCTAGGCAGATCAAAGATACACATCCCTTAAATAATTTAAGTTAAATTAATTGATACAAAATGTCATACAATAATATTTGTCAGAATTGATTGAATGGCTAGCTCCTTGAGATGTAGTATATCTCTTTCAAGGGGAAAGAGGGGTCTCATAGAGTCTATGGCATAGACTCAAATACAAATCATAGTTACATAGGCTACAGTACAAGTATACAAATACATTGATTTTATTTGATTTTATTTGATTAGACGTCATACAGGAAAAACACATGTTACATTATGTTCATCAGAGAAACGTCAAGGATACAAACACACAACATTGCAACAAAATACATACAGGCAGACAGAACAGCAATTGATAATACAATCAAGAGCTACACTACCTACAGCATAAATACATAGAATAACATTACTAGTAATAAGTAGCCTCGGAAACCCATGCCTTTTTTTTTGTTACAAAAGAAAAGTGACCCTACTATTCTGCAACATTTTCTAAAAGCCATGCTTTGACCCTTATCTCAAAAAGGAGATGGCTGCTGATGATTACAGTTTTACTGCTCCTCCAAATCCCATTTCAGTGGTGAACGTGCATGGGCATGGAGGTTAGGTTGCACAGGGCCGCTGTTGATGTAGATGTTATGCACCAGGTTCAGCTGTAGTTGAACTGACCTAGCTGCCATAGGGAGCCAACCCAACTGCTGGAAATGCTGTTTTCCAACATGGTCCCTCCTCGCAGACATGCCAAGACAAAGCCTGACCACTTAACCAGCCTATTTTGAGAAACCTGCAACTTCTCTTTTAGGGCTTTTGACATTCACACACAGCTTGCTCACCCTCTCCCACCCCAACCATCCACATCCCCATGCAACCATCAACCGTTGCACAACAAAAATGAAAAGTAATATGACACCTTAACCACTTAAACCCCATATGTTGTTGAGCAGAGACCCCTCAGGGCTCTATACTAGTGTCTTTTCTGTTTTCACCCTACATTAAATTATCTTCGCTGAAAATAGCAGATCGACAAGCTCACAACAATTCTGCGAGTTTTCTCCCCAAAATTCAGATGCTGGGGTTTAAGTGTATATACTGTACATCTAAAGTGGAAATGCAGAGACAGACAGACAGACAAGAGTAGATTCAGCCTACAAGTGGAAATGGAAGCCAGTGAGAGAGAGGGGTGAAGTAACTTTCACTGGACCCATGATGTCAGAACTGCTATATATCAGCACTGTGACTGTGTCGTGATCAGTTGGTGTGGCTGGGATTGGGATGGATTGGACAGACCCTCTCGTAATCCCAGCACTTTGACCAACAGTCAAAGTGGTTTTTTTTTTAAAATGTGCTTGATAATACACTTGGATTGTACCGGATAATCTGGCAAGCATTGACAAAAGCACCCACTAACCCCCAGACCCACTAACTTACGGTTTGCAAGTACAAGCAGCAAAATGTTGTTGGGACTTGTTCCGCTAAAGATTGTGCCACATCCTAGACATAATATATTATGTAGGAGGAAAAATTATATAAAACAATATATATATATATATATATATATATATATACAGTGAGAATAGCATCAAAACATTTTATGCTCCATTAACTAATTATAGCTGGGGACAGTGTTGCCAGATTCTGTGAGAGAAACAAGCAACCAGGTCTTGGAAAACCAGCCCAAAAGAAGCGAAGTATGGGCCACATGAGCACTTTAACATATACATCAGCCATTTGAAAACAGCAGATCTACAAGCTCACAACGTGTCGCGATGCGACGCGTTGTGAGCTTGTAGATCGGCTATTTTCAAATAAAATCTTGCGGGGGAAATTATAATAAGCAGATCTGGCAACCCTGGCTGGGGACCCCCTGGAAGAACCTCAAGGACCTCAGGGGGTCCCCAGTCCCCACTTTGAGGACCACTGATATATTGATTAACAGGGGAGATGATGGGAACCAAACAGTTTTATTACATTGTGTCTGTGCATGAGAATGCTGATTCACCACATTCATCTGTGGTGGAAAAAAACTCAGTAGCACCATCTGCTGGCCAGACACACACCGTTCTACTGGTTCTAGACAAAAAGGGACAAAGAAGTGTTTATATTGAATACACATCTGTATTCTGTTTTGTTTGTAAGTTGCGTAACAAAATAAAATGACATCTTGTTGAGGCATCCATGAGGTTTGAATATGTTTATTAAATACATGAATCCAGCAGTCTTGAGCACTTACAGGGCCTCTGGTGATAGTCTCATAGATTTTCAGAATAACACCTTCATTTAATAAGGCTCAAAAGAATGGATGACAGTATTTCACACAGCTTTGAGTTGACATTTATGCAGTGGTGGAAAGTAACCTAGTACATTTACCGTACAATTCTGAGGTATTTTTTTGTATGTTACTTGAGTCCGTCAATTTTTACTTCTACTCCACTACACTCTCAGTGGCAAATATTATACTTTTTACTCCACTAAAATTCTTTGAAAACTTTAGTTACGAGTTAATTAGTAGATTTAGATTATTATTACAAGCCCTATGTTATACTTTGTCTAGCCGATCTACAAGTTCACAACGAATTGCATTGCATTTTACGTTGGTATGTGAAGCATATTTTGATGCCAATACTTTTGTATGCTGCACTTTTGAACATATAATTTTTACTATTGTGGTATTGCTACGTTTACGTAAGCAGGTATAAGCAGGTGTAAGGTAACTAAGTATATTTACTCAAGTACTGTACTTGAGTAACATTTTGAGGTACTTTTACTTTACTGGAGTATTTCCAATTTTCAGTACTTTTACTCCACTACATCTCAGAGGCAAATGTTATACTTTTACTCCACTACAATTATTTGAGAACTTTAGTTACTAGTTACATTGTAGATTTTGATTATTATTACAAAACATACATTAACCACTTCAGCCCTATCTGCATTTCGGCTATTTTCAAAAGATCCTTATACATTTTATACATTTGAAAACTTGCATAATGAGTACTTTTACTTTTGTACTTTAAGTATATTTTGATACAAATACTTTTGTACTTTTACTCAACAAAATTTTGAATTCCAGACTTCTGCTTGTAAAAAAAGTATTTCTACATTGCAGTATTGATACTTTTACTTAAGTAAAAAAAATGTACGTAAGTACTTAATCCACCGCTGCCATTTTAGTGAAGAAGACATTTACACGGGGGTGGTGGGTGGCTTCTCTGACTTGGTTAATTTCAACAGTCTTTGGATGTCGGGCTCGATGTCTATTGTGGGGAACTTTTTACTGTATCTCTTAAAGGGCTCGCCTTCTGGCCCGATGAGGAACTTCTCAAAGTTCCAGGAGACGTCGGACCTGAGGATGGGACTCCACACCAGGAACTTGGGGTCCTGCATGAGAGAGGTGGGGTCGTCGTCGGGGAAGGGCAGCTTGTCTTTGAGGTAGGCGAACACGGGATGGGTGTTGGTCCCGTTGACCTCGCACTTCTCGAAGATGGTGAAGCCCGGCTGGTAGCCTCCGCCCGGACGCACATGCTTCAGGCAGCTCAGGATCTCTCCGTTACTGCAGTTCTCCTGGGAAACACGCGTGACAGTGGTGGGGAAAAAAGGTTCATTTCAGTGAACAAACGATTTTGTAACGATTCGTTCAAATAATTCGTTCACGTTCTCGTTCAGTAGCGCTATTTTCTAGTGTTCAAAATTTAGAAAAGTATTGGCATCAAAATATACTTAAAGAACTAAAAGTAAAAGTACTAACATATTTGAAAATAGCCGATCTACAAGCTCACAACGTGTCACGATGCGACGCGTTGTGAGCTTGTAGATCTGCTATTTTTTTATACCTATTTTATACCTATTTGCCTAGGTATAAAATAGGGCTAAAGTGGTTAATGTATGTTTTATAATGTTTTTTTTTTTACGTCGCGCGTGAACGTAGCAGTTTCAGAAAGTGAACGAGTTCGTTCACGGCAAATGAACTAGTTCTTTTGAACGAATCGATCATGAACGACACATCACTAACACATCTTTCAGGATATTGTCGATGTTTTATGGTAAAAAATAATAATAAAACAATTATTATTGTTGCAGTGGTGGAATAAGTACTCAAAAAGTAGCAATACCACAAAGTAGAAATATTTCTACAAATCCTAACAGTTTTCTGAAATACTATTGTTGCTATATCAGTGGTGCTCAAACTTTTTCATGTCAAGGACCCCCAAAATGATATGTATTTGGCCGCCGACCCCCCATCTCAAAATATTTAGTTCCAGGGACCCCCAAAAGCAAAGATTTGAGTTAAAATGTTTTTTCAAAACAATATATGTATTCAAAGATTTGCACAAATAAAATCAAATCAAGCTCTATTTATGCAAATGTTCAAGATTTTTCAAAAAATAGCAGATCTACAAGTTCATAGCGCGGCACTCTGTGCCAGTGTGTTTTGTACTAAATCTGTAGTAACCAGTAACTGAAGCCGTCAGATATTTCTAGTAAAAAGTACAATATTTGCCTCTGAGATGTAGTGGAGTAGAAGTATAAGTATATTAAAAAATGGAAATACTCATTACTCAAGTACGTCACCCACTTTCAGCCCTATCTTCATATCATTTGGTCCCCACAAATGCTCAGATGGCCCGATTTCTGTCTAGTCACTCTGCATTGGTGGGCTATGGCGAGCTGAGAAACCTGCCTACCAATGACATCATCAATTGGGACTCCTCCATGCTATTACAAACTACAGCCTTTTCTCTCCTACAAAGTTAACACGCTGAAATAGAAGCCATTGTTCTAGCATTCATCAAAAATAAAATAAAAGTTTTGAAATCTTGTTTGAAATGACCAAAAGCTCAACACAAAACGGTTGTTAGCGTCTCTGTTAATTTTGACAGCAAATTTTGATTTAGTCTTAGTCTTAGTCTTTTGAATAACACACCATTTAGTCTTAGTCCCATTTTAGTCTTCTGAAATTGTTTAGCCTTAGTCTTAGTCGACTAAATATCAAAACCTTAGTCTTTTAGTCTTTTAGTCTTAGTCGACAAAATTAACACTGGTTAGCGTCTCTGTCGGGTGGAAACCTCATATGTCCAAAACTGTTACTTTTCAGGATTCAAATTCAAAAGTAGCAAAAAGTAGCAGATCTACAAGTGTGACGCCGTAGTATGAGCTGAGCAACAAAAATTATGGAGATAAGCAGTGGTGGAAAAAGTACTCGCATTTTTTACTTAATTAAAAGTAGCAATACGCCAATGTAGAATTACTCTGTTACAAGTAAAAGTCCGGAATTAAAAATTGACTTGAGTAAAAGCACAAAAGTATTGGTATCAAAATGTACTTAAAGTACCAAAAGTAAAAGTGCTCGTTATGCAGAATGTCCCATTTCACAAGTTCAAATCGTATAAAAATCTTTTGAAAATAGCAGATCTACAAGCTCACAATGCGTCGCGATGCGACGCATTGTGAGCTTGTAGATCGGCTATTTTCAAATGGCCGAAATGTATATAGAACTGGAGTGGTTAATGTATGTTTTGTGAGAATAATCTAAATCTACAAAGTAACTAGCAACTAAAGTTTTCAAATAATTGTTGCGTAAAAGAGTAAAAGTATAATATTTGCCTCTGAGATGTTAGTGGAGTAGAAGTAGAAGTACTGAAAAATTGGAAAACACTCAAGTAAAGTAAAAAAAAAAAATACCTCAAAATCTTGCTTAAAGGGATAGTTATCAAATTATTGGCTTTGGAATGCGACAAAAACAAACAAATAGCCATGAATTCAAGGCTTCATGAGGTTTGTAATTGATAGAAAATAAGTCATTTTGGGGGTGAACTATCCCTTTAAGTACAGTTACTTGAGTAAATGTATTATTTAGTTACTTTACGGCACTGGTTATCATCATCACTGACCTGGTAACCGAACTGATTACAGGGGAAGCCCAGGACCACGAAGCGGTGGGGGAACTTGCTCTGCAGCTGGTTGAGCTCAGTGTAGTCCCGGGTGGTGGTCCCTCAGAGGGACGCCACGTTCTCGATCAGCACCACCCGTCCCCTCAGCACGTTGAAGTCCATCTTGTCCCCCTCCACCGTGGTGGCCTATATGCAGGCAGGCGGTGGATAAAAAAAAAGTACTCGCATGTTTTTACTTAAGTAAAAGTATCAATGCTGCAACGTAGAAGTACTCCGTTACAAGTGGATATCCGGAATTCAAAATTTACTTGAGTATAAAAGTATTGGTATCAAAATGTACTTTAAAGTACCAAAAGTAAAAGTACTAAAATGTTTGAAAATAGCAGATCTACAAGCTCACAACGCGTTGCATGCTTGTAGATCGGCTATTTTCAAATAGCCTACGTATAAAACATCTGTGTAACAACTTAGACCATTATTTTATACTTTGGCTATTCAAAAATAGAGTGCCGCGCTACGAGCTTGTAGATCTGCTATTTTTGAAAATTTGTGCAAATCTTTGAATACATTTATTTTTAAAGCCAACATTTGTAACTCAAATCTTTGCTTCTAGGGGGTCCCTGGAACAAAATCTTTTGAGATGGGGGTCCACGGCCAAATGCATATAATTTTGGGGGTCCTTGAAAGTATGAGAACCACTGATATAGCAACATAAGTTTTTCAGAAAACTGCCAGGATTTAGGAGACATTTGTAGAATCGGCCTCAGGTCTTAATGGGTTAATTAATACAATATATAACTTGGGGTGGCTGCATTTTGTCTCCCTGCTCTTCTATTGAGACATTTAGATCGTGTCAAAGGTCATGTCTCACCTAGACACAGGATCTGACACGAATTTTGACCTGATGGTCAAAATTTAATGTATCCCCTGAGCAAGCAGGCCGGCTCTATTAGCTCAATGGTAAAGATGTCAGCACTTTGCAGCTTTAAATATACAGATGTGACTGACAATGACTGGTACCGATAATCTAAATGAACAATGTACATTGTTCATTATTTCATACTTTCAATCATTTTCAAAAAGTAACGGAAATAGCAGATCTACAAGCTTGTGAAACAGATGAATTACATTATACAGACGAATGGAAGCGATTCTAACGATTATGCTAAAATAATTGTGATTATCTCAAATAATTACGATTGTAGCGGTAGTGGCTCAGAGAAAGCCTAATATTTCTCCCGGCCACGGGAGAATTCCCCTTTAGGCTAGTGGATAAGATGTGTTCTTCTAGCATTCATCAAAAATAAAAATTATTTGAAATCTTGTTTGAAATGACCAAAAGCTCGACACAAACGGTTGTTAGCGTCTCTGTCGGGTGGAAACCTCATATGTCCAAAACTGTTACTTTTCAGGATTCAAATTCAAAAGTGGCAAAAAGTAGCAGATCTACAAGTGTGACGCCATAGTATGAGCAAAAACGGCTTTCCACGAGGCAGACCCGGGTTCGATTCTCGGGCGTTACACGATCAGTCGATTGCGTTAAAGACAAAGAAAACTTTGTCCATTAAATTTAACATAAAATGGAAATTTGCCTTTGGCACACTGGCATCCAGTAGACACACAAACAATTAAAAAAAACACAACTAAGACATAAATGAATACACAAATGCAATGAAATAAGAATTGTGACAGGCGTACCTGCAGATCGTAGAATGTCTTGGCGATGTATGCCATCTTGTCCCCTGTGCTGCGACACACACTGATGGCAGACAGGATCCCAGTGTGTGACTGTACCCAAAACCACCCTGACGATCACCTGACAGAGAGAGAGAGAGAGAGAGAGAGAGGGGGCTCGCTTCCACGGGTGTCAAATGGCCCAGTCTGCGGGCAATCAATATGTACCTGACACCCGACACTCTCACACGGCGTAGGTAGATTCCTATTAAATACAGTGGGTTGATTGTCTATATATCGCACGATTTGGCACTTTATCAAGTGAGATCGGATTATCCCGACAAAGCTGCAGTTGTGAATTTCACATGTATAGTTGTGTGACATTTTCTTGGGGTCCAAAATCTCCAAATACTATGTAAATGAACATGCTGAAGTGTTTTTTAATGAGTATATGTGCCAAGTGTACATGATTGTTACAGGTGGAAAGTTAGAAAAGGGTTACATGTGAGATGTTATGATATTCAATCTTCATGGCAATTCTGCGACCTATATTGGTTTTAAAAAATGTAACAAGTCATTACCTTTCTTGTTCAGCATGTGATGAAAAATGAATGAATCTCACACAGTGTCTATTAATCCCTCAATGGGCCAAACCCCCCCCCCCCTCAGTCCCATCCTGGAAAACCACCATGACTCTGCAATTCTCACATGATCTACAATCAATCTGCTTTTGACACTCAAAATGAAAGTTTCTTCACAAAGTTTATTTATTTTCCATCAAAAATATCACATTTTTTAATAAAATATAAAATGCCATTTCAGTGACACTTCATTTCAATGTCAATTGAACTTAAAACATGCATTGCACTTGCACTGCAGTCACCCACTTTCAACCCACCTTCGTACAATTGATCCTCACTCGTGCTCATTATTAGACGGAATTATTTCTGTCTACTCGGTCAGAAAACATGCCTACCGGTGACATCATCGATAGGCAGGTTTGGTCATTTTATTTTACTTTTTTTTAATTGTATTATGCACGAGCAATGGCTTCCATTTCATTCTATGTTAACTTTGCCAGAGAGAGGCTGTAGTTTCTATTAGTTTGGAATTCCGATTGATGATGTCTTTGGTAGGCAGGTTTCTGAACTGTCCACAGATCCCCAGTGAGACAGACACAGAGTGAGTAGACGGAAATGGTGCCATTTTATAATGAGCAAGCCTTAAATTGCAAATACAAAACGATTAAAACTCAACACACAATACACAATAAACCAACTGACATAAAAGACAAAAAAGGAAGAAGAGTGACATTAAAGTGCGCCTTAATGAAGTTGAGTGCTTTGATCAAGAGTTTTGTCCATTTCATCCCGTATACAGCGTCTTATGAGAACCGCTTCTCTTGAAGATCTTTAGCCTTTCCTTCTCCAAGGCCAAGAACTCGGCCACCAAAACAGCTAGGCCACGTCTTGCATAGGAAGGCACATTTTGGATTTACCGATTACACGAGGATACGTTTGAAAATGGGTGAAGTACTTACTTACGTAGACTACTGTGGGCAGCTGGCACACTGCTCAAGTGCTCCACCAACAGTTGGCAAAGACCAGTACATTCTTTGTCTAAACTGTGAACTAGTTTCCGCATGGTAGACAATAAACATGATCAGAATTTAAGGTCATCTTGTTGGAGAATGACAGTCCATTCCTCATGTCAATAAGTGCGCTGAGGTAAATTAATCCCTCCTCACCTGGTGTGGGTTTCAAGGCGTAAATAATTTATCTTTGTCCTCCGGCTTCCTTGACGTTGACCCTAACCACACCTTTATGTCACCTTAAATAGTACTTAGAAAGAGTCAATCTATAAACAGCCACACAAACACACTGCTTACCAGCAAATGTGTTGAATTGTGCAGAACGGAGATGGTAAAGCTTGACATATTCACAGTTATAGTTAAAGTTATAGAAATATATGTACAAAGACATTTCTCAGAAGCAAGACTTATCACAGGATCATGGGAGGAGTGAATCAATGATAAAGAAATATCTTCATAAACCATATAAATATACAAAATATGGGCTTAAGTGCGGTTCGGGGTGGTTTTGCAGTCCCTCTGCTGGTACAGTTAGGTACTACAACCTGCTTTTCAGTCCATCCATAGGTGTACTGTACAACAAGTGAAAGTACAATGTAAGTTAAAGAAACGCCATGACACCCCATGTCAGGTTATAACATATACATAATAAAATAAGGGGCACCATCGATGGTTTTCGCTAAACATCCTCCCATTTAGAATTAAATGCCCCACATACTCTGCATCAGTGGCTCCCAACCTTTTTCCCCCCTCCCCCCTTCTTAATATTTCGACAAAGGCTGAGACTCCCCACATGCGCACATGTACATGCACATGCAGCTTTCAGACATTTTAACCACTTAAGCCTTACTGTATATACTGTACGTCTCGTTTGACGAGTTGCCAAAATAGCCGATCTACAAGCTCGTAGATCTGCTATTTTTTAAAGTAAAACAAAAATGAACATTTT
The DNA here is from genome assembly GCF_963280865.1 of Gymnoscopelus braueri. Lineage (NCBI taxonomy): Eukaryota > Metazoa > Chordata > Actinopteri > Myctophiformes > Myctophidae > Gymnoscopelus > Gymnoscopelus braueri. Next base: position 17,184,322 of record NC_137621.1, on the reverse strand, counting down.
GAAAACATTTAGGCTATTTTGGAGTGACATATTGGGAAAGTGGTTAAAGGAGTAGGTTCACCCGAAAATGACTTATTTTCTATCAATTACACACACCCCATGAAGCCATGAATTCATGGAGATTTTTTTCGTTTTTGTCCTGAGCCAACCATTTTGATGACCGGGTCATCGGTCAATAGGAGTCTCCGGTCATCAAATTATTGGCTCAGGAATGCAATAAAAACAAAATAATCTCCCATGAATTCAAGGCTTCATGGGGTGTGTGTAAATTGATAGAAAATAAGTCATTTTTTGGGTGAACTACTCCTTTAAATGTTTGACTTTTCTTCACAGTCATGTTGTGGGAGTTAGCCATGTTAAAGTTAAAATGTTGGGACTACCTCCAATCAGACAAGGCCTCACGCCTGTGATCTTTGGCAGCCCCCCCCCCCCCCAGGTTGGTAACCTCTGCCCTGCATGAAGACACGGTGGTGAAAAGTAGCTATTGGCACTATGAGTTTTTTTTTTTGTGGGCTAACAGCAGGTCTTGTTGGCATGGACAGGCTCTTGAATGTCCTGGGTTTCCTCCAGAGAAACGCGGTCTAGATACTTATCTAACGATCCCAGCAGGTTGGTGGCCTCTCTGTTGTGAGCCTGCAGCACCAGTTCTGTCAGACGAGTGAATGACTGCGTGGAGAGAAGGAGGAAATACGTTTTTATTAAGTACAGTAGCACGCCGTCATCATGGGGGAATTTCCACAAACATGCACACACACACGTATGACTACACTTGTTTTCTTAGCCATTATTCTGTCAATAATTACTTATTCCATTCATCGAATAACTGGGAAGCATGTTTTTTTTTTTTTTATATCAATGAATCGCTTCACCTTAAATGTTATTTTATTAAATGTTATTTTATGCTTTGTCGGGTGATGCAAAAATAGCAAAAATAGCAAATCTTGTAGATACCAGATATTTTCACTATTGTGTAACATTTTCTAAAATGATTTGAAACTGCTCCCTTTTAACCAATGCCCAAAATAGGGGTTGATTATCAAATAGATTATTTTATGAACTAATTGATATTTTTTAAATAATTTAAATAAAAAAGGTACGGTAAGTGATATTTTTTGGGTTAAACCAAAAAGGTTTTATTTTTTTTGTTAAAAGCTCTATATTGTGATAGTAATCATTGGCTCACACTACTTCGTTGTGAGCTTGTATATCTGCTATTTTTAGATATTTGAAAATCTGTGATATTTGACAATATAACGTCATCAATTTAACACTCAACATTTTGCTCTGCAATAACTAAACCAACATAATACTCTGCTGATGTGCTGATATTTCAAGTGGCCTACCTCACTGATGTTAACGTTGTTAGAGGCACTGGTCTCAAAGAAGTCCAGTCCATAGTTCTGTGCCAGCTACAACAATAAAAGTCATATGGAAGAAAATGTGTTAGAAATTCAGCAAATTATATTTCATTATGCAACATTCGCTGCTATGAATGAGCGATAACTAGGGCTGGCATGATCATGAAGCTTTGCTTGACGATTAATTGTCGTAGAAATAAATTGCAATAAATGATTTAATTTAATTAAATCATCATTTCATTTCCATTAATTTATTGCATTATAATAATAATAGTAATAATAATAATAATAATAATAATAATAATAATGACCAATAATAATTTAGTACCGTTGCTGTCGAGTGGAAACCTCATATGTCCAAAACTGTTACTTTTCAGGATTCAAAAGTGGCAAAAAGTAGGAGATCGACAAGCTCAAGACGCATTTGCGCCGCGTTTCGAGCTTGTGGATCTGCTACTTTTGATGCTTTTGTGTGACACTATAGTATGATCAAGTAGGGCGTTCATTTATTTAAAAAAAGAAAGAAAAAAAAAGGTTTCTGCCCGACAGCGATATTTAATCATTTTATACTTTCAAAAACAAAATGTGAAAATGGCTGATCTAGAAGCTCCTAGTTCTGCTAATTCCACAATATTTGAAAATGTTTGGGGGAAAAAGTCTGAACATTTTCAACAGATGAATGGAAATGACTGCGATCGGGCGATTACGTAATAATTGTGACAGAGGCCACGATAGCGATGATGACACAGAGATAATTGTGTTGCAGACTGGATTGGAATGATGTTTGAAACGTGTACCGTACCTTTTTTCCTTGTTCCTTGGTGACCTGCCTCCTCGGGTCCTCGTCAGACTTGTTTCCAACCAGAATCCTCTGCATCTCGCCAGGCCCGTACTGCAAATAGCACCAACAGGACACAGTCAGGAGCCAGCTTGTCACTGCCTCACTAATCTCTCAACAACAGATTCTGCTCTGCGCTTGAATCTGTCGGTAGCCGTGTTGACAACCCGTGCACATTGGCTACAAGTTGGCGTGCCATCAGATCAGGAAGCAGGCCGCGCTTTACCCAATCAAATGTAGTGGGTGGGATTTACGAGAGTGCCTCTAACAACGTTAACATCAGTGAGGTAGGCCACTTGAAATATCAGCACATCAGCAGAGTATTATGTTGGTTTAGTTATTTACGAGAGTGCTTATGAGAGTGCTTCTTCGTTCCCCACTGGAAACAAACCGAAACTCATTTAACAATAGCGTCCTCGAAGCCGACAAAACCACGGAAAGTTAGTAACATTTTAAATTGCTCTTTCATCATAGAAACAAGTGGGCTTATAACCAAAACGATCCATGTTATTTGGGAGAAATGGTGTTAGTGTTCAGTGGAGAAATATTGTTAGTGGGAATGAAAACATAGTCGCACCACCGGAAGTGAAAGGCTGAAGGCAGACCAAAACCCCGGTTTCCCTGAGCACGGGTCGTCCGTTCAGCTCCGCCCAGAGCCAAATGACTAAGTAAAAAAACAGCAGAGGGCGCTGTTTTTCCTTTTTATTTGGCGATGGGTTCCCAGATTGCTGACTCACACATCCGGCAACTGGCTGCTTCACTGGCTTTTATTAGAAGTTCACTAGAGGTGCAGCAGCTAATAGAACTAATCGATAATAACAAAAAATAATAAAAGATATAATCGATTAATAATCGATTCCTATAGGCAGGCAATGTCATTATAGGCAGAATCTTCAAAGAAATCCTATATTCAAATTGTAGGTGTGAGGAACTCTAGATTTGAGGGCCGCATAGTGGCCCGAACCTCTAGTTTCAAAAAGTTTCAAAACGGTGAAAATAGCAGATCTGCAGATCTGTAATTCTGCCATTTTCAGAATTTTTGCATGATACTGTTGTTTAAAAGTGTAAAATAACACTCGATAGATAGATAGATTTTAATTTTTTTTAACCCATTAAGACCTGGAACGCATCTGTGTCACTTTTTCATTCGAGCTAAAAAGCATTATTTTACACTTTGGCTATTCAAAAATAGCAGATCTACAAGCTCGTAGCGCGGTACTCGGTGAAAAATCGTGAAAATGTGTGCAAATCTTTGAATACATATTCTTTTAAAGCAAACATTAACTCAAATATTTGCTTCTCGGGGTACCTGGAACAAAATATTTTTGAGATGGGGGTCCGCGGCCAAATTCATATCATTTTGGGGGTCCTTGACATGAAAACGCTTGAGAACCACCGATTATAGAAACATACGTTTTTCAGAAAACAGTTGGGATTTGGAAGACATTAGCTAAGAATCGGCATCAGGTCTTAAATGGGTTAATCAATCGATATCGATAGGATAATCGCTACGGGAATTATGGATAGTTACAGCCCTGAAGTTGACAAGAGGGGGGGGGGGGGGGGGCATAGATGGATGGGTCAGAACAACAGGGAACGTGGGGGAAAAGGAGAGCAACAGGACAAAGGGAAGGAGTGAGTGAAAGAAAGGAGAGTGTTCATTCATTCATTCAGCTCACCTCGTCCACATCACTGGCCCACTTCACTATGTGCTGAAAGGAAGGCTCGTTGGTGATGTCGTACACCAGGACGATGCCCTGGTTAGGATGAAAGAGAAGGGGAAGGAGTTATTTTCTATCAATTACACACCCCATGAAGCCTTGAATTCATGTAGATGTCTTTGTTTTTGTCGCATTCCTAAGCCAATAATTCGATGACCGGGTTATAGGAGACCTTGCTGGTAATTCATCAATTAAGTACTTTTTTGGGTGGATTACTCCTTTAACCTAAGACCTGAGGCATATTCTAGAAAATAATGCCTTCTAAATCAGTGTTTCTCAAACGTATTCGTGCCAAGGACCCCCAAAAAGATATGCATTTGGCCGTGGACCCCCATTTGACAATGTAGTGCCAGGGACCCCCGGAAGAGATTTGTGTTAAAAAAAAATCTAAATTATTCAAACATTTTAGATTTTTCAAAAACTTTCAAAAATAGCAGATGTACAAGCTCGCAGCGTGGCACGAAGTGACACGCTGTGTGCTTGAATATCTGCTATTTTTCATAACCACCACTGTTCTAAATCTACAAGTTTTCTAGAAAAACTTATGTTGCTATATACAGTATATATAGCTCAAATCTAAAATGACACAGATGCTTTAACGGTTTCAACGGGTTAAAACCTATAGTATATAAAAAAGGCATCTTGATCGTATTAATTGTCAGCGTGGAATACTCACCTGGGCCCGTCTATAGTACTGTTTGGTGATGGTCTGGTACCGTTCCTGTCCCGCCGTGTCCCTGCAATGACGACACCAAACAAACTCAACATTTGCATCGACACACAACAAAACAAAATAGCATCAAATCACAGTCTAACTCTGAGCCATTTCACTCACCAAATCTGAACTCGTACCTTGACGCCATCTATTTCTAGCGTTTTCATTTTGAAGTCGACACCTGAGAAAGAGAAGGAAAACATGTTGTTTATCATCTGGGCGGGGGGGGGGGGGGGTTGACAGGCTGTAGGCCTGTCACGATTATGACATTTTGACGATTAATTGTCGCTCGAATAATTGCGATTAACGATTTAATTATATTTCTGTTGTTGGACATTGGAACATTATGAATAAAACAAATATTTCTTTGGCTTTTAGGCTTCGTAAACAAAAAGGTGCACAGGGTATAATTTGACAAATAACTTAATATAATAATAATAATTGAATACGTTTATACTGAACCCCCCCCCCAAAAAAAAAAACATGAATAATGGAAATAACCTATCAATCTACAAGCTCAAAACTCGTCGTCACGTTGTGACATGATTCAGAGACACTCATATCCCTTATGTCCCCAGCAAAATGCGTTAATATATATATATACATACATTTGGGGGTCCTTGACATGAAAAAGTTAAAGAATTACTGATACAGAAGCTGGTGCAAGTTACTCACAGACAGTTACAGCTGGGCCCTGAATCTAAAATCGGCAGTTCCCAACCTTTTCTGGTTGGGAACACTTCTCTCAAGTGTTCAATCTGAAAAATATCCATGGGGTGACTAATCGATAGAAAAAAAAGTTTTTGGGGGTGAACTATCCCTTTAAGCTTCCTGTTCACAACACTTCCAACCAAGAAGGAAAAACCTGTTTGATTGTGTTACAGCCGCCCAGCGTACAGTTCATATATAGACTGTAAAACAATCAGTACCTGTTGAAAAGTGGATGAGTTATAATAACCTGAAGACATGATATACTTTAAGCCACATTTTTGCTGTTTTATGCCATGTTTTTAAACCCTGTAGCACTTTGAGATTTGCAAGAATGTAAAGTGCTATCAATAAAATAAAATAAAACTCTCAGAGTTACGTCTTCCGTATTTAAAAGTTTGAGAACCACTCCTATATGTGATATGTCAGGGAAAAGCAAAAGAATGTGTAAAACAGGTCTATTATTATTATTATCATTATTATATCAGATCCAAGTCATTAGCTTATCTCAAAGACAGGAAAAGAGACATTAGGGAAGTGGAACACTAATAAGGTTCCATTTAGCAGTCTCCACACATTTGATTGGGAGAAGGAAAAAATAACAAAGTCGTAAATCGTCCTTCCCGTCAGTGATGGAAGAAGTACTCACATATTTTACTTAGTAAAAGTATCAATACTGCAATGTAGAAATACTCTGTTACAAGTAGAAGTCCTGTATAAAAATGTACTTGAGCAAAAGAACAAAAGTACCGGCATCAAAATATACTTAAAGTACCAAAAGTAAAAGTATTCTTTGTGCAGAATGTCCCATTTCACAAGTTCAACATTTATTTTAAAAAAGGCTGAAGAGGTTAGTGTGTTTTGTAATAATAATCAAAATCTACAAATTAACTAGTAACTAAAGTTTTCAGATAATTGTAGTGGAGTAAATGTACAATATTTTCCTCTGAGATGTAGTGGGGTATAAGTAAAAGTAGTGTAAATACTGAAGAAAGTAAAAACACCTCTAAATAAGTACAGTACTTGAGTACATGTACTTCGTTACTTACTATAGTACTATACAGTTAGTTACTATACACCACTGCTTCCCATATAACCTGTACATGTGTGCAGACCTGATATAATGATTGCCCTGGATGTTCAGCTCATCTGATCTGATCAGTAAAGTAAACATGTTAAGCATTACTCTTATTCAATAACACTTCAAACGGGTTTCCATGTGTTTATGTAATGGGGATTTATGAGAGCCTTAAGCCAAACTTCAAATAACAGAGCTGCCAATAATTGTTTTTGCTCAAGCAGTTAGTTTGCACAATCCCAGCTAATGCTTGGGAGACCACAGACCAGGGAACTATAAGATTAGTCACAAGTATTAGCCCTGATACATGACTGTCATATCATGACAGTCATGGATGAACTTCAAACTGGTGTCTGCTATTTCTCCATTTATGGGCCGTACATCTACATAAACGTTCAGATTTCAAACATAAAGTGCTTACCCCATGGCCACGGATGTTACATTTCTGTACGGGCCCTCAGACGTACCCGTATCTTCCGTATTGTTCAATAAAAAGCATTTTTAATCTGATCAGTGGCCATTTTATTCGTATTTTCGCCATATGCATTCAACCACGCGACCCTATCGGTTGGGAGGTGTATTGCACTCTGATGCACTATAACAGTATGAGAAAACGGTCACCGATCGGATTAAAATGCTTTTTATTGAACAATACGGAACATACGGGTACTTCTGAGGGTCCGTACATGATTGCAACATCCGTGGCCATGAGGTAAGCACTTTATATTTTAAATCTGAACGTTTATGTAGATGTACGGGCCAAAAGGGGAGAAAGTGCAAACACTATGTTGAAGTTCATCCATGACGACCGTCTTGGATCCATGGCTATGGAAACAGCAGCTTTTCTCGATAGCAAGTCGTTTATTGAGGACATAATTAATTTGAACCAAACACTGCGGTCTTTTAGTCTAGTCTGGAGACACAAACTTCCATAGTAAGTTTTTGGAACAAACATTCATTGGCTGCTTTACTTACCGATGGTAGAAATATGCGAAGGATGAAAATCATTGTCCGAAAACCTGCTCAACAAACAGGTTTTTCCAACACCAGAATCTCCCAGGATCAGCAGCCTGAGCAACACGTCGTACTGCTTGGAAGAAACCATTATAATAACCATGTGTGTGTATTTATGTATTTAGATGCGGGTTCAAAAACTTAAAGGCAAGTGTTTTCTTCTGCTGCTGCTCTCTCACACTATCAAGCCTGGTGGAGAGAGAGGTGTTCAGTGTTGCCAGGTTTTGACAGAGAAACAAGCAACCGGGTCCATGAAAACAATTCCAAAAGAAGCGGGCCCTTCGCCCTTTAAACATAATGTACGTCGGCTATTTGAAAATAATAATCGCGTTGTTGTTGCGTCTTGTAGATCTGCTCTTTTCAAAACGAAATATTGGAAGATTTTTTTTAAAATGTAATAGGAATATCAATATTTCTGAAACATTTTAACAACACACATCTTGTATGGGGATCCCTGTGCCCTGGCATAAAATGTTTTCGGATGGGGATCCGGCCTGCAGACAAATAAATATTAAATTGGGGCCCCCAATTTAATGTATTTGTCTGCAGGGGGTCAATTTGGGGGTCCTTGTCTTGTTTGAGAAAGCCCAAATAATCAGCAACACTTTAGAAACAAGCCCAAATAAGCAACTACTCTTTAGAAACAAGCCCAAAAAACCTCAACCCGCAACTATCAATATTTACAAGCAACTTCACAGAAAAACAAGCCCTAAGTCGCTTATAATAAGCGGACATGGCAACCCTGGAGGTGGTCTATAGTTCTAATGTTCTCTACTCCCCATCACTGTGAAGTGAAGGGGGCGGGGCGGCTCCAGACAGTGGGAGGGGTCAGGTGCAACCTGTTGCGTTTGTATCTAGAGCAGGGGTCTTCAACAGAGGGTCCGTGACTGACCCCTAGGGGGTCCTCAGAGTTACTACAGGGGGGTTCACCAAATCTTTGTGTGGTATTTTTTACCACTTGAACCCCAGCATCCCTATTCTTATGAGAACTTTAGCCAAAAATAGCCGAGCTACAAGCTCACAACGCCGGCGTTAAAACAATTGTGCTTATTTATTTAGGGCCCTGGGGGTGCCCGGACCTCACTTTGAGAAACCCTGCATTAGACCATGGTCCACTATAACTCTGAGTGTACACATTTTGTACTCTCAGAGGTAAAGCCCCATAAGGGTCCATTTGGTTCCTAACTATCCATCATTTATCTGGGGACCCCAAACCCTCCAGGGACCCCTGGGGGTCCCCGGACTCCACTTTGAGAACCACCGATCTAGAGTAACCATTTGTCAGCTTCAATTTATATAGTGTTCTAGGTCCAATTTTGTCTGCTCGTTTCTTTGTGGCATCACTTCCAATTTCACTTATCCTGCAATCACCCTGTATGTATGAGTTCTCTGAGAGGACGTCTCTCTGCTCCTGATTGGATACAATTGGTATCCCGCGACCTGAAAAATGCAGTTCTGTTTACGAACCCATTAAAACAGTAAAAAAAAGAGTCAAGATTTTTTAGCGCGGCACTTGTAGATCTGCTATTTTTGAATAGCCAAAGAAATCTAAAGTGACCGGTCTTAATGGGCTAAAGAGCTGGAGAGAAAGACAGGTTACTGAACAAACAAGTTAAAACCAAGTTAAACACTATTTTGTAGATTACAAAACAAAATATACAATTAAGCCCTATATTGCACACTTAAATCTACCGTATTCGAAAATAGCCGATCTACAAGCTTGAGTTGGTGCATCAGCCATTTTCGGAGAATAGAAACTGACACAATTTGAAAGAAATTGATAGATGTGCCATTCGATACCAATGATTCTGTAATTTTCCTCAAGTACATTTTTTTTAAATACAGGCCTTTTGCGTGTAACAGTATTTTTATATGGTGGTATTGCTATTTTTACATGAGTAACAAATCAAGGGTATTTCTTCCACCACTATGGATGTCATATTTGGCCGTTTTGTAGGCCAGTGGTTCTCAAACTTTTTCAAGTCAAGGACCCCCAAATTGATTGTATTTGGCCACGGACCTAACCTCACTCCGTCAAATGGAAGAAGCTTGCGACACACATTTTGTTGAAACCAAATGCAAATGAGATTTCCGGAGGGAGGGGGGTTTACCAGGCTACCACGGACCACCATCTGAAGAGATTTTGTGCCAGGGACCCCCAGAAGAGAAGATTTGTGTAAAACAAAGTGATGCGCTATGAGCTTGTAGATCGGATATTTTTTAATTTGAATAGCCAACGTATAAAGTGGTTAAAATGATTGTGATCAACTTCTTTTGCTGGGGACCCCCTGGAACCCCCCCAAGGACCACTGCTTTTAAGCTTTGCTGGCAACAACAGATCTTTCCAACCTTGGGGTGGGGAAAAAGAAACATTTGATCACATGCCCCAAAAGGATTGCCCACCCCTGTTAACAGCTTATAACATTCAAAACATGTCAAATCACAAAACAAACAGAAGAACATCCCAAAAGGATAAAATAGTTTTATTTATAGTCTCATAGTAAAGGTACGCCTCAACTTGCAAGACAATTGTTGGCAGTATGTACAACATACCTGTAATTTCCATGGAATGGAATAAACAAATATCTATTTCGTACACACTAAATTTACCTCTGCAAGAAGAAAAAACATAAAAGATATCAAACAAACATTCCCAGGACAGGCAAATAACTCCAGGGAAGGTTTTTTCCTTTGCAGAACTGACAACATTTACAGTATACAGTATGAGTATACAGTGTTTATTACTACTAACACACTGATATGGAGTTGTTTTTTTTGTTCCAATAACAAAAATAAAAGGTTTACTATCTTTTTAACTGCATTGTGTAACATTCAGTATCCGTTTGGGGATTTGTTTTTGCTGTTTATACCCAAGTTTTGTTTCGAGATAACAAAAATAGAAAACAAATAGTTGGACCTGTGAAGTGAGAAATATATTAAAACAAAAGAGGTCAACATTGTTCATCCATGACCGTGTGCGTCCACTGAAGAAAAGAAAAAAGGGGGGAAAAAAGAATATCCAAGCCAGACAACAATGTACATGAGATAAGAAATCAATTCAATTGTTTCATTTTAAATATATAGGGATTCTTTTGATTTCACAAACATTTCAAAGACGGAAAAAAAAAAGAAAGAAAAAAACTTCAGCCATCTACACTGATTCAGAAGGGTTGCATCTTGCATGACATTGTTTTTTTTTCTCCAAAAGCAACTTCACATTCTTTTCTGGAAAAGTACAAATATTAAAAAGGTAAACTATGTCTAAGGACAATTTTTCCAAAGGTCTCTAAGTCTCAAAAACTTTCCAACAAAGTTTGCAGAGGTTGCCCAAAATCTTTTAAACAAACGGGGGGGATATTTGTTGTCGCTGTACTCAGGCTTGATTTAAACTTCGCTGCGTGAAAGTGCTGTGCGCCGGAAACAGACAATCTTTTTAAAAAATAGCAGATATACAAGCTCACAGCGCGTCACTTCGTGCCACGCTGTGAGCTTGTACGTCTGCTATTTTTTGGAAAAATCTTGAAAGTGTGAGAACTACTGATTTAGATGGCATTTGTAGGATCGGCTTGTTTTCGGCGCACAGCACCCCCGGGCGCGCAACGAAGCATTAATCAGGCTTAAAGCTTTTACACCTTGTCATCTTCATGTGTTACATATGAATGGTAACCAGAGTTTTTTTTTTAAAAGCATCAAGTCCTTCAAAACTGCAGAGCTGCCTCACTTGAGGGGGTTGTGTGTGTGTCTGTGTGTGTGTCTTGGGAGTTGTTGCTGCTCCGTCACGAGAGAAGTGACAGGACTGTTGGCTGGGTGGGACAGGGACAGAGAAAAAGGTAGACGCGCTTTTTTTGTTTGTTTGTTTGTTTAGACATACTGTAGTAGCAGCCCTCTCACACCGTAATCTCCACCGGTATCTCCTGGACTGGCATCAGAAGGCTGGATTGGAGTGAGGAAAGGTAGGAGTGGTGGGGGACGGGGTGGCGGGGGGCAGGGGGCGGGGGAACAACAACAAAAGAGTCTCTAGTGAAGAACGCCGGGGGGGTCTAGCCTATATAGAATAAAGACACCAAGGATCTGGTCAGTGAAGTCACACAACCAAGCACCCACCAGGAGGGGAAGTGCTTCAGACTCAACGGGGGGGGGGCCCGTTCGAATGCTAAAACGGCACCATTGTCACGTTAAAGGCTCGTTTAAGACCATCACACGAGGAGGTGTGACAAATTAACGATACGAAAAATGCACGTGTTTCGCATCAAAAACTATTCATATAGTTTGACACCTCATTCATACAGGTTGATGCCTTTATAAGCTCAGAATAAATCAACCTTGTTTCGAATAAAATTTTACGTTGCTTTATCGCCACGTAATGTTCATCTGTGTGATAACTATGATAAACAGTAAAAAAAAATGAAAACACCTTTTTGGTCAAATTAAACTCACGAGAAAAAAGAAAGAAATCACACGGCTGCGGTGTGCATGGACCTAACAGACTCAGTAGGGCGATCGTTTCGCTGGACAGATTTTTTTATTTTTTTTGTGTCTATAACGTCGCCTAAGGGCCTTAAAAGGAAACATCGAGAAAAGGGCCGTGTGACAAAGTATATTAACCCATTAAGACCGGGAAAAGCATCTGTGTCATTTTAGATTTCCTTGGCTATTCAAAAATAGTAGATCTGCTATTTTTGAAAATTCGTGAAAATGTGTCCAAATCTTTTGAATATATATCTTTTAAAGCAAACATTTGTATTATTTATTTTTACAAATGTTTGCTTTAAAAATATGTATATTCAAAAGATTTGGACACGATTTTCACGATTAAAAAAAAATAGCAGATCTACTATTTTTGAATAGCCCAAAGACATCTAAAATGACACGGATGCGTTCCCGGATTCAAAAGGGTTTAATGATGTCTGGGCCCCCCCGCACAACAACTAACTAACAGGCTTACACGCACACACACTTCCTTTCCGATTTGATGAATTGTGACGCCACCGTCACCGAGATCCTTGGTTTGTCTTTGGGGTTTTCTAGAGTTCTAGCTGGGCTCCACGCGCAGCTTCTTCCTGGTGGGCGGCTCCTCGGGCTCCGACTCGGAGCTGGAGTCGGAGCCGCCGTCGAAGGCGGACACGGCGCTGCCCTTGCGGTTGGTGTACAGGCTGCTGTCCGAGGAGGCGTAGTTGGCCTGGAGCTGAGTGTTTCCCTTGGCCTTCTCCAGCGCACGGACTGCAACCGACCAACAGAAAGAACAAACGTATCGTTAACTTGCCGTCGAGGCAGAAGCCTCCTATCTCCATATTCTAACTTTTTGTGTTTTCTTTTTTTTGTAAATTAACGCTTCTTCTTGATCACACTACAGCGTCACACAAAAGCATTAAAAAATAGCAGGTCCACAAGCGGCGTGTTTGGAGTTTGTAGATCTGCTACTTCTGAATTTTAATCCTGAAATGGACCGGTTTGTGATTTTTTTTTTCTTTTTAAACGCGCCTCACAAAGTTGTGAGCTTGTAGATCGGCTATTTTCACAATATTTATCTGTGGGAACTGAGTCAACTCCAACAATTCCAAGTGCTCGTCAGGGTGGGGGGGGGGTCCCCAGTTCAAATATGATTATTTCGGGGGGTCGCGGCCTTAAAAGGTTGAAAACCACTGGTCTAGACTAGAGGGTTTAAGTAGTTAAGCAGTGTTTCCCCTAGCCAGAAGCTGAAGGTGTGGGGGAGGATGCGTGGCGTGCGCGCTTACATTTTTGGGTTCTCAAAATAAATATTTGTGCTCAAACACGAAGACTTATATAGTACATGTGCACAGTAATGAGCAGGAAAATATCTGTATAGTTTACATATGAATTGTCTCCAGATTTAGGAAAATATACTTTAATTAGACCAAGTAGTATAGACAAACTGTTGGGGTCCAACTTTAGAATATGTATTTGGTGCGGACCCCCATCTCAAAATATGTTTAAAAAAATCGCTTTAAAACATACATACATACATACATATTCAAAGATTCTTAAAAAAATGGCAGATCTACAAGCTCATAGCGCGGCACCGAGTGCCTATATCTATATCTGCTATTTTCGCATAGCCAAAGAAATCTTAAAATGACACAGATGCGTTCCCGGTCTGAATGGATGAAGTGGTATAAAGTATATATTGGTATTTCCCCATAGCCTGGTAAACCCTCCCTCCGGAAAATCTCATTTCCATTTGATTTCAGGAGTGAGTCTGGCCTGAAGGCTTGTATGGGCGTTTCTAGCGCATTACCAAAAAAACCAGCCTATCAGCGTCGTCGCTCATCGTTCTGTGATTGACAGCGAAAGTTGGCCAATCAGGTGGCGAGTTCGAGTGAGCCCGAATGGCACCGAGTGCAGTCTGAATGCAGCCGACAAAACACGAACGGCAGCCATCTTTTCTGTGCGCTATTTTCTCCGCTGTTTTTAAACTTCAGAAAGCTCTCAAACTTCTATTTTGAGGCACAGAATTTACTTATAAGATATCGTTTGGATAGAATTTAGTTGTTTAACTTCATATATGTGGTCAATTAATCATGACAGAGCCTATTTAAAAATAAAAATTTTGAGAACCGGCAGGGGCGGGCAGTGACACGCACGTATCCGAATAAGGCAACCCATTTTGGGCATGGCCGCCTCAAAAGTCCCGTTGCGTCACATAGTCTGGAAGTGGTAAAAATGCACTGGCTGAAGTGGGACACTGCCGAATGGCTGAAGGGGTTGTCTGTCAACGGTATTACTCCCGCCCAACTCCAGCCCACAGCCAAAATTGCAGAATGGGCGATCATGCCAGACTCACTCCTGAAATAAATTACAAATGAGATTTCCGGAGGGAGGGTTTACCAGGCTAATTTCCCCATGCAGCAGTATGTGATGTTTAAGTGGTATAAAGTATATACCCTTACCCTGCTGCTCCAGCAGTGCGTTCTGCTTCTTCAGGTCATCGATGTCCTGCTGGTGGGTGTGGTTTTTTCGCCTCATGTACTGGATGTATTCTGTGGCTTTGTCTAGAATCTGTGCTCGGGAAGCCTGTTTGACAGCACTCTGTCAGCACAGAGAACAAGGCTAAGACGTGTGGCAATGCTTACATCACAAACATATATAGTCGCTGTCGGGCAGAAACCTCTTATATCCATATTTTGACTTTTTGTGTTTATTTCTATAAATGAACGCCCTACTTGGTCATACTACAGCGTCACACAAAAGCATCAAAAGTGGCAGATCTAACAAGCTTAAAACGTGGCACGAAGAGACACATTTTGAGCTTGTAGATCTGCTACTTTTATATTTTTTTATTTGAATCCTGAAAAGTAATCTTTTGGAGATATGAGGTTTCCACCCGACAGAGACGATATATATATACACAGTATACAGAATTAAAAATAGATTATATACAGTTGATTATTTACATTTGCTCCTCATACGTACCATTGTATGAGGAGCAATTATACTTTATAGTGAAAAAATATCATTACAGGAATAAATAACCCTTTCCCTGTAGGGGTGTCACAAAAAATAGATTGAAATCAAACAGGGGGGGGGGGAAGAAATTGCGATCGATCAAAATGAGGGAAAATCGAATCAAGAAAGACCTTAAAATGTCAAATCAAATAAAGAGCTTGAATGGCAACTGTTTGACGTATACACTGCAGATAAAAGACGAGACATTACTTGTCATTAGGGTGCTTAACAACAGCTTGAGTTCCCTAACCTGCAAAAAGCCACCACCAGTAGAATTGTCTTCCTTTAACACATTGACTGCCAATCACGTAGATCTACGCGAACCGATTTAAAGCCGCCACGTGCCAATCGCGTAGATCTACGTGAAGTGAAAAAAAAATTATTCCAATTTCACCCAAAGACCAAGGAGATATGATTAGTTGAAGATCTAGACTCCTATCCACTTCCTTGTTAACTTAAAACTTTAAAAGTCTGTATTTCGGCTCCTGAGTACTTTTTTTTTTCCAATGAAAAACTCTGGCACTGGCTAAAAAAATATGAAAATAATTCTGGCAGTTAATGGGTTAATGAGTCAACTGCAAGCTTAAAAAGTTTAAAATTGAACTGGGACCCAAAACGTCACTAAAATTGGGTTCTTGTAGTCTAATTACATTTTCAGTCTAAAGAACTGGCCAATTTTCGATCATCTTCAATTATTATAATATTATTTTGCATGGAATATGATGCACCGTGTAAACTGTGTCATGCATAATAACGTATGTAAATTCATGCAGACCAGCCAACCTTGTACGCAAAAAGCTGATGACGCCGCGTGAGTTTGTACAGTTAGTGTACCAACAGTACTCAAGTCTACACGCCGAGCAGAGCACAGATCTCTGCCAGGAAACATCTAATAATACTGTCTGATGCAGGGGTCTTCAACAGGGGGTCCGTGCGTGACCCCTAGGGGGTCCTCAGCGTTATGACAGGGGAGGAGCCGCCAAATCTTTGTGTGATAAGGACTTTAAGGACATTAAGTTAATAACATGAACCCTAGCATCCCTATTGTGGGGGGAACATTTGCCGAAAATAGACAATCTATAAGCTCACAACGCGCCTCACGGTGCAACAAAATGAAATGTAAGTAATGTTTTTATCTGCAACACGATTGTATTAACTCATTGAGTGCCCGAATTAGTTCTGGCTATTTCTGGCCAGTATATCGCGGTAAAACACGTGAAACACGTTAATGGCACGTTGCACCATAGCGTTAAAACATGTGAATGGCACTCAATGAGTTAAATATGTAGTGGGGGGGTCCCTGCTTCATCTTTCTCTCTCAGCTAAGGGGTCCTTGGCCCTGAAAAAAGCTGAAGACCCCTGGTCTAATGACGCAACATAAAACACTTGTACACATCTGTTCTCTGTCTACATGTCCAGTGTTGCCAGACTCTGTGAGAGAAACAAGCAACCAGGTCTAGGAAAACCAGCCCAAAAGAAGCGACTATGGGCCACATGAGCACTTTAACATATGCATCAGCTATTTGAAAATAGCAGATCTACAAGCTCACAACGCGTCGCATTGTAGATCGGCTATTTTCAAATTATAATAAGCAGATCTGGCAACCCTGTAGATGTCAGTCCCTCTCTCTGGCTGGTTCTCTCCCATCTCTCTGTGTGTAGGTGTGTACGCGTCAGTACGACGCTGTGTGGAAGAGATGCTGCGAGGCATTGCCATCGAATCTCCCCAACGACAACAAAACTCTGTTGAACTTGACATATGTTGACAAGTGATTGTTGGCGTAACTTAAGAGATTCACTGGAAAAAATCTATGTTTAAATCGTGCCGGTGTTTCAGTAGCGCGTGTGCTTGATTTATCAATAGGCCTGCCTGTCCAAAATCAATATGGCTTATATGCGATGTAATTAAATTAGGTAATCATAGGTTTAATATGCCGTTTTGTTGAACTTAAAACAGTTAAAAGAGGAGGGAACCGTCTCCTCTGCCATCAGCTGATTTAAGAGGTCCATGTCATATGGGCAGTGGTAAAGTACCTGCCCACCACCTAGGGGTTCGATTCCGCCACAGTGCATCCGGCTTGGACAAACATCTGAAGTGCCCGTGTTGAGTGTTCAGGGGAGGGAAGCCGGGCGGGTTGGGTTATATTTGTCTCATATGGCCTGGGGACGGGAATGTTGAACAGGAGGAGTAGGACAGAGTCGCTACATCCTCCCGTTGCGGGCTCCTCACTGGCCGGTGAGCCAGGAGGGTACAACATTAGTGGCACTGGCAGCACAGTTGCCATGTTTTGGGAGGAATTGGGATAACAACTAAATTGGGGAGGGGAAAAAAGGGTCAAAATAATTGGCTACTCGGCCTGAACCGCTGGCGTAGCGGTTCCAGGCACCTAGGCTCAGTGTAGCCTGACAGTCGCGGGTTCGAGTCCCAATCCCGACAGCCTTTGCTGCATGTCACTCCCCATCTCTCTCTCTCCACATTTCCTGTCTACTACTATCCCATCAATAAAGGCATAAAAGCCCAAAAATAAATCTTTAAAAAATGTAATAATAATTGGCAACTCTAAAAAAAAAGAAAATAATATTCTAAACTTAAAAAACAAAAAAAGCGCATTGACCATGCAGGCGGTTAGTGAACATACCCCAACAGTGACTGACTACCATAACAGAGCACAATTCATTAAACCCGTTGCCTATGTACATGTTTTGCCTATCAGTTGCAGACAATAAACCAGTGAACGGAGACCAAGCAGAGTGTGAAGACTTTTGAGCAGCAGACGGAAAGAGTGGGTCTACATCTAGACTTAACCAGTCCATGCCTAGCTAAACTAAATCAATTACAACAAAACAAATTGATGTTAAAAATCCACATTTGCCATGAGACGTGTACTGCGGGAACTGCACACAGTTACCGTCCCCACACATAAACCAGGAAATCAACAGATTTACCACCCCTCACTCCATATTTTCTGAGTTTTCAACATTTACCGTAAGACAGGGGTCTTCAACAGGGGTCCGGGACCCCTAGGGGGTCCTCAGAGCTACTACAGGGGGTCCGCCAAATCTTTGTGTGATAGAATTTAGTTTTTTTTTACATTAACCACTTGAACCCTAGAATTCCTTTTCTGAGGGGAATATTAGCCGAAAATAGCAGATCTACAAGCTCTCAACGCCTCGCGCTGCGAGGCGTTGAGAGCTTGTAGATCAGCTATTTTTGGCAAAGAGGCTATAGGTGTAGAGGGGAAAAAGAGCAGACGAAGTAAAAAAAAAACACTTTAATCTGAAACACAATTGCATACAATATAGAGTAGGGGGTCCCTGCTTCATCTCCCTCTCAGCTAGGGGGTCCTTGGCCTGAAAACGTTGAAGACCCCTGCCGTAAGATATGCACAATAAAAAAAAAAAGAACAGATGAATTGAATAATAGTAATAAAAAAAACGTGTACTCCACCTCTCTCACTGCTTTCTCCCCCTGTAAGGCAGGCACGGAGTCTCGTAAACTGTGAAAGCTGTCTTTAATGTGGTCCCTGCGTTTGCGCTCCAACGCATTGTGATGTGCTCGTTTGTCCGCCTGCAAAAAAAACACACAAATCACATGGTTCTTTTTAATACACATTCCACCTTTCTAGCGTATAAGACAAAACCATCAGATGTGTCATGATGCAAAGTCTGGTTTCACATCAATACATTCCTGATCCAAGTCAGTATTGGGACCACAGTGGCACCATGGGAGGCACTCCACTCACATTGTATTCCATTTAAGAATTGCACTTTTGCCATATAATTTGCTGTTGACGTTTCTTCTCGTTACACCAATGATTCAGTGAAATAAATTACTTCCTATGGTTTTTGTACATCGTAAATGTCCCATTTATTCTGGGAACTCACAACTCCAGAAGCACTTTATTGGTAACAAACAATTCCCAAACAACTACACGTCATGTCCAAATTCACCATATTAAATGTTGCAGAGGTCTTCTACTGAGTAAATTACCTGAGAACCAGCCCTCAATTACTCCATTTCCAATTGGTTCCTACAATACTCAGCATAACACAATAATAATCTAAATGAGTGGTTCTTAAAGTGTTGGTCCAGGGACACTCACGGGTCCTTGAAGGGGTTCCAGGCGCGGTCCCCGGCAAAATGTGTTACTTAATATAGCATCAAAATCTAGTCTAACCACTTTAACCCTATATACATTAGCTATTTGGAAATAGCAGGCCTACACGCTCACAACATGTCCAGTGTGTTGTGAGCTTGCAGATCTGGGGGGGGGGGGGGGTGGGGGTGGTATCTTGAAAAGATTTCCGGAATGTTTTTGATATTATGAACACAAATCTTGGGAGGGGGTCCATGGCACTACACACATTAACCCATTAAGACCTGGAACGCATCTGTGTCATTATTTGATTTGAGCTAAAAATGCATTATTTTACACTTTGGCTATTTGAAAATAGCAGATATACAAGCTCATATTGCGGCACCGAGTGCCACGCTACGAGCTTGTAGATCTGCCATTTTTGAAAAATCGTGAAAATATGTGCAACTCTTTGAATATGTATTCTTTTAAAGCGAACATTTTTAACTCAAATCTTTGCTTCTGGGGGGGTCCCTGGAACAACATATTTTGAGATGGGGGGGTCCGCGGCCAAATACATATAATTTTGGGGGTCCTTGACATGAAAAAGTTTGAGGACCACCGATATAGAAACCGATTTTTCAGAAAACTGTTGGGATTTAGAAGACATTAAGTAGAACGTAAGCTTCAGGTCTTCAGGTCTGTTACTTTTCAGGATTCAAATTCAAAAAGTATCAAAAGAAGCAGATCTAAAAGTTCGAAAAGTGTCGCGTTGGAGCTTGCAGATCTGCTACTTTTTTTGTGACGCTGTAGTATGATCAAGTAGGGCACTAATTTACCAAAAAAAAATACACAAAAAAAGTTAGAATATGGAGATGGCAGGTTTCTGCCCTGACAGCGACGATATCTTTACCCATGTAGGAATAATGTTATGACACACTAGCAGGCCAATATGGGCCAGCAGAGTAACGTATCACAGCTCTCTGATCTAAAGCTGGGGAACCAGCTTAGCCTAATGGGGGAGGGGAAGAACCTTCCTATGGCTAGAAATATGCACTGCTACCACGTCAACAATCTGACATGGTGTCAAATCAAAACGTTATATAAAAACATAATATATTTGATATGTCATTGGAAAAACAACACATTGGCCGGTTAGGCGACATCTGTTTCTAGCTAATCTGCGATTGTCCTATGAATACTTTTGCAAAATCCCTCTTGTATCAAGTACAAACAAGCAGTTAACATGTCTCACAGATACTGAGACACACACACACACACACACACACACACTCTCTACAGGGGAACTTGTTCCCCTATAACCCACCAAGTCTCATCATTTGTGTTGGCTAATTGACAAAACATGACAGCACGACACAACAGTTCTGTTCCAACCACCATAATCTGTTCCTGTTACATAAGAGAGAACGCGAGCTGGCAGTGAAACATGGCTACTAGTACGTTATGTTGTTGTTATAGCACACAGGCTAGTAATGCTATTTAAAAAGATCATGATAATGAAACCAAATGGGACCTTTATTTATTATTATTTTTGCCCTGCTAGTTCTAGTCAGCTAAATATAGCCAGGGACATGCTTGCTTGCTTGGGCTTATGGGACGGGATTACCCTTTCATGGGTAATATTTTCTCACCTCCCCATATGCATGTTGTGTGTGTGTGTGTGTGTGTGTGTGTGTGTGTGTGTGTGTGTGTGTGTGTGTGGGTGTGTGTGTGTGAAGGAAAAAAAAGCAGAACTACCAAAGTAAAAGCAAAACATAATGCAAAAATCGCGTGTGTAGTTATTCATTAACTGTCAGAACATGACATACAGCACTATATATCCTGCATGTTCAGGCTTTGCTGTGTTAAGTTACACCCATCATCATCATCATCATCATCAGCTGACCTTCTTTTCCATGCAGATTGCTTGCAGGTTGTTGTTTATATGGTCGTGGAAACAACAATCCACGTCACTGTCTAGAATAATGTCATTTTCTAGCGGATACCAGATACTAAAGATTTAAATATAATGATCATGCATAATGATCAGGGGGCTTGGTGGTGGTCGGGTGGGGGTAGGGTAGGGTGGGTTGGTGGGGGGGGGATGACTTTCAACTACAGGCCGTTTCAACTCGTAACCAGGACTTGTTTATGTAACGTTATGGGGGGCAACGCTGGGTCTTTTCTGCTTCTTTTTTAGCACGAGGCTGGCCCAAGAAAAAAAACATAACAGATCTACAAGCTAACAACGCGTGGCGATGCCACGCGTTGTTAGCTTGTAGATCTGTTATGTTTTCCTGAGCATATACACACGATTACTGATCCTCTCACTGGATTGAGAGCTGTGCCTCTGCTCTGCTGCTCTGACTGACGTGTTGATCAGATCTGATGTGATCTACAAATGGACCGATTCTACCCCCCCCCCCCCCCCAGGGAGACTGAAACAAGTCCAATTGCCTTAACTTGACCTTTACTGACAAACATACTGGCTGGGGGGGGCTCGTAAAATAAAATAAAAAACTCCATCTGCTCATTCTCTCAATTCCGTCGCAACGTTATTAGCCAACCTTTAGCCTATCTTAGCTAACGGGATAAAAAAAACACTAAGGACTCGTCAGTGACGTCACGGGCCAACATCGACCAGCAGGAAGTGCTTTTTGAACTAAACGGGGGCCCCCTGGGCCAACACGTTTTTGTTGTTATTGTCCATATCTGTACTATTTTGTTTAAAAAAACGTTATTTATAAAATAACTGTATACACTGTATATTTACAACTAATGATTTGGTGATCTCTGTCAAATAACCATAAAGACAATTTTCAAATCAAATAATGTAGGACAGTGGTTCTCAAAGTGGGGTCCTTGGGGGGGTACCAGGGGGTCCCCAGCAAAATGTGTTAATATAGCGTCACAATAATTTTAACCTTTTATACTTTGGCCGAGTGCCGCGCTATGAGCTTGTAGAAATGTGTGCAAACCTTTGAATATATATATATATTTTTGCGAACATTCTTAACTCAAATCTGTGCTTCTGGGGGTCCCTGGAACAAAATATTTGAGATGGGGGTCCGCGGCCAAATACATATCATTTTGGGGGGTCATTGACATGAAAAAGTTTGAGAACCACTGATGTAGGAGACCTACAATCACACTTCCCACTTGTTTGTAACGTCACCGACCCATCCTGGCTACCTTCGTCCCAGCTAGCAGAGGGTCAGCTAGGGTAACGTTAAGACCAAACAGTAAAAACACGTTATGAGGGTTTTAGCTCTCACTGGCTAAGCGTTTCTAAGAGCTTTTTTAAAAAAAAAACACTTACATCACTGTCGACTTCGATGTCATCGTTGTCGCTCATTCTTCACTGGAGGAGGACGAGGAAAGGAAAACAAAAGCCAAACACGCCTGTCCCAAAAATAAAGGAAATGCAGCAGCAATAATAAGAAGCAATGAGAGCATAAATGTGGCTGCTACTACAGCAGAGACATCATCATCATGACGAGTGACGAGGATCCTCTACACGTGACGAGCCTACACACACACATGGACGGGAAAACACATAGGGCGCAGGCGCGACGACGCGCGTGGCTCCCTGGGTAGTGGAGTCCTTCTTCTTCCTCGCTGAGCCCGCCCACTGACTCTACCCCAGCGTTGCCAGATTCTGCGAAGAGAAATGATAAGCAACCTGGTCTATGAAAACAAGTCCAAAAGAAGCGACTATTATTAGGCCACATGAGCACTTTAAACCTGTATATACCTATATACATTGGCTATTTTGTGAGATTCTAGTTATGCAATTTTCAACAACAAAAACAATCTTGGGGAAAAAAGTGAAACATTTAGAATATTGAAACTTTTTAACAGCTCTAATCTTGTATGGGGGTTCCTGGGACAAAATGGGGTGGATAATTCCATATTAATTTGGGGGTCCTCGCCATGAAAATATTTTAGAACCACTGATTTAAACTGATATATTATAACTCTATGGTTTAAACAAGATTATTAGGAAGCAAGCCCAAAAAATAAGGGACTAAACTATCAGGCAACAAGAAACAAGCCAAAAAAAACGCGAATTTACAGAAAAACAAGCCCAAAAGTCGCTTATAATAAGCAGACATGGCAACACTTCACTCTACCCTTGCATTGATTGAACTTTGTTTGGTGTTTTGTTTGAACTACATTCCCCATAAGCCTCCACGCATGGACGCGCCCACCACCACAGCTCACTGTTATTGTCATCTGCAGCATAGAGCTGTGATCACGGTTGCCATGTCTGCTTGTAATAAGCGACTTTGGGCTTGTTTCTAAAGTGTAGTTGCTTATTTGGAATTGCTTCCTAAATGTTGTTTAAACCAGTGGTTCCCACATTTTTGTCATGTCAAGGACCCCCAGATTAATATGAATGTGTCCGCGGACCCCCATCTGAAAACATTTAGTGCCAGCAGGAGGGACCCCCATACAAGATTTTTGTTGTTAAAATGTTAAAAATATATATTATGTTTTCTTTTTTTTTAACCCCCCCCTCCCCCCAATTTTTTTTTTATAACAGGTCTTCAAGCTCACAACTTACCGCAATGTAGCGTTCTGTGAGCTTGTAGATCTGCCATATTTTCAAAAACTGATGTAGGCCTAAAGTGGTAAAACTTAGTTTCTTCTTTTGGGCTTGTTTTCATGGACCTGGCCGCTTATTTCTCTCACGAAATCTGGCAACACTGGCTATGATCATAGAGTTATGATGATGATCTGCAGCAGCAGTGGTTCAGCCCTTTTAACCACTTTAATAAACCCTCTATTCTCAGTTCCTGACTTACAACGGTGCTCGTGGTTCTTGGACTGCTTTTTTCCCCGTCTACAACAAATCTCTTGAAATGCATTGGTTCAAGTGGTTAATTTCAAGTTAATTTCTAGTTCAGTTTTTCTATTTACGCCGAATGTTGGCCTATCATCACATGGTTAAGCCTGCAGATCATGGGGCTGCCTGCATGCTGTTTGCGGTGGTGTTCAGCCAGCCATCACGGTAGTGGTGTCAAAGCAGCAACAATAACCTCAGCTATGATTATGAGGCCAGATGGTGGCTCAGCTTCAGCATCCCTCCCCCCACTCCAATGCCCCACTCTCCTCCATTCTATATAGGCTATATGCACCCAGTCCAAAGAAGCAAGCTCTTTGCTTCACCGCTTGTTCCTGGGTGTAGCCTGCCCTATAGGCCAACAAAATCAATCCTGCAACAAACATACATTAGCCTATAGGCCCTAGCTAGCCTATATGCTTCATGAGCAGCAGGGTTCATCAATTCTCCTATGAATTGAATACACAGGACCCCAATGGAAACAAAGCCATAGTGCTTTAATAAACTGTACTTTCTGTGCCTTTTTTTTTGCAAACTGTTAATAAAGTATTCAATCAATCAAATGTACACAGACAAATGTGTCCTGGCAAAGACTTGGCCTTGTCTGTGGCAAATTTTAGATTTTCTGTTTTACACACCATGTTCTTATTTTGATCATAATACCCAATTACTGAATGTCAAGTACACTGATTTACTATGACACTATGGGACATTATGAGTCCACTAGGTTCTCAAACGTTTTATTTGCAAGGACCCCCATAACTCTGAGAGAGTACAAATGGAACCAAATGGACCCGGTTCCATTTGTACACTCTCAGAGTTACAGACCTGTTATGGTCATTCAGGGCTATCACTATGTGTGTTTCTGGTAATATTATTGTACACTCATTTCGTATGTCCGTGGCAAAAATTGACCCCTGTTCATGAGGAATTTATTCTGATCGAAAGTGCGGCGGGAAGGGGTGTATCATGACCTGAAAAAAGGGGGTGCCATGTTTGTTTGTTTGCCCTGTAGGTCATGGGCAAATGTAGGGCGGTTGAAGACCTAGTAGTGCTGCAGCATTCTGGATCAGTTGTAGAGTTTGTAGAGAGACCTCTACAAACCAAACCCCTCACCCGCCCTGGAAAGGCTGACCACTGCTGCCTGCAAAACTGAAACAGGGAAAACCAGTTTCCAGAGTCATTCACGATTGGAACAAAGAAGCTGATGAGTGCAGGACTTACTTTGTTAGCCTGGCATTGCCAGACTGATCACGTCGGATTCGCTCACAAGTTCCTCCACAGTATCCAGGTTTACCGTGTGGAAGAACTTGTGAGTGAATCACACAAATTACTTTGTGACAACTGACTACAGATGTTTTAGAGTGAGCAGCCGATGGCAACACCAATTATCAACACACACTCTGCCATAGGCTAGTGTTTCCAGTGGAATGCCAGTACTTTGCTGGGTTAAGAATTAACATAAATTGCTGGCATAGGCATAGCCAGTAGGAGAGTCATTCCCACATTGTCCTCGTTAGTATACTGTAAAGTCAAGTGACTGTTCCCACCTTAGCTTAGATGAATATAATGGGTACCGAAATGTGCGCTCCTCTGAGGCCAGATCTCTGCCAGGCCGGGTTGCCTACCCAGGGCTGTGTCAGTACAGCCATCAGGACTAGTGTTGCATTGGTCATTGCACGCGGTACCACGCTGTCCCACCAGTCTTTTGAGCAGGAATACGCGCACGCACATGCACGGATGTGCACTGCGTAAACACATGAATGCATTCCACTTGATTTGTGCACCAAGTACCCACCTGGCTACTTTGCATATAAACAGTAGGTCATGTGTGGTGGATAGTAGCGTCTGTAGATTAGTTGTTGGTAGGCTGTAGGAAAACAATAGCCAGCAGATAAAGACACTTCACACCCCATCAGATAATCACCCCCCCGTCTGGTCTCTCCATTCAAATGCATTGGTCTAGGGAGGGCAGTGGAGTGAAAGATCAAACTCGTGTCACAAGATATAGTCAGGAGGATAGCCTAATCTTATCAGCGTCCATCTTCGTTTTTGTTTTTCCACAATCACAGGTTAATAGCCTATATATATATGTATATATGCATTCTATTATCCTACCTTTCTTTCTTAGGTTCTATAAATCAAGGCATTCTTTGGAAAAGTTACAAAGAAAACTAAAACTAAATAAAAACCAATACAAAAATAACTGAAACTACTTATGCACACTTAACCCTAACTCAAATTAATGAAACAAATAAAATGAATATTTCATAGTCGTCAGAGCGTGTCTGTGCGCATTCAGTGTGCACGTGATGTCATTAAAAAATAGCGTCCCCCCAGTTAAAAAATCACCACTACACCACTGATCAGGACACGAGGAAGCTAGTAAGGCTACTTCTTGGCCTCAATCACAAAACCCATCTAACCCCTGCTCATTTTGCTAGGATTGGATGGCTTAGGGTTGAGGACAGAGTACAGCAACTTACAATGGGCCTGGTCTTCAAGATACACCACAACATTGGTACCCCCCTGTATTTGTCCAAATACTTCCAAAACGTTAATGAAGTCCACGATCATAACACCAGCGGTAGCTCCACGAATCATGTTCAACCCAGATTTGGCTCAACAAAGGGTGTGAACTTGTTCTCATGCTATTCAACAAAAATGTGGAATGCCCTACCAAAAGGAGTAAGGGAGTGTAAAACCCTACTCACTTTCAAAACTGCCCTAAAGATACACCTTCAGGAGGCTGCAATTCGAAAATGGCCCCTGTCTAAGTCTTACCCCCCCCCCAACCCCCCCTCCTTGATTTTTCTCTTCTCTTGTACATAGTTTTCACTCTTCATAGTTCATACCACTAACCTGTAAGCTGATTGTATGACGTTCTGTATAGTAGTGTGTATATCTGTCTGTCGCTTATATGTCATCATGATTTGTGTGCATGGGGATCTCATTTTAAACAAGCTTAGTGCTTTATGAGTCTTCCAGTTTAGTAGACCCTGTATTGTGAATTTGTACTTCCATGTACTGTTGTTCTCATGTCTTACTAAATAAAGTACATCAATCAATCGATCAGCTGCAGGGAGAAATAGTTTATTTAGACAGTGCAACTGTTCACTATTGTGGCTGTCCTATTGGCAGAGGTGAATGCGGTTTTGGAGGTGTGCTCTATTTAGAGGGCCCTCAATGTGTTCTAAAAACTTGAGGCAGATCGGATGCTGTGTTCATGATTTGTGGAACGGGCCCCTTGGAAGCCAATCATGGGAATGGAATATGAAAAATCTGAATGATACATCTTGATCACATGACATGACTCCAGTGAGAAAGTGTACCGACTTGTGTAAGTTATGGAGTATCTGTAGGAGTAGTAGTTAAAGATTTTGATTGTACGACCTATGATTGATTGAATATTTTATTAGGCAAAGAATGTAAAACAGCACAATTACATTTAAAATACTTAGTCTTACAGGTCCTTTAAAAAAAGTCCTTGCGGTCTTGTTTCCATTGAGGTCCTTGGTATTCAAGAGTTATAGACCAACACGTGAAGAGGGCAGAGGCTGTACACAGACAAACAAACAGATAGACACACGCATGAACGGACAGATGTCCATTTAACTCGCATCGTAGTCGGACACTCGATCTGGGTGGGGAAGTGAATGGCCACCACTTGCCCTTGAGCAAAGCACTGAATCCCAGACTGCTCCAGTGGAGCTGCTCAGTGGCCAACAGTGTTAATGTGCGTCACTGGCACACACACACACACACACACACACACACACACACACACACACACACACACACACACTTTCCCTCTAGGAAGTATTTTGTTGATATAACACTTTGTTCATTGAACTAACATACAACTAACGTCTCTTATGTAAGCACCATGATGACGCACTGCCATGATGGTATTGGTAACGTGACGGTGACGCTTTTCATTCACACTAGCATTCGGAATGAAATATAACAGTAAATTGCAGGCATTTCAAGCAAGTGGGAACAGGGTTTAAGGGGTGTTACAGTATAGTTATATAGTGACATTTAGTTTTTCAACTTTTATATTTTATTGCTGAGCTAACCTGTTTTTCTCATACAACACGCTGACCTTGTGTTAACCGACGAGTAAAGAAGCTTAGCGTGAACCATGATGTGCAAATGTGGACATGGAGCACATGCAGCCACAGGCTCATCATCATCCACACACAGGAAACTAAGACATTCACACAGTCCTTTCTTCAAGTTGGCAATAAAGCAGTGGTTTATGGACCCCTAAATTAGTAAGTATTTGGCCAAATATGAAAATATTTTGTACCAGGGACCCCCATGCAAGATTTGTGATGTTAAAGTGTTTCAAAAATATAAAAAAAATGTCACATTATTTCCATGATTTTCAAATATATATAGGGTTGAAGTGCTTAAACAGATCTTTTTTTATACTAACACATTTTGCTGGGGACCCCCTGGAACCCTCTCAAGGACCTCTGGAGGATTTTGTGCATGTCACTAGATGGCATGGTAATACTCTGGCAATGACTAGCATCATCACTTGTGAGATTACAATGGCACAACATGAGAGAGACAACATGGATGTATATTTGTTTTATTAAAAAGCAGTACAAATACTGAATAGAAAAACTATCATTGATTCAAAAGAGAAGAGTAAGTGTGCATCAGTGAACTCCTGCCATTTGGGGTGATGTTGAATTGACATTTCAATAAATCTTCTTGAAAATATCTGTCATTTGTAATCATCCAATAAGCAGTGTTGGGGAAGCTACTTTGAAAGCGTAGCTTGTAAAGCTACAAGTAGCTCACCATGGCAGTAGCTTGATCAAGCTACATAGCTACCCGTGGAGAAATGTAACTTGTAAAGCTACATAGGAAAAAGTAGCTCAGCTACTTTTTTTTTCAGCATTAAATTGAGAATGTATGTGGTGTATAAGAAACAAAATATATCCTACAAAAAAGCTAGCAGAAATATGCCTCTCAACTTAGTTCTATTTCAAAAAGGTTGACATTTTCTTTAGTAAACATCTGTGTTCATAAAGTAAAAGACTAGAGACTTAATTGCACAAAAAAGAGGATATGTGATATTTGATCGTCAATCTTAACACACAGACAGTCTAGTCTTCTTTAAACATAAAACTGTAATGTCTGCAACTAATTATTCAGATGTAAAAAAAAAGAAAGACTGGTCTCTTGTATAATGATAGCTACACCTTTACACATTAACTAAACAATGTTACATTCTCTCTGAAAGATTCCAGATACCTGGAAGGAATGCTGCATAATATTTTCTTTTCTTTTTATATGTCAACAATATCTGAACAATTGGGTCTACATTTCTTTAGATACCATGGCATAATCTCTCGCGACACATGAGCAGTCTCCCAAAGTTCTTAGGTGGTTCCGTTTGGCACTCATCCATGCCAACGCTGAAAAGCCGCTCACATGGAACACTGGCTGGGACACCAGTGTTAAACTTTATTAAGAACTTCTTCTCTCATTTTGGGCAGATATTTTAACACATTTTGTGGGGAGTCATCTGTATATTGGTAAAGTTTTGTCTATAGAGGCACCCACATCCAACACCATGAATTTTGAATTTGTGTGGCCAAGGTTGGGCCGGTACTTCGGGGGTGGCAGGAGGGTTGTCCATGGTGACGTAGTCTTGCATAGCCAAACAACTATTCCACAATCTCCGAATGCTATATAGAGTCTGGGACTAAACCTCCCGAAATCCGAGGCAGGAAGCTAGCATCCCTTAAAAAAAAAACTAGCATCCGTTCAAAAAGGGCACTTCTGGTCCAGAGGGCAAAGGGCAGGTGCTCTAGCACCACCTAGAGTCAGTGGCGCGGGAAGGGGGGGCTATGGGGGCTGCAGCCCCCCTGGTGATGGGAGCAGCCCCCCTGGTGAAGAGAAGAAAAAAAAAAAAAAAAAAAACTTTTTATTTTATTTAATTTTTTATAATATATATATATTTTATGGATCATAGCAGTCTGTTACGGTCATGGATGAACTTCAACCTGGTGTTTGCACTGTCTTTCTGCCTTTTTGTGTGGGGAAAAACACAGAAAACCCCAAAAAAAATCGCGGGCGCGAGGAGTCCCCCCCGACGCACAGCCCCCCTAGGTATTAAGGACTTCCCGCGCGCCTGCCTAGAGTCTATCTGTGCACGTGCCTGGCTAGAGTAGCTCCCGGTTTGCTTCGACAAATGCAGCCCGTGGAAGCTTTCACAAGCTGCACAGTGACTCAGGGATAGACACAAGAATATAAACACATAATCAGAAAATGGCTCTTATTTGGTTCAATCTCACTATCTCAGTGTGAGATTCTGTTCTCCCTTTTGCATATAATTTAAATGCTCGGCCGTACGACCGCGTTGCGGACTGAAAATAGCAGATCTATAAGCTCACAAAACGTTGCACTCTGGCTATTTTAGGCCCGCAACATTGTTGTATGACAAAGTACAGTATATAAACTAAGCTTTTGTCCTCCTCTCCACTGGTGCTGCTGGTCTTTCACTGGTGACATCTTGGTTCGGTTTGACTCTCTTCCAGTGGTGACTCTATGGTACCTTCCCTTCCTCTTCTTCTTCTTCTTTCTGTGTGAAAGAAAATGAAAACATACAGAATAAGCAAGCAGGGTACACTATCATAGAATATTTAACCAGATAAAATCCTCTTTCCCAAGACTGACCTGTGCCAGGCATCCCCATACAATATTTGTGTATTCAATTATTCACCTTTTTCTTTTTACATTAAGATTTTCAAATAGCGGATGTACAGTATATAGGGTTAAAGTGGTCAAACTTTCGATGGTGCTGGGGGACCACCTGGAACCCCCTCAAGGTCCCTTGGGGGTCCGCCGGACCACACTTTGAGAACCACTGGCTCCGGGATTCCATGTTGTTCATTGGTTCTCAAAGTGGGGTCCTTGGGGGGTGGGGTGGTGGTAAAAGTAGTTAACATAGCATCACAATCATTTTAACCACTTTATCCTTTTATATGTTGGCTATTCAAAAATAGCAGCTCTACAAGCTCGTACATCTGCTACATCTGCCCAAATACAATATCAATTAGGGGTCCTTGACATGAAAAAGTTTGAGAGCCACTGGTGTAGTTTGTTCCGGCCAGTGTTGATTTTGACAGCAAATTTTGATTTAGTTTTAGTCATAGCCTTTTGAATAAAATTCCATTTAGTTTTACTCATATTTTAGTCATCTGAAATGTTTTAGTTTTTGTCTAGTTTTAGTTGACTAAATATCATGAGATTTCTAAATCTACAGTTGATTTAGTCGACTAAAATGTATTTTGGCCTTGATGGTGTCGTAATGGCTGATTTTCCACTTTGTTGTGAAGTTGTAGATCTGCTATTTTCAGAGCGCAACACCCGACCCAAGCGCAACCAAACATGAAATGACTAATGTCTTAGTTCTACTGGATCTCTTCTCCAATAGTCACTCCCTAACATTTTAGTCTAGTTTTCATCCGTTTTTTATTTAGTCTTACTTTTAGATCATCACAGCTTAGTTTTTATTTAGTTTTCGTCAGAGAAAAAAGGTTAGTCGACGAACATTTTTCGTCATAGTTTTTATTCGACGAAATCAACACCGGTTCCGGCGTAACTCGGTCAATCGCGAGCTTTTTTTTTACCCTCGGACTCGGTCGGCGGCCTGAACGTCTGATAACATCTGAACAGCAGGATGAAGAGCAGCGCCTCGCCTCCCTGGAACATGAGGTAAATGAGGGGGAACAGATACAGGGGTCCGATGACCTGGGGGGGGAAGGCCACCTTCAAGATGGTGCCGCACAGCAGGACGTTCTGACAGCCCGTCTCCATGGAGATGGTCCTTCTACACCTGAAACACAAAGTGTCGTATAGTTTGTCAACATGGTTTGACAACGTGTTACGGTCGCTGTCGGCCAGAAACCTCTTATCTCCACATTCTAACTTTTCGTGTTTTCTTTTGTAAATCAATGCTCTACTTGATCACACTACAGCGGACCGACGCGTTTCAAGCTTGTAGATCTGCTACTTTTGCTACTTTTGAATTTGAATGCTGAAAAGTAACAGTTTTGGACATATGAGGTTTCCACCCAACAGAGACGATACTATACAAGTAAATATCAACGGTATTGTAATTTTGAAAATTTCCAAGAATAATGTAAAAAACATTAATAATATATATATAGGCCTATATCTATAAATTAATTAATTAATAATATATAAAAGTTTTCAGAAATGTTCAAAGTAAAAAAAATACAGATCTACAAGCAAGAGGTTGTAATGTAGATCGGCTATTTTCACTATATTATTTGAAATGGGGCTTAAGTCTTAAGCCCCATTTCAAATATGGTGAAAATAGCCAGGCAGCCTCAGTAAGGAGCTGCTGGGCACTGGCGTTTGTTTCTGCCTTTTTTTCTCTCTCGTTTGTTTTCCATTAGAGGTAGTATTAAATGCCTTTTTTTCAAATCACCTCGCGGGCCAGATTTGTCGACGTCGCGGGCCAGAAACGGCCCGCGAAACACCAGTTTGACATCGCTGACTTAAGTGGTTAATTCATAATTTATTTTTGTAAGTTTGGGTCCCAAGAGTCCCTCTGACTCCCTCTTCCTAGAAAAGATTTCTATAAAAAAATCTATTTGAAATTGTGAAAGTCATGTGCTTGCAAAGAAGAAAATGTCCTCCAAAAATGTACTTAAGTACAGTACTCAAGTAAATGTGCTTAGTTACTAACTGTCCACCAGCTGGCTATGACATGACCGAGTACATTCCTCTGTCCAGAATGTTGTGTGCAGGTGTGTGACCGGCTGAATGCTGCTTACCGATGGTTGAGTTTGAACAGGGTGGACATGACATATCCAAGCATATAACCAATCAGCGGCATTAATGCGCCCATCGCCGTGAGCTGGGGTGAGAGGACCACCCAGACAGCCCCCCCGATGGTAATGCCAGACATGACGCCGAATGCCACGGCGGAAATGAGCAAGATGCCGAGGCCCACCTGTTGAGAAGAGCACTTTGAGTAGACGCACATTACAGGGGTCAAAGTATCTGTCTAAACCAGGGGTCTTCAACAGGGGGCCCGGGACCCCTAGGCCCAAGGGTTCCCGGGCCTAGGGCCTAGGGGGTCTTCGGAGTTACTACAGGGGGTCCGCCAAATCTTTGTGTGATATGATTTTTCTTTTTACCTTAACCACTTGAACCCTAGCATCCCTTTTCTGAGGAGAACTTTAGCCAAAAATAGCAGATCTACAAGCTCACAACGCCTCGCGCTGCGAGGCGTTGTGGGCTTGTAGATCGGCTATTTTTGGTAAAGAGGTATAGGTGTAGAGGGGGAAAAAGAGCGGACCAAGTTAACAAAAAAAGTATAATCTGAAACACAATTTCATACAATATAGAGGGGGTCCCTGCTTCATCTCTCTCTCAGCTAGGGGGTCCTTGGCCTGAAAACGTTGAAGACCCCTGGTCTAAACAGTATTGGTTAAGTTGGAACACCATAACCCCGGGGCAACAAACAGTTGAATTAATCCTAGTGGCTATTCTGGGGAGAAAACAAAAACAAATTGCAGATCTCCAAGATAGATCAGATAGGCTGCAGATCGACTGTTTCTGATGAAGAGATTTGATGTAGAAGGGGTAGTTGATTGATTGATTAAATACTTTATTAGTCAGAAATGTAAACAGCACGAGGTACAGTCAGACATTTAGGCTAAAAGGATAACACAAAAAAAAAGTCCTGGGGACTTGTTGTTTCCATTGTGGTCCTGTGTATTCAATTAATCAACATAGCATAAAAATAACACAAAAATACATATCATCAACAAATATAAAACACTATACAGTATGTACAAAGGGGAAGAATGTTGGCTCCTTTCTTTTTTTTTAACCCTATTTTTTACACCCAGTGCCAATTGTCTATGTAATCCTGGGCACTACCTTCCCTCTGCCAACCTAGGGAGGCCAGGGCCGAGCTCATGCCTCCTTCAATGCATGAGAGCCAACTGACCTTCTTGTCACCTGACAGGGGAGAGTTTCCCTGGTTGGACGTAGCGCGTGGAAGGAACACGTTATTCCAACCAGTTCCTTTCCCCTCCATCAGGCGCCCCGGCTGGCCAGGGGGAGGCAGTATAGTGACCAGGATTACTGCATGTTTTAGTGAGGGTACACGCAAACAGAAAGGCCCTTTCGCCAACCCCACCTAGGGTATGGGCACTGATGACGCGGAGGAGAGAACACGCCCCCAGCGCCCACAGCGTCCCCTGCGGGAATCGAACCCAGGACCTTCTAGCTGTGAGGCGACAGCGCTACCGACTGTGCCACCGTGCCCCTTGATGTTGGCTCCT
Source organism: Gymnoscopelus braueri (assembly GCF_963280865.1). NCBI lineage: Eukaryota > Metazoa > Chordata > Actinopteri > Myctophiformes > Myctophidae > Gymnoscopelus > Gymnoscopelus braueri. The sequence goes on along the minus strand of NC_137621.1, from coordinate 17,150,155 downwards.
TTCTATGGGGAAAATGAGTTTACCACCCCTTGTGATCTCCTGATAGATGGATTCTCAGGCATGATCCACATTTTTTAAGGGATGGTGTGAGGGTATTACACATTTTGGTGGCAGAGTAGTAGAATGAGAATTTCTGTGTTCTATAGATACCAGATCGTTGTCGCTCCCTCTAGTGTTGTGGCTGTGGGTGTCACTCACTTTGGAGAAGTATTTAGTCACGGTATGAGGGTATTGAGGGAAATGCCCCTTTGACTTAGCCTGGTAAACCCCCCCACCTTGGAAATCTAGGGGGGAGAGGTTACCGGGCTACCTTTGACTATCTTAAAAAACAATCCCATTTTTAATTGCATAACCCCGTCTTCTACCCGAGCCATCCAGACTAGCAAAAGGTTTTGGAATTAGGTGGGTCGTGGGCTTTTAGGCCGAGAAGTAGTCGAATCAGTTTGTTTTGGGAGGTCTGAAGCTTAGTTTTAAAATAAGGGGGCCGAGTATACTGTAGACACCTGGGGGACTCTGGTATATGGTTTTAAGCGGCTAAGATCGAGATAGTAGACTCACTTTGATAATAATGGCTGAATATTTGGGCTTGTGGTGGTTGATGGCGATGCCGACGGCACACGGCACCAGGGTCAAGATGAGAGCGATGGTGATGCCTTTGTAGGGCACAGCGTGCTCCAGCTGACCGAAGATCCGGCAGTAGACAAACAGCAGCAGAGGCATCAGGCCCAGGGCCAGCACCGTGGAGCATGTTGTCATCACGATGCTATGTACACATATGAGAGGGAGAGTATGTTAATACAATATAACTTATACAATTGGGGTGGTTGTATTTAGTCTCCCTGCTCTTCTATTGAGACATTTAGCTCCTGTGTCTATACTGTAGGTGAGACATGACCTTTGACACGATCCTGTTTCTGGCTTGACAGAAATGTTGACCTGAAGGTCAAGATTCAATTCATCCCCTGAGCAAGCAGGCAGGCTCCATTAGCTCAATGGTAAAAACAATTAAAAAAATCTGCACTTGCGCAGGAAACCCAGGTTCAAATCTGGGAAGGTAGAGGAAAGTTACATTTAACTGTTTAAGTGAGCATTCTGTTTTAGAAGAGAATGCACTTAAGACATCTGGTGATTAGTAGTTTCCTTGCCTACCTATGTTGAATGCACTTATTGTACTGCTAAATGACTGTATTGTAATGTAATGTAATGTAAGTACAGCACTTTAGAGTAAATGTACCTAATCGCATTTTATTTTACACCAAACTGACCTCAGGTTCATGTCCCCCCTCAGGGCCAGGGCGAAAATGTTGGACAGGTTCCCCCCCGGACAGCAGCCACAGATCAGCACCGTCACCGCCTCCATGGGCCTCAGCTGGAAGACCTTCGCCAGGCAGAACGCCGTCAGCGGCATGATGCCGAACTGGGCCACCACCGCGATGGCCACCCCTTTGGGCCTGACGATGTGGGCCCTGATCTTGGATATCTCCATGGTGCAGCCCAGGGACACCATGGTGATGAAGAGGATGATGATGATGAAGCCGTTGATGGCCTTGTCCATGGCGGGGGAGAAGTGGATCTGGAAAGCCTCGGCGTCGACGTCGCGGCTCACGTTCGTCATCGCACTGACGTTGCTGTTGTTGTCGCCAATGTTGCTGAAGCCATCGTAGCTGAAGCCATCGTAGCGGACTGTGGAGACGAGGCCCTCGGTCAGGTTCATGGTGGTGCTGGTGCTGCTGGCTGGCTGCTGCAGTCTTGCTTTCTTACTGGGCTGTGCTTTCAAACTGCCAGGGACAGCAAAGGAACAGTGTTAACACATGTGTTTAAAGAAAAATGTGTGTTTATTGAGGAAAGGGTTGCAAACAGCCCCGAGCAATGGCCAACAGACCACACATACCTGCTCAAACAGGTTCTCACATAAAGGCTTCTATTCACTGCCTTTATCCAGTAATATCAGTGATTTGACTTAAACGTGCTATAAGTGATTACTTGATTTAAACTAAATGTTATTGTTCAAACGTTAAAGCATTCCAATAGTAATCATTGCTATAGTGTGTTTGTTCAGGTGTCCGGCTCTTTAATAAATAGAAAATACATTTTCAGGTGAGTCACCCATTTCATCCAATCAGGAGAAAGAACCTCATAGAGTTTGGAGGCCAATCATGGGAATGGAATATGAAAAATCTGAATGATACATCTTGATCACATGACATGACTCCAGTGAGAAAGTGTACCGACTGCAGTGAGAAAGTGTACTACTCCTACAGAGAAAATCTGTAGGAGTAGTAGTTAAAAATGATGATTGATTGTACGACCTATATGATTCAGGAGACCAACACGTGAAGAGGGCAGGGGCTGTACACAGACAAACAAACACACACGTGAACGGACAGATGTCGGTTTAACTCGCATCGTAGTCGGACACTCGATCTGGGTGGGCAAGTGAATGGCCACCACTTGCCCTTGAGCAAAGCACTGAATCCCAGACTGCTCCGGTGGAGATGCTCAGTGGCCAACAGTGTTAATGTGTGTCACTGGCTGGCGCACACACAATCCACCAGAACGCTTGCAAGAGCTTTTTCCAGCAAATGTCTTACACCAACATTGTCTTTATGAAGTATTTTGTTGATATAACACTTTGTTCATTGAACTAACGTACAACTAAGGTCTCTTATGTAAGCATCATGATGACACACTGCCATGATGGTATTGGTAACGTGACAGTGACACTTTTCATTCACACTAGCATTCGAAATTAAATATAACAGTAAATTGCAAGCATTTCAAGCAAGTGGGAACAGGGTTTAAGGGGTGTTACAGTATAGTTATATAGTGACATTTAGTTTTTCAACTTTTTATTTTATTGGAGAGTCTAGTGCTGTTATTGCTGAGCTAACCTGTTTTTCTCATACAACACGCTGACCTTGTGTTAACCGACGAGTAAAGAAGCTTAGCGTGAACCATGATGTGCAAATGTGGACATGGAGCACATGCAGCCACAGGCTCATCATCATCCACACAGGAAACTAAGACATTCACACAGTCCTTTCTTCAAGTTGGCAATAAAGCAGTGGTTTATGGACCCCTAAATTAGTAAGTATTTGGCCAAATATTAACATTGTTACGGTCTCCACACAGTAATACAACAAACCAATGGCTCGAAGTGGAGACCAACATAAAATGGACACCAAACAATTTGCAAAGATTTAAATCATTTTATTACTTCCCACAATGGAAATAAGGAACAAACAATATGAGAAATACTTTACCAAACTGAAGGAACCAAAAGGAGGCCTGGAGATGCCGGCAAAGTAAATAGAATGGAGAAGGGACCAGGCCACCCCCTATAGGGACGCCGAAGCTGCTCCCCCCTCCCTACCTAACAAAATAGCACTACTAAACTAAAAACTAAACGAAAACAGGGAACTGCCGGCCATCTCCAGGCCAAACTAAAGTTAACAAACTAACTTAAAGAAAAGGCTTTTAGCCGGGACAACAAGGTGTGGGAACTGAGGTGTTGCTGGGTCTGTGTCTCCAGAAGGACTGAATCTGGCTGGCTTTATAGTGCCTTGATTGGGGCGGCAGCAATTACAGATCAGCTGCACCAGCCTGAGTGAGAGGAGAGACAGTGGGGGTTAGTGAATGATTCAGTGATTGAGTGAATGATACATGTCATGGCCACACGCAACACCCCCACCCTATGATGGCAAATACCGGGAGTGCCACGTGAGGTCATTCAGCAATCAGAAAAACACTGTGACAATGTGTCGGCCAGGACATTATCCTTGCCACGGATACGCCTAACGTCCACATTGAAATACTGCATGAAAAAAGACCACCTCATTAACCTTCGGTTTGTGTTCCGCATCTGGTTCAGGAAAACGAGAGGGTTGTGATCAGTATATACGAGCGTAGGCTCGCTAGAAGAGCCTAAACCTCGAAATGCTTTAGAGCCAAAATAAGCGCGAGCGCTTCCTTCTCAATTGTGGAATACACACGTTGATGGCGATTGAATTTCTTTGAGTAATACGAGACCGGGTGCTCAAGCCCATCATCTCCATCCTGAAGGACCGCACCCGCCCCCGCATCACTCGCATCCACAGCGAGTTTAAATGGCCGCTCGAACATGGGCGCAGCAAGAACTGGAGCATTAGTTAACAAGGCTTTTACACTATCAAAGGAATGCTGACAGCTCGGAGACCATTTGTAACGCACTTTTGGGCTCAACAAGTCGGTTAATGGGGCTGCGACGGCGGAAAAGTTCTTACAGAAACTTCTATAGTATCCTGCCATTCCTAAATACCGCATTAGACCACGGCGAGTGACAGGAGGAGGAAACAAGAGGATTGCTTCTACTTTAGAATGGACAGGCTTAACTTGACCCCGACCCACAATTTTGCCGAGGTATGTCACTGTAGCCTGCCCAAACTCACACTTAGCTAGATTTAAAGTGAGATTGGCCTCACTCAACCTGCCAAAGACTGTACGAAGCTGTTTGATGTGTTCCTCCCATGTTTCGGAATAAACGACAATGTCGTCCAAATAAGCCTCGCAGCCCGATAAACCCGACAGAACTGTGTTGACTAAACGCTGGAACGTTGCTGGAGCGTTTCGAACACCAAATGGCATTACAGTGTACTCTAGAAAAGCGTCACAAAGCAGGACTGGTGTTAACGGCACCTGCCAATAACCTTTTAGTAGGTCGAGTTTTGTAACGTACTTGGCACGGCCAACATTATCTACTGTATCTGTCAGCCCTTGTCCCTTTTATGCCCATATATAGAGATCTCTGTATCTATCTATAAGTCCTTGTCCCCTTTATGGCCATATACGGAGATCCCTGATGTCGTATATGTCGTATATGTCCATATATGGGCATGCCCCCTTTTGTGCCCCACATGCGAAATTTCAAGCAGGGGAGAGGCTTCGAGCCCAGAGCTTCGCTCCAGTTTTCGTGAACCCGCGGCCGTCGCCAAACAAAACCAAAGAGTACAACTCTTAGCGGTGGATCACTCGGCTCATGCATCTACCCGGCCGTCGTTGGCCACGGAATGCCGCGAGGGCTACGCCGCGACGAGTAGGAGGGCCGCCGCGGTGGCGCGGAAGCTTAGGGCGCGGGCGGAGCCGCCGCAGGTGCAGATCTTGGTGGTAGTAGCAAATATGCAAACGAGAACTTTGAATGCCGAAGACGTGTAAATCGGTCGTCCGACCTGGGTATAGGGGCGAAAGACTAATCGAACCATCTAGTAGCTGGTTCCCTCCGAAGTTTCCCTCAGGATAGGGGAGGGTTCGAGCGACGATTTCGGCGCTCGACAGCTCGCAGTTTTATCTGGTAAAGCGAATGATTAGAGGTCTTGGGGCCGAAACGATCTCAACCTATTCTCAAACTTTAAATGGGTAAGAGGCCCGGCAGGTTAGACAACACACTCCATATTTGGGCGTCGCTGAATTGGGAACTCCTTATGTGGTTATGGTTGAGTCATGGTGACATGAGTGTGACAGCAGATAAGGAACGAAGGCATGAGGAGTTTGTAGACCTCAGGAATCAGGCTATTCTGCTAATGGGGGACTTGGACCATCTCCCCGAGACCACCTTTGAGAAGGACGTTGTTGGCGAGGATGAGGAGGCCATCTGCCTGTCCAGAGAAATCACCCACCCGTAAGTCGATTTTAATATAGCAGATACCAGTGCAGCAGTGATGATCACCATAAAGTGCTGGGAAATAGTCATCTTTGATGAGAATTTGTCAAGCGGACAGCATTTTGTTTCGTTTCTGGGGATGTTGAGGGTGATATTTTAAAATTGAGTGGCAGCAAGGCCCTGAATCTTGTATTTGTTACTTCCTCCTATGTTATCAGGATACTCCATGCATTTCATACCTGTATGACTATTTATGCCTTTATAGTACCTTTTTAATATTGGCTTTTCGCCAGAAACAACTCCAAAAAAGGGGTTTTAGGGTACCTGAGACCAAACGGTGGCGAGTTGGGGGTGTTCAGTATGAATTTGTGATTGTCCAATAGGCTAACCGGAAATAATAGTGAGGAAAAGGTAGCAGAAAACACCCTGAGAGGTGGGCCTGGCTCCTGGACTATATGGATATCATTCACCTGCCAAATGATGAAGTTGTCCAGCCCCCAGTGTATACTGTGCTGAAGTTCTGACACATGAAAGCTCAATGCCAGTGAAAATTAAGCTAACCAAACATCCAAATGACACTGATAAACCAGTGGAGATTTTTTCAATATAAAGAGGAGGAATACGGGTTAAGAGCTGTTAAGGCCGGTGCGCCCATTAAGCAGAGTAGGCAGTTGCCTAGGGTGCCACTAGGGGGCTTCATTTTATCTCCATATTCTAAAAAAAAAATTGGTAAATTAACTGCCTACTTGATCATGCTACAGCGTCACACAAAAGTAGCAGATCCACATGTTCGAAACGTGGTGTGAAGTGACACGTTTTGATCTTGTAGATCTGCTACTTGTTTTGAATATTGAAAAGAAACGGTATCAAATTATATATAATATTGAGCTTGTAGATCGGCTATTTCCACTCTCATTGTTTTATTGATAAGTTATTTAAATATGTATGTTTTATTGTCTTATCTGGCCTGTGCAACTTTTATTTACGAAACCTAAAAGCCAAACAGAAATGTAATTTGTATTCATAATGTTCCACGACAGAAACTCGCGATTATTTGAGTGACAATTAATCGTGACAGCCCTACTTGTCCATCGGACAAGGTGAATTTTCACAATGATGTGACGCTGCTATGTGGCTTTGTACTGTAAATGCAACTGCGAATGCTACTCATTAGCCGTCCTTTATAATGTTTCAAATGTTTCAAATGGGTCTGGCCATTAATCAGAGGTGAACCTGAAGATGTTTCGGACAGTGCATTGACTGCATTCCATTAATTCCTTTCCTTTTAACAGGTCGTTCATGAAAGTCCTTGCGGTCTTGTTTCCAATGAGAACCTGTGAGCAATTAGGGGTTAAGAGTCTTGCTCAGGGACAAATTTCATTTCATCGACACATATGCTGGCCTGGCCGGGAATTGAACCTGGGGCAACCAGGGCCTCTGGCTCCCTAGGTGGGCTCACTAACCACTCAGCTATGGCCGCCCCATTCAATCCATATGTTAATGCTACTCACAAAATAGTGAGATTTTTTAAATAATCTAAACATGCCAGGTATTGTCTATCACTCATTCATACTTTGTCCACAACCCCTTTGAAAAGTGATGGTTGACAAAAATGGAAAGACAATATAAAATAAAAAATATTTTCCAATGAGTTGCTGTCTGCTGATATTGCCTCCTCTCTCCTCCTTCTAGATCTCGAATTCCTTCCTGTGTGTAAAGGGGAGGATTCCCCTGAACAGCAGGAGAGGAGTCCCAGTTTTGTCCAAGTGAAACTAGAACCTCCACAGATTAAGGAGGAACAGCAGGACTGGAGCCCCAGTTTGGTCCGGGTTAAACTAGAACCGCCACAGATTAAGGAGGAACAGCAGGACTGGAGCCCCAGTTTGGTCCAGGTTAAACTAGAACCTCCACAGATTAAGGAGCAACAGCATGACTGGAGCCCCAGTTTGGTCCAGGTTAGACTAGAACCTCCACGGATTAAAGAGGAAAAGCAGGACTGGAGCCCCAGTTTGGTCCAGGTTAAACTAGAACCTCCACAGATTAAGGGGCAACAGCATGACTGGAGCCCCAGTTTGGTCCAGGTTAGACTAGAACCTCCACGGATTAAAGAGGAAAAGCAGGACTGGAGCCCCAGTTTGGTCCAGGTTAAACTAGAACCTCCACGGATTAAAGAGGAACAAGAGGAGGTACTTCAGACAGAAAAGCAGAGCTTTTAGCCAGCACCTCAACTGAACACACGAAAACACATGCTGATATAGAGGCCCGTGGAGCATTACAATCAACTAGTGATGGACAGCTCCTCTCTTCATACTGTTCTGGATCTGACACTGAAGACAGTGATGAGCAGGGGGAGACCACGGATGATCAGTCGGTTTTAAACACACTGAAATCGCACAAGACAAAACGCATGGAAGGAAAAACATTGTCTTTAAGCAACAAGCAGTCCCACGACCTGAAACCAAGAAAACAAACTCCATCCACGGGGAGTCAAATAGGAAAGAAAATCTTTAAATGTACAGAGTGTGGCAAAGTCTATAGTCGCAAGAGTGTTTTGAAAGATCACATGAGGGCTCATACAGGGGAGCCCTTTGCATGTACAGTTTGCAGCAAAACCTTTTTACTAAATGGAGATCTTAAAAGACACATGATTACTCATACTGTACACAGTCATCTATCCTAGGTAGAGGATAACAGTCAGGTTTTGTGACCCCGTTCACCTCTCGATAGTCGGTGCAAAACCGAGCTGAGCCATCAGATTTCATAGCCAAAAGACAGGGTGAACTCCAAGCACTTGTGCTAGGTACAGCTATGCCGTTTTCCAACATGTAGTTCACCTGTTTTTGGAGACGAAGCCTTTTTTCAGGATTAACGCGATATGCGGGTTGTTTAATTGGCGGAGAATCATTAACATCAATATCATGCTGCAACACATGTGTGCGAGTCGGCACATCTGAGAAGAGTTAAATTAGAACCAATTAAACCGATCACATCCTCACGCTGACACTGAACCAAATGCGGAAGACAATCATTAAGGTTAGAAAGCATTTCTGAGTTTTTAAGTCGCCCATGAACGACATCACTGGATATAGCTACAATATCATCTTGATCGTCCTGAGATTCAGGAGGAGGAACACTGGCATCGCTAGACAGTGCCAGAGTTACCTTGTCACCAATGGACAGCTCCGGTGCCACACTGACCTCCGCACCGTCAGAAGGAGTGGAGACAGACTGAGACTCCCTTTAAAAATAAGGCTTCAACATGTTAATATGACACAGCCGAATATGCCGTCGACGTTCAGGGGTGTCAATGATGTAGTCTCGGTCGCCCACCTTCTTTTTGACTAGATAAGGGCCACTATAGCGTGCCTGCAAAAAAATAGCAGTAAAACCAGCACCTTATCACCAGGACTAAAACTCCTGCTTTTTGCATCTTTGTCAAACCATCTCTTCATTTTACCCTGTGCAACGGTCATGTTTTGTTTTGCCAATTCACAAGCACGGAGCAGTTTGAAACGAAATTTTGAGACATAGTTGAGTAAATTTTGAGGCTTGCTATCACCCAGCCACTTTTCCTGCAAAAGTCTAAGGGGCCCTCGTACTGTGTGTGCAAAGACCAGTTCGGCGGGACTAAAGCCGAGGGACTCCTGTACCACCTCACGAGCGGCAAAGAGGAGGAGATGGACACCTTCATCCCAGTCCCTGTCGAATTCAAAGCAGTAGGTACGCAACATAGACTTCAATGTCCTATGGAAACGTTCGATGGCTCCCTGACTTTCTGGGTGGTAAGCACTTGAACATACATGGGTAATGTTAAGTTGTTTCATAACTTGCGCAAAAACCCGTGACATAAAGTTAGATCCCTGATCAGATTGTGCAATTTTGGGTAGGCCGAACACAGAGAAAAACTTGACCAAGGCCTTAACAGCTGGAGCTGTAATCAAACGCAAAGGAATGGCCTCTGGAAAACGAGTCGCCGTGCACATGATAGTTAAGAGGAATTTGTTACCACTCTTGGTGCGAGGCAAAGGCCCAACACAGTCAATTTGCACGCGCTCGAACGGTTCACCAATAACTGGAATCGGGTGAAGTGGATATGGAGAGATGAATTGACTTTTTGCAACCTGGCATACATGACATGTTTTGCAATGGTGACGCACGTCACCTTTTAGCCCTGGCCAGAAAAAGTACTGCAAGATACGATCAAAAGTCTTATTAATCCCAAGGTGACCAGAAAGTGGGTTATCGTGAGCTAGTTTCAAGATTTCACTTCGGTATGTTTGAGGGATAACGATCTGTTCCACCACCCCCCAACCATCATGGGCAGACAGCCGCGGAGGTGTCCACTTACGCATGAGCACGTCACTTTTGAGGAAAACCCCCGTTGACAAATCTTCTAACTCCTCTCCTGAAATGACACATTCAAAGAGAGGAGCTAGTGTCGCATCCCGCCTTTGATCGGCAACTAGCTGTTCACGTGACATGCATACCTTCGAATCAAGCTTAGGCAAAACAAAATAATTGGCAGGGGCCTCCGGAGAGACAGGTGGAGAAGCTGAACAGTCAACCAGAAAACTGTCAGACAGTTCCACCTCAGCATCCATTTTCTGACACTCTGCCATTGCCCGCGTCACAGCACAGACTGAAAACACTTTTGGAAACTTTAACGCCAAATCGTCTGAGTTTTCTGGCAGAGGAACAGCAATTACCTCCGGATTAATGAGCAATTTCCCACCAGCCAAATCATTGCCCAAGAGAAGAGTCACCCCCTCGATTGGGAGTTGCGCACGCAGCCCCACCTTAACACACCCCTTGACCAAATCTGAATCAAGATAAATGTTATGGAGTGGCAGGCCTACATACTGCATATCAAACCCCCTCACCAACACATCTGATTTAGCTGCAGACTTTTCTGAAAATGGCAACACAGTGTCCCTGATGATACTAACAGGTACCTTTGGGTCTCCCTCTGTCAGAGAGACAAAACCTTTCATTAGAAATGGCTGAAATTCAGGGTCAGGAACGCGCACCAGCTCTTCTGAAACAGAAGGCAACGAAGACTCACTTTTAATCAACACAACCACTTTAGGTGGTTGAGACTTGTTTTTGAGCGTGTAGCATTTATTTATGGTATGACCAAGTTTTTTGCAATAGCTACAAGTTGGTCTTTCCTTAGCCCCCTCCCCACCATCTGACTTTTCTGGCTTCTCCTCAACCTCCCGTTTAGCAAATGGGACAAAAGTTTTTGGAGAAACATTGTCTGAGTGAGAAATGTTAGGTTTACGACATGAGAAAGAATAAGAACTTCGGTCCGAGGACAAATGAGTCTTCTCAAAACTGTCCTTGTGGGTGAGCACATACTCGTCCGCAAGGACAGTTGCATCTGAGAGAGTAGAAGCCTTTTGCTCATTAACATAGGTTGCAATCCTATCTGGTAAGCAATTCTTAAACTCCTCTAGTAGGAGGAGCTCACGCAACTGATTGAACTCTGTGACTTTTGATGACTGACACCAGCGGTCAAACAGAGCCTCCTTCTCCCGACCAAACTCTGCAAATGTGTGACTGTCTGACTTCTTATACCGGCGAAACTTTTGCCTATAGGCTTCAGGAACCAATTCAAATGCTCTGAGCACTGCAGCCTTGACTTTGACATAATCGAGACTGTCACCTGGTGACAAAGATGCATATGCCTCCTGGGCTTTCCCAGTTAACACACATTGCAGTAATAATGGCCAAACAGACCAAAGTAATTATCCAAATTTTTAACATGGAGGAATCATTCGAATGCATTTGTTCACATCGAAATCAGATTTAGTACCACTTGAATGTTGTGGAGAGGGCTGGTTTAGCTCTTACTCTTTTAGGCGGATTTCCTTTTTACTCTGCTCTTCCAACTCCATCTGCTTAAACCTCAACTCCTGCTCTTTAAGCTTGGCTGCCCTCTCATTCTCCTGCAATTCTATTCGGCGCAACTAACTCCAATTCCAATTTCCTAATACTCTGATCAGGAGCAGCCTGTTTTGCCGGTGAAGCGGCTATACCAGGATCTGGCAACATGCCTTGCTCAAACAATGCAGTATGCAATTTATGCTTTACAGTTTTCTTTGCAAGGGTCTTTGAGACCGTGACCTTGTAGTGATCAGCAATAGAAATTAAATTATCCTTGGTACATTTTCTGAATGCTTCAAGGGAAGGCTGTTTGACAAAATCGTCCAGCTTAAACTCCATTTTGAAATTGTACTTTTAACCTTTCTGTATTGAAACTTTAATCGCAAAGCGACAAAAAACAAGCGAAAAAAATTGCAAAAGCAATATAGGCCTAAACCTCAAAAACGCTTGAGACAAAATACAAAATAGGCAAAAAAGCCAACGCTTGATGAGACACAGAACCAGCAAATGAAAAACACTGCCCAACACAACACTCTGACAAAAGTGGTGTCTTAACAAAGTGGTGTGCACAAACTTGGTCTACTAATGCAAATAACACATTTATCAGAAACTCAGTAGTCTTAAGTTAAATTAACTTAATACTGATATAACTGATATTACTTTGCAAACAAAAGATGGCCCAAACTAATTCAATGAATTTAATGAAGGTGGACAAAATAAATCCAAACCTTCAAATTAAATATGCACACCAACAAAGCAACTTCAACTTACTCAACGAGAGAAAAAAAATGTTTTGACGAGCCCCCATTATGTTATGGTCTCCACACAGTAATACAACAAACCAATGGCTCGAAGTGGAGACCCCAACATAAAATGGACACCAAACAATTTGCAAAGATTTAAATCATTTTATTACTTCCCACAATGGAAATAACGAACAAACAATATGAGAAATACTTTACCAAACTGAAGGAACCAAAAGGAGGCCTGGAGATGCCGGCAAAGTAAATAGAATGGAGGGGGGACCAGGCCACCCCCTATAGGGAGGCCGAAGCTGCTCCCCCCTCCCTAACAAAATAGCACTACTAAACTAAAAAATAAACGAAAACGGGGAACTGCCGGCCATGTCCAGGCCAAACTAAAGTTAACAAACTAACTTAAAGAAAAGGCTTTTAGCCGGGACAACAATGTGTGGGAACTGAAGTGTTGCTGGGTCTGTGTCTCCAGAAGGACTGAATCTGGCTGGCTTTATAGTGCCTTGATTGGGGCGGCAGCAATTACAGATCAGCTGCAGGTGTGCCAGCCTGAGTGAGAGGAGAGACAGTGGGGTTTAGTGAACGATTCAGTGATTGAGTGAATAATACATGTCATGGCCACACGCAACAACATATTTTGTACCAGGGACCCCCATACAAGATTTGCGATGTTAAAATGTTTCAAAAATATTCAAAAAAAAAGCCCATTATTTCCATGATTTTCAAATATATATAGGGTTGAAGTGCTTAAACAGATTTTTATGCTATACTAACACATTTTGCTGGGGACCCCCTGGAACCCTCTCAAGGACCTTTTGCGCATTTCACTAGATGGCATGGTAATACTCTGACAATGACTAGCATCATCACTTGTGAGATTACAATGGCACAACATGAGAGAGACAACATGGATGTATATTTGTTTTATTAAAAACCAGTACAAATACTGAATAGAAAAACTATCATTGATTCACAAAGAAAAGAGTTGGGTAAGTGTGCATCAGTGAACACCTGCCATTTGGGGTGATGTTATGAAATTGACATTTCAATTAATTTTCTTGAAAATATCTGTCATTTGTAATCATCCAATAAGTATAGTATAAGTAAGTATCCAATATTTCACTGTTGACATTTTGCTGGATAACAATTAGTCATTTTTGTTAAAGGTGCTGTTTTATGTATAAGTTAAAGTAAAACATTTATTTATTTTGTTTTAAAGCACTAGGCTATATTATGATAGCAAGAGGCCCCTATTATTGGACAAACACTCTATAGCAATGATTACTGTCAGAATATAGTGCTATTTAACACTTATTTTAATGAAAAAATATCACTTATCACCCTACCTTTAAATAGCTGTATAACACCATCGTAATCATTGCTATAGTGTTTGTTCAATAACTCCTCCATCTTTGCACATTTTCAGGTTGCGATACCAACTTCATCCAATCAGGAACGGGAAGGATAAACAGGATAAACAAGAGAAATTGGAAGTGATGAAAAAACAAAACAAAAAACACGCTAAAAAGAAGTAGACACATTTGGAACTGGAACACTATAAAAATTGAAGCTGATAAATGGGTTCTCATTGGATGAAATCGGTGTCTCACCTGAAAATATATTTTCTGTTTATTGGAAGCTCCCTGTAAGTGAACAAACACTAATATATATATATATATATATATATATATATATATATATATATATATATATATATACATATATATACATATATATACATATATACATATATATATATATATATATATATATATATATATATATATATATATATATATCAATGATCAGAATATAGAGCTTTAATTTTTCAACAACAACAAAAGTTTAGTTTTAACAAAAAAATATCATGAACAGCACCTTCAATGAATCATTCACTTTCAGACGTAGCAATATGATAATTTTCTCCATAATGTATATTGGATAGTGGCTCGATATAAATAATGTATTTAGAAAGCCACAGAGAGACTGCTAGAGTAGCTCCCGGTTTGCTTCGACAAATGCAGCCCGTGGAAGCTTTCACAAGCTGCACAGTGACTCAGGGATAGACACAAGAATATAAACACATAATCAGAAAATGGCTCTTATTTGGTTCAATCTCACTATCTCAGTGTGAGATTCTGTTCTCCCTTTTGCATATAATTTAAATGCTCGGCCGTACAACCACGTTGCAGACTGAAAATAGCAGATCCATAAGCTCACAAAACGTCGCACTCTGGCTATTTTAGGCCCGCAACATTGTTGTATGACAAAGTACAGTATATAAACGAAGCTTTTGTCCTCCTCTCCACTGGTGCTGCTGGTCTTTCACTGGTGACATTGGTTCGGTTTGACTCTCTTCCAGTGGTGACTCTATGGTACCTTCCCTTCCTCTTCTTTACCGTCAACAGCACAGTATATCTTTTCTGTGTGAAAGAAAATGAAAACATACAGTGTAAGCAAGCAGGGTACACTATCACATAATCGTGCAAACAAGAATCAGTCTTTGGGATGGGTTGGATCAAAAGCAATAAAGGAGTTGAAGATCCTTTCCATTGTAGAATATTTAACCAGATAAAATCCTCTTTCCCAAGAGTGACCTGTGCCAGGCATCCCCAATTCCCCATACAATATTTGTGTATTCAATTATTCACCTTTTTCTTTTTACATTAAGATTTTCAAATAGAGTAAGTATATAGGGTTAAAGTGGTCAAACTTTCGATGGTATACTGTATCAACTCATTTTGCTGGGGGACCACCTGGAACCCCCTCAAGGTCCCTTGGGGGTCTGCCGGACCACACTTTAAGAATCCATGTTGTTCATTGGTTCTCAAAGTGGGGTCCTTGGGGGGTGGGGTGGGGCGGTCCCCAGTAAAAGTAGTTAACATAGCATCACAATCATTTTAACCACTTTATCCTTTTATATGTTGGCTATTCAAAAATAGCAGCTCTACAAGCTCGTACATCTGCTACATCTGCCCAAATACAATATCAATTAGGGGGTCCTTGACATGAAAAAGTTTGAGAGCCACTGGTGTAGTTCGTTCCGGCCAGTGTTGATTTTGACAGCATATTTTGATTTAGTTTTAGTCATAGCCTTTTGAATATAATTCCATTTAGTTTTAATCATATTTTAGTCATCTGAAATGTTTTAGTTTTTGTCTAGTTTTAGTTGACTAAATATCATGAGCGTCGTAATGGCTGATTTTACACTTGGTTGCATGCTGAAAATAGCCGTGATGCGTTGTGAAGTTGTAGATCTGCAATTTTCTGAGCTCAACACCCGACCCAAGCGCAACCAAACATAAAATGACTAATGTCTTAGTTCTACTGGATCTCTTCTCCAATAAACTCTCAAGAACAGATTCTGCTCTGCGTTGGAATCTGTCGTGAAGGCTCGTCATAACATGTACGCACTGGGCTACAAGTGGGCGTGCCTTCAGATCAGGAAGCAGGCCGCGCTTTACCCAATCAAATGTAGTGGGCGGGATTCACGTGTCCGTCGATCTTTCCCCCTCGAAACAAACCCAAACTAATTTAACAATATAGCGTCCGCGGAGCAGACAAAACCACGGAAAGATATTCACATTTTAACGTACTCTTTCATCATAGAAACAAGTGGGCTTATAACCAAAACGATCCATGTTCTCTGGGAGAAGTGGTGTTAGTGTTCCGTGTAGAAATATTGTTAGTGGGAATGAAAACATAGTGGCACCACCGGAAGTGAAAGCTGAATGCAGACCAAAACCCTGGTTTCCTTTGCGCACGGGTGCTACGTCGCCATTGTCCCAGAGCCAAGTAAGATAGTACAAACAGCAGAGGGCGCTGTTTTTCATTCTTATTTGGTTCTGGGTTCCCAGATTGCTTCTCCAATAGTCACTCACAAACTCACATTTTAGTCTAGTTTTTATTTGTTGACGAAATTGTCAATATATTTAGTCTTAGTTTTAGTCATCACAGGTTAGTTTTTATTTAGTTTTCGTCAGAGAAAAAAGGTTAGTCGACGAACAATTTTCGTCATAGTTTTTAGTCGACGAAATCAACACCGGTTCCGGCGTAACTCGGTCAGCCGCAAGCTTTTTTTACCCTCGGACTCGGTCGGCGGCCTGAACGTCTGATAACATCTGAACAGCAGGATGAAGAGCAGCGCCTCGCCTCCCTGGAAGATGATGTAAATGAGGGGGAACAGATACAGGGGTCCGATGACCTGGGGGGGGAAGGCCACCTTCAAGATGGTGCCGCACAGCTGGATGTTCTGACAGCCCGTCTCCATGGAGATGGTCCTTCTACACCTGAAACACAAAGTGTCGTATAGTTTGTCAACATGGTTCGACCACCAGGGGTGGACAATGTATTACGGTCGCTGTCGGGCAGAAGCCTCTTATCTCCACATTCTAACCTTTTGTGTTTTCTTTTGTAAATCAATGCTCTACTAGATCACACTACAGCGGCTACGTCACACAAAAGTAGCAAAAGTAGCAGATCTGCAAGCTCACACTCACACTTATATAGCGCTTTTCATAGTACCCAAAGTCGCTTTACAAAACAAATCAAAAATAAACATATGAAAAGTAACAGTTTTGGACAGTTTTGGACATATGAGACATATGAGGTTTCCACCCCAACAGAGACAATATACTATAGATACTATATACAATACACTCAAGAATTCAAAGGTACAAATGACAAAGTACATTTTCTTTTTTAATATCAATGCATTGCCGTATTGTAATTTAGAAAATGTCCAAGAATGATGTCAAAAATATTTCAGAAGTTTTCAGAAATGTTCAAAGTGAAAAATAGCAAATCTACAAGCAAGAGGTTGTAATGTAGATCGGCTATTTTCACTATATTTGAAATAGGGCTTAAGTGGTTAATTCATAATTTATTTTTGTAAGTTTGGGCCCCAAGAGTCCCTTCCTAGAAAATTAGTGGAGTAGAATTTTTTTTTGAAATTGTGAAAGTCAGAAAATGTCCTCCAAAAATGTACTTAAGTACAGTACTCAAGTAAATGTGCTTAGTTACTAACTGTCCACCAGCTGGCTATGACATGACCGAGTACATTCCACTGTCCAGAATGTTGTGTGCAGGCGTGTGACCGGCTGAATGCTGCTTACCGATGGTTGAGTTTGAACAGGGTGGACATGACATATCCAAGCATATAACCAATCAGCGGCATTAATGCGCCCACCGCCATGAGCTGGGGTGAGAGCACCACCCAGACAGCCCCCCCGACGGTAATGCCAGACATGACGCCGATTGCCACGGCGGAAATGAGCAAGATGCTGAGGCCCACCTGTTGAGAAGAGCACTTTGAGTAGACGCACATTACAGGGGTCAAAGTGTCTGTCTAAACAATATTGGTTAAGTTGGAACACCATAACCCCAGGGCAACAAACAGTTAAATTAATCCTCGTGTCTATTCCGCAGAGAAAACAAAAACAAATTGCAGATCTCCAAGCTCTGGTACCAGATCGTTGTCACTCCCTCTAGTGTTGTGGCTGTGGGTGTCGCTCACTTTTGAGACGTAGTTAGTCACGGTATGAGGGTATTGAGGGAAATGCCCCTTTGACTTAGCCTGGTAAACAATGCGATTTCCAGGGGGGAGGGGTTACCAGGCTACCTTTGACTATCTTAAAAAACAATCCCATTTTTAATCGCATAACCCTGTCTTCTACCCTGAGCCATCCAGACTAGCAAAATGTTTTGGAATTAGGTGGGTCATGGGCTTTTAGGCCGAGAAGTAGTCGAATCAGTTTGTTTTGGGACGTCTGAAGCTTAGTTTTAAAATAAGGGGGCCGAGTATAGACACCTGGGAGACTCTGGTATAGGGTTTTAAGCGGGTTAAGATCGAGATAGTAGACTCACTTTGATAATAATGGCTGAATATTTGGGCTTGTGGTGGTTGATGGCGATGCCGACGGCACACGGCACCAGGGTCATGATGAGAGCGATGGTGATGCCTTTGTAGGGCACAGCGTGCTCCAGCTGACCGAAGCTCTGGCAGTAGACAAACAGCAGCAGAGGCATCAGGCCCAGGGCCAGCACCGTGGAGCATGTTGTCATCACGATGCTATATATGAGAGGGAGAGGGAGACAGTGGTGGAGAAGGGCTCACATTTTTAACTTAAGTAAAAGTACCAATACCACAATATAGAAATACTCTGTCACACGTAAAAAAAAAGTTTTGTATTCACAAGTAAAACTGCAAATGTATTGGCATCAAATTGTACTTAAAGTACCAAAAGTACTCATTATGCAGAAAGTCCCATTTCAGGTTTCAAAATGTAGACAAATCTTTTGAAAATAGCAGATCTACAAGCTCACAACGCGTCGCAGACAGACGCGTGAGCATACTTGTGAGCATCTGTGTCTATATCTGTGAGCAGTGCTGCAGAATTCCCCCAAAAAACATATCATTCTCAAACAAGTATTTGCCTAAATCTGAACTATTCCCCAGAAACCTCTGATCTCCAAAATTCTAACTTTTTGTGTTTTATTTGTAAATGAACGCCCTACTTGATCATACTACAGCGTCGAATTTGAATCCTGAAAAGTAACAGTTTTGGACATAATATTATGAGGTTTCTACTCAAATATCCATCCTTTCATGGTTCACTCAGTCCAAACTGGGCTCAAAATACACAGGATGTTTTGGCGAGATGCTCTTCAAGACTTCGGGGAAATCGACGTGTTCCTATCTTACAACAATAGAAACTTTGAGACCTGGCTTCAGAAGGGCATGGCATGCTTGGAGCATTGTTATGTGGAGGGATTTCTTTCTTAACTTCTTTTATTTCCAGCAAATCAGCAGCAGACGTATCCGCTACCTAACAGACTTTTACTTTTATTTTTTTATACCTACAACTATGAAATGTCATTACAATTCATCTTAAATGACGTCAGTGGATTAAAGTTTGCCGATCTACGAGCTAACACCGCTTCACGGACTACGCATCCGTAACGCGGTGTGAGCTTGTAGATTGTACCGTACATATATCAGTCTCAAATTCGCTAGTGATTCTGTGTACATATATCTATTCATACATTCATTGGTGCTAGATTAGAGTTGGACATCTGAATCTCCTCACGGGAATCGACAATGGTTTAATCTTATCTTACAATGGTTGCACAATGACTATAGTCTGAACCATGGGGCACCATACAGTACCATTGATTCTCAACCTTTTTTCATTTCAAGGACCCCCCAGTTTGATATGCATTAGGCCACAGACCCCCATTTGATATAATGTTTTGTCTCTGGGACCCCCATTCTTCACTGTAAAATCCTCAGTGTTCATTTGACGCTTACAGACCCACCAGGGGTCCTGGACCCCTTGTGGTCCCCAGACCCAACGTTGAGAACCAGTGCACTATCAATACATCGAAATGCTCAATTAAAGTTAACGTGCCTTGAAATTGGAACTTAACCCGTTAAGACCGGGAACGCATCTGTGTGTCGTTTTTAGATTTATTTGGCTATTCAAAAATAGCAGATACAGTAGATCTGCTATTTTTGAAAATTCGTGAAAATTCGTGGCAAAATCGTGGATTATATATTTTTTAAAGGGAACATTTGTAAAATATTTAGTTCCAGGAACCCCCAGAAACAAAGATTTGAGTTACAAGTTACAAAAAAAAGAAAAAAAACTTTTCATGATTTTTGAATAGCCAAAGAAATCTAAAAATGACACACAGATGCGTTCCCGGTCTTAAAGAGTTAAAGAGTTACACTATGTAACTTCCTTTTACGAATAAAATGTCATTTTGTCCAATCTGTATGGTAGAGCATGTTAATACAATATAACTTATACAATTGGGGTGGTTGTATTTAGTCTCCCTGCTCTTCTATTGAGACATTTAGCTCCTGTGTCTATACTGTAGGTGAGACATGACCTTTGTTGACACGATCCCGTTTCTGGCTTGACAGAAATGTTGACCTGAAGGTCAAGATTCAATTCATCCCCTGAGCAAGCAGGCAGGCTCTATTAGCTCAATGGTAAAAAAAAAAAAAAAAGAATCATTCTGCACTTGTGCAGGAAACCCAGGTTCAAATCTGGGAAGGTAGAGGAAAGTTACATTTAACTGTTTAAGTGAGCATTCTGTTTTAGAAGAGAATGAACTTAAGACATCTGGTGATTAGTAGTTTCCTTGCCTACCTATGTTGAATGCACTTATTGTACTGCTAAATGACTGTATTGTAATGTAATGTAATGTAATGTAATGTAATGTAATGTAATGTAACCCACTCACCGAGTGCCAGAATTATTTCTGGCTATGTTGTCCCAGTGCCAGAGATTTTTTCAAAGTAAAAAAAAAGTACTTAGGAAGCGAGATACATCCTTTTTCAGTTATAAGTTAAACAAGGAGTGGATGGAGCTGCAAATCTTCAGATAATGATATCTTGGGTTCTGAACATTTTCTTTTAAAAACACGTGGTCTAACGACAAGCCAATCAGTGAATATCTGCTAAAACAAGCTGTGCGATGACGTCAAATGTAGGCGGATCCGTGGATCTCTTGGGATTGGTTTTGGGGAATTTGAATCCCCTCCCCCTGGTAATCGCGGACACTGCAGCCAATGTCAGACTGAAGCTCCACGCAGCTTCAGGCTGATCATCAGGCTAAGCTTGTGCTTGAGCTAGTACATCTGCTATGTTTTTGAAAAATCTTGAAAGTGTTTGAATTCGTTTTTCATAATTTTGAATTACGAAAACGTTTGAGAACTAGTGATTTAGAAGGCATATTTGTGGAATCGGCCTGCAGATCTTAACGGGTTAAGTACAGCACTTGAGAGTAAATGTACCTATAATCGCATTTTACACCAAACTGACCTCAGGTTCATGTCCCCCCTCAGGGCCAGGGCGAAAAGGTTGGACAGGTTCCCCCCCGGACAGCAGCCACAGATCAGCACCGTCACCGCCTCCATGGGCCTCAGCTGGAAGACCTTGGCCAGGCAGAACGCCGTCAGCGGCATGATGCCGAACTGGGCCACCACCGCGATGGCCACCCCTTTGGGCCTGACGATGTGGGCCCTGATCTTGGATATCTCCATGGTGCAGCCCAGGGACACCATGGTGATGAAGAGGATGATGACGGTGAAGCCGTTGATGGCCTTGTCCATGGCGGGGGAGAAGTGGATCTGGAAAGCCTCGACGTCGCGGCTCACGTTCGTCATCGCACTGACGTTGTTGTTGTTGTCGCCGATGTTGCTGAAGCCATCGTAGCTGAAGCCATCGTAGCGGACTGTGGAGACGAGGCCCTCGGTCAGGTTCATGGTGGTGCTGCTGCTGGCTGGCTGCTGCAGTCTTGCTTTCTTACTGGGCTGTGCTTTCAAACTGCCAGGGAGAGCAAAGGAACAGTGTTAACGTTCAATGGTTGTCAAATGTTTTCAGGTTAACCCATTCAAACCGGGAAAGCATCTGTGTCATGACAAATGTCAAACTGAAACTAGAAAATATTGTTCCTGAAGAAACAATGTGGGCTCGCTTCAAGACAAAAAATATTATAAAAAGTACAAATTCAGTCAGGGTCCCAGGCAGTGCTCTATTTGACTTGTTATCTCTGACTGTGTTGTATGTGAGATTGTAGACTTGGCTCCGGTTGATCAGCTGTTTCCATTCTCCTAATTGTCATCAGTTACGCCCCTGCTTGGTGCTAGGTGTATTGTGCGTGTGCGTGTGTGTGTCACTACTATATAAAATATACTTTAAGTACCATAGTAAAAGTACTCACATCTTCCAAAGATTGTCAAGCCTTCTCCAAAATAGCAGATCTACAAGCTCATAACGCATCACAGTGGCTGCGGTTACATATATATGTCACAGGGTGAATGGAGAACCAGGGTGATTGAAGACAGAGCGCTCGTTTTTAGGCACGGGGCTTCGGGGCGAGGCGGGGCTTTTCGAGACAGGGTTTATTAGCGAGGCTCGCGAGGAGGAGGAGGAGAAGGAGGACGCGGTGCTGCGAGGCGGGGGTTTATTACGCGAGGCTCGCGAGGAGGAGGAGGTGGAGGAGCCGACTCAGCAGAGCTTGAGGCCGAGGAGGCGCGCCCTCGCGCCTCAAGGCGCGAGTGCCCGCGCTGACCGGCCGATGCTCTGCTAGTCGACACAGTGCCGTTCGAGTTGTAAACCGATAGGGACAGAATAGTTCTTTTCATGGATCACTGTGTGCGTGTGCGTGTGCGTGTGCGTGTGTGTGTGTGTGTGTGTGTGAGAAAAGCCAGAACACAATAAAAGTATCTTAACAGTCCTGCTTTCAATAAACCAAAAAAAGCATGAGCTCGTGCGCGTGTGTGTGCGCGCGCGCGCGTGTGTGTGTGTGTGTGGTCGCGGCCATATATGTTTGTGCACAAGCCTGGCTTGTGGCGCCCTCTAGTGTTGCTTCTACAGAATTGCTGGGTGGGTGGTAAAAACGAGCGCGCCTTCTTCAATCACCCTGGTTCTCCATTCACCCTGTAACATATATACATAGACGTTACATACGTCTATTTACGAAAATAGACGATCTACAATCTCAAGCTTGTAGATGTCTGTCTTTCGATCGCCAATTACCCAAAGAAAGTTTAAATGTCTCTTGGAGAATACCACAGTGTCTTCAGCTAAGCTCATGTCTAAACACATTGTTAGAAAAGCCATTGAGAGTCAAATAGCCCGGAACATAAATGTCTATTTGCAACCCTTGACCCTCCCCTGGCCTAAATAAACACATTATGTCTTGAAACAGAAATACGCATTAACAGGTGCAAATAAAACCATTCGGGCTGTCACATGAGCATTAGAATAAATACATACAATACAGCCTTACACAAACATGACCATTATGTTGTTGGACGATATTAACTCAACAAAATAGGATCAAACCTGTCAAGAACTCAATAGGTTGTTTTGTGGGATAATTCCCCCCCCCCCCCTCTGTGAATGTAGTGGATAAATAAACTACAGCACATGTTTCAAATGTGTTCACGTCATGTTTCCGCTCTTAACATGCATGTAGTATACTATACCATTCTTTAAAATATGATATGATATATATGACAAGTAAGACGCGCGAACGCTGGAAGCGAACGCAGCTCGAAAATATTGTGTATTTACGGACTTGTAATCCGTGTTATTTCACCGTGATGGGGAGAGAACATTGACTGTGTGTGTGTGTGTGTGTGTGTGTGTGTGTGTGTGTGTGTGTGTGTGTGTGTTTTGCAGGCTGTTGTGCATTTTAATCAGAGCATTGTCTAAATTCCTGCACTCAGAGTGCACAGTGCATGCACAGATTTTGCACACAGACACACACACACACACACAACCCGAGCACGGTTACATAGTAAGCTCCACTTGGTCGGAGGCGCGGCTTCGCCGCGCCTCCTTCCGCGTTCGCAATGATATATCGGCTAATGTAGCAACTTTTGGAAACTCTTTTTAAAATGTTGACCTACATTGACATGAGCAAAATAGGGATGCCAGGTTAAAAGTGGTTAAATACAGTAGCATTTAACTTTTTTTTCATTTAACTTTCCTTTTGGTATTACTTGAATTATATATGTTTCTTTTTTAATAAACACACATTTTTCTTTAAACACATATAATGTGTTTAAAGAAAAATGTGTGTTTATTGAGGAAAGGGTTGCAAACAGCCCTGAGCAATGGCAAACAGACCACACATACCTGCTCAAACAGGTTCTCACATAAAGGCTTCTATTCACTGCCTTTATCCAGTAATATCAGTGATTTGACTTAAACGTGCTATAAGTGATTACTTGATTCAAACTAAATGGTATTGTTCAAACGTTAAAGCATTCCAATAGTAATCATTGCTATAGAGTGTTTGTTCAGGTGTCCGGCTCTTTAATAAATAGAAAATACATTTTCAGGTGAGTCACCCATTTCATCCAATCAGGAGAAAGAACCTCATAGAGATCACGTATCAGCTTGTGTTCCAATTCCAAATTTGTCTGCTCATTTATGTTTCCTCACTGCCAATTTAATTTATTTATCCTGTATGAGTTCTCTCTCCTGATTGGATTAAATTGGTTGTAAATATCTAAAAAACGACAAAACATTTCAAAGATTCATGTACAAGCACACGATTCCACAGTAAGTTGAACATTTTAAAGTTTGAATGGTGTTTCTAGGTGTAAGCATGTAGGACTTCGAGGGCATTTTTTTTTTTGCACTGGTAGATTCGTCTGGTCCCACGCTATGTAGAACTAGTAGCGTGCCAAAAATGTACAAAAGTATTGGCATCAAAATATACTTTAAGTACCAAAGTACTCACATCTACCAAAGATTGTCAAGCTTGTTCAAAATAGCAGATCTACAAGCTCACAACGCATGACTTTGTAGATCGGCTTTTTCTTTATAGTTAATGTATGACACAGGGGGGTATGTCATGTGGGGTGGCGGTGGAGTATGGGGTGTGTGTGGGGGTGGGAGTTTTGGAGCTTGCAGTGTACAAACGTTTTAGCATCAAAATATACTTAGAGTACCAAAGTAAAAGTACAAAAAAATTCAGAAAATAGCAGATCTACAAGCTCATAACGCATGACATTGTAGATCGGCTGTATGTGGTTACTGTAGGTTTTGTATTGATAATAAAATCTGCAAAGAAACAAGTAACTAAAGCTGTCAAATGCTGTCATTGTAGTAAAGTAGAAGTAACAAAAATGGAAAGTAAAGTAAAAGTACCTCAAAATTGTACTGTGCATTGTAAGCACAGCGAGCCCACAACTAGCAATGAATCATGAATACTCATGAATCTTAACTGAAACAGACAGTATCTGAGACACAAGGAGGTGGTAATGCCAGGAGAGCGCTCCCATATTTCCTCCTCCAGCTCAATACTTACTTCCCAGGCTGATTTTGTTCTGTCCAAGAGAGGCGGTCTAATCTCCTGTATAGGGCATAGCAAACTACCATTTTCTGGTTCCACTCCAAAAAAGCCAATGTATTTTTTCCCATAGAGTATCCAAAAATATTATTAATTATTAAATAATTAAAATAATTATTTTAAGCCTAGAATCGACCAGGGTCCTGGTGAATCATGATCATAAAACATTTGATTCTGTGAAAAAAAATGAAAAAAACAAAGGGTATTTATTAAATATAGTATCATATAATTAAAAGTTCTTTTTTTTTCTCACAAAATAAAATGATTCTAGGCTTAAAATAATCTATAAACATATTTTTGGAAATCTCTATGGGGAAAATACATTGGCTTTTTTGGAGTGGAACCAGAAAATGGCCACCACTGCTATGCTCTATAGAGCACCGAAGTCTGACGTAATTTACACATCCTAGGTTTGTCTACCTGGTTCGCGGTTTTCCACCCCCATTCTGAATCCCCATAGACGTATTTAATATCGCGTCAAATAAGAACTGTGTTCCAAAAATAAACAAATGACCCCGGCGGTTTTACTCTTATGGATACGAAGCATCAACTGACGGTGAGAAAAACGCTAATGTTACTTCCGCCGAATTAGTTACATTATCGCCAGAAACAGACTGTATCAAATATAAGTGACTGACTATCATAAACGATACAGAACCTCCTCCCTGACAATATCGCCGAGACAGTTTGTTTATTTTTGGACCACAATTCTTATACGAGACGATTCTATGATGACCCAACGTTATTCTCCATAGCGAAATTACTTTACGAACCTGGGGATGAACGAGTGACGTCAGGACTTCAGTACTCTATAGCAGGGGTTTTCAACTGATTGTGAACCAGGGACCACCACCCTGACTAAGAATCAACCTGGGGACCACTGTTGTGTTGGGTCGGGATATGAGCTAAGATTTGTGCTTTTCTAACACTTGCTACTGTATGCATGCATCCCATGATACATCCCATTGTTTCTCAACCAATGGTCCATGGACTACACAGACAAATGCAATTATATCACCACATTTCCTAATAATGATGAATCCATGTCCAGTTCAAGGTCATGCACAGATTACATTACTCTAAGGTCAAGATGAATAAAGTGTATCCAACTGTTTCCGATACTTGTGACAGATGCAACATCTCCAAGGGCACGTTGGGTCACACCTTCTGGTCTTGCCCAAGGATTGTTTTATTTTGGCAAAACATTTTCGCTTGGTACAGCAGAGTATATGGTTTTGACATCGAACCTGATGCACTAACTGCATTGTTTGGTTGCTCAGAGGCCTCTCTTGATCTGCCGTATTCTGTCCAGCAGACTCTTATGCTTGGCACACTGGTAGCAAAGAGAATTATTTTAACAGAGTGGAAAACCGCCACCGCTCCTTGCTTTACCAGATGGCTTAATGAATTTGTATCTTTGATACACCTGGAGAGGCTTCGTTGCAACAAACCGGACAGTCTGGCAACATTTGAATATATATGGGGTCCTGTCGTGACTCATCTCGACTCTGTGTGACTGCTCTGTTTTTATCTTTTCTTTTTTACAAGCTCGATTGTTAATGTGTCCAATTGTATATTGTGGTCTCCCTATATATTACCTCATTGAGATAGGTTAATTACTCATGCTTACACATTATAGTCTGGTGTTTGTTTGTTTGTCCTGTTGTGTCTTGTCTTATGAAAAAATCAATAAAAATTAATATACAAAAAATGATGAATCCATCAGGCAATCCGGAACACTTCCCCTTCTTGAGATTCTAACTCCCCTTTCTGTGGAATTTCTTTTTTTAAATGTAATTTTTATCCCACGATTTTGTAACCTATATTGGAACATATTGCAACATGGTCAGGGACCACGGACCACCTGTTGAAAACCCTTGCTCTACAGCCATATATATATATATATTAGATGCTTCCTTTGGTGTATGGATCCCAGTCTAGTATGGTGTCTAATATACTCTTATCTGGCATATATAATATATATATGGCTATTTTTTAACATTTTAGAAATAAGTAATTTAGAGTAATTTAGATTTTTTTTAAACACATATCTTCTCTTCTCTGGGTCCCTGGCACAAAACATTTTCAGATGGGGGTCCGCGGCCAAATACATATCGTTTTGGGGGTCCTTGGCACAAAATGAATTTGAGAACTACCTTTTAGAAGGCGTTTGTAGAATTGGCCTCAGCCAGGTCTTAATGGGTTAAGGACCCACAGTTTGGTATGTCGTCTGTCGGGCAGTAACCTCTTATCTACATATTATAACTTTTTGTGAGATTATACTAATCTAGCATTAAACCACAAGCTCGAAGCGTGGCGCGACGCGTTTCGAGTGCTGAATACTGATGACAGCAGGAACTGGAGCAGCGACAGCGATAGTTCTTCCTCAGCATTATTGAAGATCTAGTCTAGACCACTCAATGTTTATGGGTTGCAAGCAAATATTCGTTTTTTTTTTCATTTCCTACATAACCTTTTCTTTTTCTAAAAGATTAAAAAAAAGTTGAAACAAAAAAAAATCACAACTTTAATTTCAATTAAAAAAAAAGTTCAATTAAAAACCAATTCCAATGAAACCAATGGATGAAAAAAATATTCTTTGTGTGATTTTTGTCTCATGGCGTCTTCTGTTCCCAAACTAGCAGTGGTGGAAAGTAACTAAGTACATTTACTCAAGTACAGTACTTAAGTATTCTTTTTGGTATCTTTACTTTACTGGAGTATTTCCAGTTTTCAGTACTTTTACTTCTACTCCACTACATCTCAGAGGCAAATATTGTACTTTTACTCCGCTACAATTATTTGAAAACTTAGTTACTAGTTACTTTGCAGATATATAAATAATTATATTATGAAACATACATTCACGACTTCAGCCCTAATTTATACATAGACTATTTGAAATATTTTAGTACTTTTACTTTTGGTACTTTAAGTACATTTTGATGCCAATACTTTTGCACTTTTACTCAAGTAACATTTTTAATGTCTGGACTTTTACTTGTAACAGAGTATTTCTACATTGCAGTATTGGTACTTACTTACTTAAGTAAAGCAATTGAGTACTTTTCCCACCACTGGTAACACACCTGGAACCCTCGATATGCTGCCAGGGTCATTTCTGTGTTAATTCACTCTCTGCCGCTCGCCTGACACGATTCAATGGGATCAGGGTTTCACATTCAAACCAAAGAGAACCTGAGCGCTATTGGACACCGCATTGATATGAATGGTTGTTTTTGTCTGGGTTCTTCACGATATCGACCAAAAGAAAGCCCCTCGGGATCGACCGGTGGATCTTGAAACACATGGTTGCCCATCACCCCTTGCTCTAGAACAACTAGGTGTTGATGATAGCACATGGCAGGTCAGTACAGTAAAAGGCCTGATGCATACTGTAGGCCCAAGGGGGCGGGCCATGGACCTCATAGTGATTAACATCAACAGAAAATAGAATTTGAGTGGTTATGAATAACATTCTTTTAATGCACGGACAGGGTCTGATTATTGGCATTCAACATGTAATCATGTGGGGTGCCACTGGTCTAGCGGTTAAGGGGGCATACCACATAGAGCACCGAAGTCCTGACGTCATTCGTTCATCCCCAGGTTTGCGGAAGTAATTTCTCTATGGAGAATAACATTGGGTCATCTTAGAATCGTCTCATATAAGAATTGTGGTCCAAAAATAAACACCGCGTGTCGGCGTTATTGTCAGGGAGGAGGTTCTGTATAGTTTATGATAGTCAGTCACTTATATTTGATACAGTCTGTTTCTGGCAAAAATGTAACTAATTCGGCGGAAGTAACATTAGCGTTTTCTCACCGTCAGTTGATGCTTCATATCCATAAGAGTCAACCCGCCGGGGTCATGTGTTTATTTTTGGAACACAGTTCTTATTTGACGCGATATTCAATACGTCTATGGGATTCAGAACGGGGGTGGAAAACTGCAAACCAGGTAGACAAACAAAGGATGTGTAAATGACGTCAGACTTCGGCGGTCTATAGGCCTTATAGGCTCTAATGCAGCCTGACAGCGGGCCGCAGGGTTCGATTCCCGAACCCGACAACCGTTGCTGCATGTCCTGCCACTCTCTCTACTGTGTGTGCTATCAATAAAGGCAGAAAAGCCCCAAAAATAT
The DNA here is from genome assembly GCF_963280865.1 of Gymnoscopelus braueri. NCBI lineage: Eukaryota > Metazoa > Chordata > Actinopteri > Myctophiformes > Myctophidae > Gymnoscopelus > Gymnoscopelus braueri. The sequence goes on along the minus strand of NC_137621.1, from coordinate 17,120,856 downwards.
CTTAAACAAACAACAAAGTGATTATGAAATGTTACCACCAGAAGATCTACATACACAATCACCACCACACTGAAGGTAACGTTTTGAAACACCCAGTGAATCACCGTGAACACAGAAAAGTAACATTTACACAACAGCCCATCTGGGCGACATGAACAAGTTATTGAAGGTAGAGAGAGAGAGAGAGAGAAAAAAGGGCTCTCTGTTAAAAAGCCCTCTTTGTTTCTTTAGTTCTCGCCCTGTTCCCTTGGTAGCCACTGACACCACTGCCTCGGCGATGGCATTCAGGCAGTGACAAACACAGTCACACAGGCACAGACACAGTGGGGAAGCAACCCAATCACACATGAAACCAGAGGCCCGCCGATGGGGGGGGGGAGAAAGTACTTTCCTTAAAGCCTCATTTATACTTATTATAGCTGCAGTGGTGGAAAGAGTACTCAAATGTTTTACTTAAGTAAAAGTATCAATACCGCGATGTAGAAGTACCCTGTTACAAGTAAAATTTACTCCAGTAAAAGTACAAAAGTATTGGTATCAAAATGTACTTGACGTACCAAAAGTAAAAGTACAAAAATATTTGAAAATAGCTAGATCGGCTATTTTCAAATAGCATAAAATAGGGCTAAAGTGGTTAATGTATGTTTTACAATGTAATCATTTATATCTGGAAATTAACTAGTAACTCAAGTTTTCAAATAATTATAGTGGAGTAAAAGTACAATATTTGCCTCTGAGATGTAGTGGAGTAGGAGTAAAAGTATCGACAATTGGAAATACTCCAGTACAGTACAGTACTTGAGTAAATGTACATAGTTACTTTACACCACTGCTTAGTTGCGTGCCGGTGTCGTGCTCTGTAAATAGCAGATCTACAAGCTCACCAGCTTGTAGATCTGCTATTTACTGCATGCAACACCAGCATGCAACTGGTGCAACTGGTGCACCAGCATGCAAGTTTAAATGAGGTTTCGCGTGTCTCTGAGATACTGTCGTGTGTCTTCTCAATGACAAGACACTGCAGAGGATAGTTATTTTATGCTTATTCTCAGTTTTAGACGGTTTTATAAGCCTTAAAATGTGAATGAATCTTGCGTACACAACTGTGTTTACAAGTTAGAATTTTATATCTGCGTTGGGTAAGAAAGCTGATTTATATCACCTTTAGGTCCAATACGATACGAGAATTACATTTCTCATTTGATGATGGTATAATTTAACAGAAGGAACTTTGACCAACTCTCCCTCTCTGGTTGTCAACAGATCATCAAACAGACATCAAAATCCTGGCAACCTCCCCGCAGGTCCCATGCCTTAAAGTAACTTAAATGAATGTATACGTTCTAATCTTTTAAGCATCTTAGTAGTACAGTACTTGAGTAAATGTACTCAAGTTACTTTCCACCATACTGGGTTCGATGCCTTAAACCACTTAAACCCCCAGCATCTGCATTGTGTGGGAAAGGCTTTCACAGAAAAAATAGCAGATCGACAAGCTCACAAAAAAACCTGAAAAGACACTAGTACAGAGCCCTGAGGGACTCCGGTCGACCATATGTGGGGTTTAAGTGGTTAATAGTTGCTGGGTGCTGAGCAGTGGATAGAGGTTAAGTAAGGTCAGGAATACCGGACTGCAGAATAAATAAATAAAAGTTTACCATCAATAACTGTTCATGTTGTCAATATCAAACATTGACTGCCTGAGTTTAAATCACGGGCATTTGAGCTTTAAAAGCAAAACAGAACAAATGACACTCTGTGTAATAAAGTGATACAAGTGTTTCCTCCCTACCTTCATAGTTGTCCATGTCCTGCTTGCTTAAATCTCAGTCTGCCGAGCGTCTCTCCCTCCCCGATTTTATTATTCTCTCTCTAAACACACACGCACACGCACACACACACTCCCCATCCCTCCTCACATTCTTCTCTCTTGCCCCATTTCTCTCTGACCCCCCCCCCCCCCCCCATGTCACATGGAATCATGATCACATGGTATACAGGACAACCATGTGTACAACAGTTATCCTCTGATGCAGCATTACACCCACCACACACATTCTGTAATGAGCTAAATTTAACCCCAAAACACTGTAACGAGTGTTTCTCAAGGGTCACCCCAAAATTATTTTTTGGCCGAGGACCACCCATCTGAAAATGCTCAGTGCCAGGGACCCCCACACAAGAACTTTTTCTTTGGTTTTATCAACATATATATATTTTTTTAAATAGCCGATGTACAAGCCGGTGTATATAGGGTTAAAGTGATTAAAGTGATTTCTTTGGGGGGGACCCCCTGAAACTCCCTCAAGGAATCCTGGGGGTCCCCGGAACCCCACTTTTTGAGAACCACTGCAATAAAGCATGCATTGCAACCTCTCATGATAGCAACACATTTAACTGTGGCAACAAGCAGTTAAACAAAACTGACATTAGTCTGGAATCTCTTGGAACCTGCATTTCCAAGGGACGAATAAAAAAAAAAAGCCTCTGGTGATAAACCCCGCCCCATGTTTGCATACTGGGCCCTGATTGGTCCCTTTACTACTTCGGAGGGAGTGAAATCCAATCACAACTGAACGGGTGCCGGACCAAATCTGCCGAGGGAATACATTGTTTTTGCAACAATGGCACAGATTGGTCTGGTTTCCAGGCTAATGAAGCTGGCCCACATGAACACTACACCTTACCGTCTCTGTCCAAAGGTGACACTGCAGACCTCTCCAAGCTTCGAAGGCCCCGTCACACCCAGGTTGGGTGCTTGATCCTGTTTGGACACGGACGTGACAGTTAGCCTATGTGGAGGATTGTTGGTGCATTGTTGGAAGCGATATAACGGGTTACAACTATTATTTCGTTGCTCCATATTAGGTTTTTTTTAACGCCCTACTTGAACATACTACAGCGTCACACAAAAGCATCAAAAGTAGCAGATCCACAAGCTCGAAAAGCTTGCAGATCTGCTACTTTTGATGCTTTTGAATTTGAATCCTGAAAAGTATCAGTTTTGGACATAATGAGGTTTCCACCCGACTAGAGACGATTTATAAAACATTATGCGATGCCAATGTGACTTTTGTTAGCTCTGAGTATAGTGTGCATATGTGCATTACCCACCACGCCACCGTCCCGGGAAGATTGGCTGGGACATCCAAGTGCTGCATGCACACGGTGGAAATGTCCGAAATGGATTCAAACGAGGTCCGGCTTTGTTCCCTTCAACGTCCTATAGGAGCCCGTGGCTCACACACACAGACAGTCCATTGACCAGCAAACCTCCCAAGGTAACACACACACAAACACATGCACACAGACGTGCACACTCAGAAGAACAGGGGACTCGGGACACCCACACAGTGGACAGAGTACTCAACTCCAGAACTTGAGTCAAAGTATAGATATACTCCTTGTCAGAATTGACACAACTAAAAGTTGCTCAGTCACGTTTGTGCTTAAGTTAAAGCACTGGAGTTCTTGCAATAAAACAATAAATGAAGTATTCCAAATTGCATGCGTTTAAAAAAATGCAATTGATCAAGCGTGCATCATAATGTGAGTTGGTTGAATGATTGACTGAATTGATTGAAAAATGACTGTGTGCGTTGGATGGACCGACCCTAAGGGTCTGAGGGTCTACTAAAGGTCATTCCGCCCGGCCAAACGGGAGGGGATGTGTTTGTCCTGTCTTTGTTTGTGGAGAAAACACAAGAACCAAACAAAGAGTGTCACTGACAGAAACTTTCTGTACAACTCTTTGAATAAAGAAAGAAAAAAAAAAGAACCATATGTCAGAAGGATAAAGGCTCCGTCTTTCATTTTCACTTTGGCTTTCAGGGAATTGGAAAGTGGAGGGCGTCTCCTGTAAACACCTACCTAAATGCCACGCTGTGCCCCCTATGTGCCACCCCCCCCCCCCATCCCCTACCGTGGGAAAGCCCTGTTGGCATCAGAGGCCTTCTAAACAGAATGACATTGTTGCGGTGACACTGAAGAGGCCCTTCTATTCAACTTTGGCTTCACTCACATGTGTAAACACACCATCAATGAATATTCAGTGGTGGAAGAAGTACTCACGTTTTGTAACTTGAGTAAAACGTTGCAGTGTACCGCCTGGACCGCTGGCGTAGCGGTCCAGGCACCTAGGGCTCTGTGTTGAGCCCGACGGCGCGTCGCGGGTTCGAGTCCCGAATCACGACGGCCTTTGGTGCATGTCACTCCTCAGCTCTCTCTCCCCATTTCCTGTCAGCCTATACTGTCCTGTCAATAAAGGCATGAAAGCCCAAAAATAAATCTTTAAAAAAAGAAAAGAAAAAAAGTAGCAGTACCACAACATACAAACGCCCTGTTACAAGCAGTGCTGATTTTGTCGACTAAAACTATGACGGAAAATGTTCGTCGACTACATTTATTCAGTGGCCAAAACGAAATAAAACCGAAATAAGGTACGATGACAAAAACTATGACTAAATATAGTGACAATTTAAGACTAAAACTAGACTAAAACTAAAAACATTTCAGATGACTAAAAATATGTCTAAAACTAAATGGAATTTTATTCAAAAGACTACGACTAAAACTGAATATTTGCTGTCAAAATCAACACTGGTTACAAGTAAAGGGCATGTATTCACAATTTTACTTGTAACTTGTAACGGTTTTATGCTGCTGAAGTCCACGTGATTAATAATATATTATTTTCTCATTTTATGGTTTATATGAACCTGCTGTCAAAGGCTTTTTTTGTGTGTAGATTTATCCTTTTCCAAATTCCAAAAAATAAATAAATAAAAATTTGAACAAAGTGAAAATAGCCTTAATACAAGATGGTTGTGAGCTTGTAGATCGGCTAATTTTCCACTAGTTTGGGTCCCAGGGGGGAGACATCAAATTTCTCCTCCGTGTCCCGAGCTAAAAAGTTTGGGAACCAATGCTGTAGTAGAAGATCAAAAGAAGAACCTCACTCACAAGTTGAACGTTTTTCATTGTATGCCGCAGCAGCAGCAGTCACAGGACACAGACCAACGTGTTTCGGCCTGTAGGCCTTGGTCTCGTCAGTGTCTCACTGCTGCACGGATGCGACCCCCCCCCCCACCCCCAAAAATAAAGTGTTGAAGAATTTTCAAAGATAGCAGTCGTACAAGCTTGCAGTGCGGCACAAAGTCACACGCTACATGTTCATGTATATGTTGTATTTTTTAATAGCCAACATATACACGGATAAAGTGGTTTAAATGATTGTGACGCTATATCAAACTTTTGCTGGTTTGATTTCAGTTCAGTTTTAATAGTGCATAAGTAGTTTTAGTTTAACCCATTAAGACCTGAAGCCGATTCTACAAATGTCTTCTAAATCCCAACAGTATTCTGAAAAAAACATATGTTTCTATATCAGTGGTGCTCAAACTTTTTCATGTCAAGGACCCCCAAAATGAGATGTATTTGGCCGCCAACCACCAAAATGTGTTGTTCCAGGGACCCCCAGAAGCAAAGATTTGAGTTAAAAATGTTCGCTTTAAAACAATAAATATTCAAAGATTTGCACACATTTTCACGATTTAAAAAAAATATCAGATCTACAATCGCGTAGCTTGTACTCTATGAGCTTGTAGATCTGCTATTTTTGAATAGCCAAAGTGTAAAATAATGCTTTTTTATCTCAAATTAAAAAGTGACAGATGCGTTTCAGGTCTTAATGGGGTAAGGAAATGACTGCTTTTGCTGGAGTTTTTGATTTAGTTTTAGTGTTAGTTTGGGTTTTTCAGGTGTTATGAGGAGCAACATTTGTAGAAGCTGAAAAAGGTGGAATGAAAGAATGCAAGACATCAGATTTGATTTACAAAACATGTTCTTATCCTATATCAAAATTGCCTAGTTTGTTAAAAGTGCCACAGTGAGCAATGCCAGTAAATTGAGGGGTACAAACTAAAACCAAGTTGATTTTACATGCAGTTCTATTTAGATTTAGTTAGTTTTGCATTATTTATTAAATCTTTCATGTAGTTTTCCTTGTTTTTTTTACTTTTTTTTTACTTTACCTTTTAGTTTCAGTTAATTACAATACATTTATAATATCGTCATGCTTTCACCCTTGTGGAATTTTGTGTCAGTCCAGGAAGCTCTCATTAGTTCATAGTACATTCGTGGGACATAATCCCCTCTGCTTGTGGTAATTATGGAGCTGGATTTTCAGCCTGTGTAGCTGACTGTATTAGACTGTCCTGGCAGTCAGCTGATTGAGCCAGGCTGCTTCACGAGACATGTATCCACAGGCAGTCTGCAAAATATGCATTCTTCTGAATGAGCCTCCACAATGGAAGAGGTTTGAGACTATACAAGACTACAGGAACAGTAGCTTTTTTGTGTTTTGGGAAAACATTTTCTCAGCTTCCCCCTGGCCCTGGCACAAAACATTTTCTGGCACAAAACGTTTTCAGATGGGGAGTTATAGGGACAAATACATATTAATATGGGGGTCCATGACATGAAAATATTTGAGAACCACTGGTATAAACAATAATTAAAACATTTGGAAACAAGCCCAAATAAGCAACTATACTTTAGAAACAAGCCCAAAAAACGACACCCGCCAATAGTGATGAGCGGGTCGACCCGTAACCCGCGGGACCCGCGGGTCAACCCGCGGCGCGGGTAGGTCGAGTCAGGATTTCAGAGAAAATTATGCGGGCTGAGGGTGAGCGGGTCAGCCGCTCTCCACGAAAAAAAAAAAAAAAAAACCCTATTTTGACCAACATGCTTGTTTATTCAGCCCATGACAATGTTGTGCTACTGTAGACATTTAAAGGGACTTTGGGTACTTAAAAGAGCGCTATATAATATATATATATATTCCCACCGCGGGTCGCGGGGCGGGTTGAGCCATAGATTTATATATGGGTTCGCGGGGCGGGTTGAGGCGGGTCGCGTTCCGTCGCGGGTTGGGGCGGGGCGGGTCATGAAAAAACCCGACCCGCACATCACTACCCGCCAATATTAACAAGCGACTTTACAGAACAAGCCAAAAGGCGCTTATAATAAGCAGACATGGCAACACTGACCACCACCCTGGCTAAGAATCAACCTGGGGACCACTGTTCGGTTGGGTGGCTATAGGATTAGTTTTTTGGTATCCCATGTCTACATAATGTGTTATAAACATACTTATAATGCATTATAATCTGCTTATCACACTCTATAATTATGATTATAAGAACTTAACACTCATAATGCTTTAGAACACTTTTTTCTCATGGACTACTAGTGGCACATGGAATAATTTCAGATGGTCCATGGGAAACGTTGAATATTTTCCAACGTGTAAAGATTGTTATCTCTAATAATTGTGGAGAGGCGATTACAGTATGAAATATTTGTGACAGGCCTAGTAATGGAGATTGTAAAGCGCTTTGGGTAAAAGTCTAAATGCACCATTTATTACTGTAAATGTGTCATTCATAACGAGCCAAACACATTCAATGTGTACACCTCAATTCATATTTAATCAAAATTATCACATGATATATACAAAGTAAAATTTAACTTAATTTTTTTTTTACAAATATTAAAACAACATTTTTCCCAGAAAGAAAAAAAGGGTCCAAAAGGAAATGCAAAGGAAAGTCAAACTTAATGTTGACATTACGATAAGCTGTACAACAATAGTGTTCTTTTTTTTTTCTCGTGTTGGACTCACCCGATCATTTTTTACATCATCTCACATCACATGCCGACAGTTAAAGCCTAATTTAAAGCCTGCAGTACAACGGTGCTGCGTGCCCATAGGAACTACAACATTAACCACTAAAACCCCATATGGTTGTGCGGAGTCCCGCAGGGCTCCATACTAATGTATTTTCAGTTTTCAGTTATTGTGGGGAAAGCTTTCGCTCAAAATAGACCATCGACAGGCTCACAACGTCGCGCTTGTCGATCGGCTATTTTCAGCGAAAGCTTTGCCCACAATACAGATGCTGGGTGGTTTAAAGTGGTTAAGCCTCATGTTATACTGCGGATAAATCTACAAGCTCACTGTGTGCTTGTAGATCTGCTATTTTCGGAGGAAAAAAAGTTTGACAAATGTGAACTGTGCTTTTACTTTGTTTAGTTTTTTTGTATAATGTGATGTCAATAGTTTTGTACTTTCAAAAGTACAAAACTAGCAAAATTTTGAATAAGGGACTTTCACTTGTGACGGTGCGATCACACCGAACTTTAATTCTGCCTATGAGGGCGGATTCTGCCAATGCTTTTCAATGGGAACAGAGCGTTTTTTTTGGTTGCAGAAATCCGTCAATGGCAACAAACCGCTCCATTCCCATTGAAAAGCATTGGCAGAATCGGCCCGCATAGGTAAAATTCCCGTTCGGTGTGACCAAACCCTAAGAGAGTATTTCTACTTTGTGGCATTGCTACTTTTTTTACCTAAGTACAACATTTCAGTTGGCTGTGGGCAAAGCAACACCACTGTGTGACGCAGTCAAGTACAGCCGAAGCAGCAATGTGGAGAAAAAAAATCCTATTTTTAACAAACCTTTCCAAAGAATGGCGGAAGCATCAAAACGGAACCAAATGGCTGGTCAACAGCATCCTCGAGGTGAATATATCAAATACTCAATTTAGTTCTCTTTATTATAATTTTGTAAAACTTATTTAGAACAATAATAAGCCTGAATAAATTAAGTGTATTATTATTATTATTATTATTATAATAGTATTTTCAGGTGCCCAGCGATGTGTGCGACAAAAGCACTAGTAGTACAGCGGTTCTCAACCTGTGGGCTGGGGCCCACTGGTGGGCACGCGGGCGTGGCTGCTATTTTTTGAAGTGGTCAGATGGGTGGGCCGCGAATGCTTTCAATATTTTGATCCCTTGGATCCAGAAAAGGGTCGAGAGAGACACTGCTCTGGTGTTAACGTCACTAAAAGCTGTGGAGGCAATTAACACACATTCATTTTGTTTGAACATTACATGAAATTAAAACTCCTTAAGCCTGATTTACACTGAAGTCGCACGCTGGTGTTAATAAACAGCAAGATATACAAGTGTGACACGTTCTGAGCTTGTAGATCTGCCATTTACTGAGCACGACAACGGCACGCAACTAAAGTAAAACAGATGCTTCTGCATAGAAGTGGAAAGCTAAGGCCTTGGGGGTGGGCGGGTGGATGTGGATAGGAGAGTACACTGATCCCGTACATATACATACATCTTGGGGTCCTTAGTTGGCACAAAAAAGTTTGAGAACTACTGCCAGAGGGAGGGAGGGAGGTGAGGAAAGGACATGATAAGCCAGCTTGAAACAGTGAGACCGTGTCTGCCGTTTGTCCGTCCTAATTTGATATGATTTCATTCCTCAAAAGCAAATTGTTTTTAAATATAAATTTCCATTATCGAGATATAATTTGGTCTATTCATGATTTGCAATTTAAATCTGATGATATATATATTTTTTTTTTTTTGAAAAGATTTTCAAAACTCAAGTTTCAATTAGAGAGACACCACATGTATCTTTTGGTTATTTAAGCGGAAACTGGAAAATATATATCGCTCCTCTTATCTCCATATTTGAACTTTCCCCTCCCCGTAAATTAACGCCCTAATTGATCATACTACAGCGTCACACATAAGCAGCAGATTTACAAGCTTGTAGATCTGCTACTTTTGCTATTATTACATTTTTTTAATCCTTAACAGTTTTGGACGATATAAAAAGAAAACAGCTTAGAGGAAGGAAATCATATCAAAATAACATGCGACAGCAGCGCAATCATCTCATGTAAAAAAGCAAACTTATGTGGCATGACGCAAATCAACTACTAATTAATGAATTGATTTACACACAAAAAGCTAAATTAAACGTTTTCTTTCATCACCAGGGCTGCAACTATCGATTATCTTTGATAACTTTTTCGATGAATCGAATAAGCACAGGTTTTGTTTATATTTTAATAGAACGTTTTCTAGTAAATGAACGAATCGAAGAACCACTTAAGACCGATATTACCGTCACACAAAAGTGAGTGAAAATTGTGGAAATGCCAGATCTAAAAGCTCACAACGCATGTTCTAGGCTTGTAGATGTGCTATTTTCTTGTTTACCTTTTAAGGAATTTTCTTTTTATTTATTGTAATTTTTTTTATATTGTCAGAATTTGTATACATGTTTTAATACTATGTATGATATATATTATTTTATATTATCATAACCTTTTAGTGTGAAATGATTTCTAAGTATCATAATATTCAATATTTTTTTTTTTTGGACAAACTTGATAATATGATAAGGTGAGGATTTCTTTACGTGTTGTTTTCTAAACTCTACGCCTTTAATGACATGCCCAAAATAGGGAACGGTTATTAAACTATTAATTTATAATAAATTACCAATACATTTTTTTTTTTCATTTTTTTTAAAATCATCGATTAGTTCGATCAACTGTTGCACCCCTACTCATCATCAAAGTAGAAGAAAGTGTTGTGAGAGTGAGAATCACGTCATCCTAGTAGGTTTCCTAACCTTCATGCATCATTCCTTATATGGCTTACAGCGGTCCTCAAACAAGGACCCCCGTAACTCTGAGAAGTGTACAAATGTTGTACTTAAGAGTTACAGACGTGTGAGGGTCCATTTGGAGCCCCACCCCCTCAAGAAACGAACCCTGAGGGTCCCTTTACCCCACTTTGACATCCACTGGCTTACATGATGTGATATGTTTGCAGCTTTATCCATTAATTTACACAAAAACATTGTTCATCCCCCAAAAGCCATCAGAACTCTTTCCCTTACTTTTTTTCTCTCTTTCTTTCTTTTCCTTTTCACATTTCCAAGCTAAACCAATGGTTATTTAAAAGAAGCTAATGGATGCGTGTGTGTGTGTGTGTGTGTCTGTGTGTGTGTGTCAGACATTGGACGTACATAATGTAACAATTCCTATAAAAGTTTTAAGCATGTATGTACATACGGGTCCCCCCTTCCCTCCCCCCCCCCCCCCTCTTTGCGATGGCGAACTCGTTCAGAGCCACCCACAGCGTCGCTCAAGGCTCTTTTTGGCTACAAAGGGGTTAACCCAGAACCTGCCAGAACCCGGAAACTTTACAGAACTATGAAGTTCCGTCATATTACTATAATTATTATTTTATTATTAATTTAGGGTAGGTTGTTTGTTTTCAAAAGTGTTCCAAAAATAGCTAAAATAACAGATCCACAAGCTCACAGGTGAGCTTGTGGATCAGCAATTTTCTCTATTTAAAACAAAAATAAAAAGAGAAATGGACCGCTTGCCTCAGAACTCCTTCCTGAGCAGCGGCCTGAAAATTTGGTTCAGAGAAACCTGAAAAAAAAACGGGACGCAGGGCAAGCGGTACGTACGGAAAACGAATCCAGAACCCAAGAGATACCGTTTTCAACGGCACAGTTTCACTTAGTTCTTGTAGTCGAAAAGAGCAGGTCGGTTCCCCCCCCCCCCCCCCGTTTGAAGTGTCGTCCCGGTCTGTGTTGACAGCTGCTGTTGTAGTGGAGAAGCTTTTTTTTTAGGAGAGAGCCCTCTAGCTTTAGCAGGTTCACAGACACGCTGGTAGGGGGGGGGTGGGGGCGGGGGGGTCGGGTCTCTGGTACAGTATATCCTACTGTAGGGGGCTGTGGCGTGCTTCAGGCCTCCTTCAACAAAGGCATATCTGCAAAGCCATAAGCACAAACAAACCCAGCATCAATATATGCAGCACCCCATGGAACAAAGCTGAGTAACATCTCGCGAGTGAAAATGTAATGGTGATGTTTAAGTATGATCATTCTAAACCTTACGTTGCTGCTGTTCTACATACTGTACAGCCAACCAGTTGGAAGAAATCACAGATTGAGGCTTTAGCCTTTTGTTTTCAAGACATTTCTGAGACCATTCATGTTCTATGGAAGTTTTATGAAAAGATGTATTCTGTTGCTAGTTTGACCACTTCACTCTTTAATCTTAAAATAACTAATGACCGAATCTACAAGCTCACGACACGTCGCAGCGCGCTGCGACGTGTCGTGAGCTTGTAGATCGGCTATTTTCGGTGTTGAGACATTGCTTCCAGAGAAGACATGCTGGCTTCTATGGAATCCAAATGACTGAGAACTTTAATCCATGAGCACCACAGCAAAAACAAATCTCACCACTAAAAAAATGTTTGTAAGGCCGTCCCTATAGTATCGCATAGGCAGACGACTATTCCACAATCTCTGAATACTATGGGTGTGCCGATACACTCATTTCATGATGCACTATATTGGGCTCACGATATCGATAAGATATATATTTAATAAAAATAAATTAAAAAAATCTAATTATCATCAACATTGGCCATCTTCAGTTTAACACATTGAGTGCCAAAAACGGTCCGGACCGTTTTTGAGAAGCCATGCATTGTGTGCCAAAAACGGTTATGACCGTTTTTGGGGAAAAAAATAAAAAATAAATTAAAAAGAATTTTTTTATTTTTTTTTATTCACAGCACCAGGAGATATCATTTTTCGAAGATTTAGACTCCAATCCACTTCCTGGTTAACTTATGACTTCAAAAGCCTGTATCTCGGCTCCTGTGTACTTTTTTTCTAAAATATGTATTTTTGACTATTTTCGACTATTTTCAACTGGCTGCAACTATGGAGCGGATTACCTAATGTTTTTAATTTCTTTCCCCCGATTGTACGAGACCTCTATGTGTGTAATGAGGGGATCACCTTGAGGACGGTGATCACTGAAAATATTTTGTGACTACTTGAAAAAGGTAAAAAAAATTGTTAAAAATCCAGGCACCGACTGTACCCTGTTTTAAAAAAGCCCTGGCACTCAATGTGTTAAAAGTGCTTTATTTATAAAACACAAAAAAAAGTGTTTTACACACAAAAATAAATACAATTATACAAGCTTAAGGAACAGGTGAAGTAAGTGTTCACTATAAACCCCTTTGTTTCAGAGGACACACAGAAAGTAATAACAAATTCAGTTCAAAAATGAAACTCTTCAGTTTTAAAGTGTCAGAGGACACAGAGAATATTCCATGACTTTTCAAAGGTACAGTAAAACCGCCGTTTTCGCTGGCAAGGGGACCCGGAGACGGATGAATTCATTCATTCATTCATTCATTCCCGGCAGTGAAAGAGTTAACTGACTTGGATCCATGCGTGGTCTCACCGTCAGAGTAGTCCATCTCAGAGTCCAGCAGCAGGGGCAGGCTGTGTTGGTCGCTGCCCGCGGAGAGCCTCCGCTGCGAGGGCTCCGCCGCGGCCGCGCCCGCCACCGCACGCTCCAGACCCCAGCGGGAGGAGGAGGAGGACGTGGGTGAGGGCGGCGTGGGGGAGGAGGAGAAGGAAGGCGAACGGGGGGAGGAGGAGGAGGACGGCGGCGGTACAGGGTGGACCACGGCCATCTCCGAGTGCTGGCGGCTGAGGGACGAGGAGGGGCCCGCCTCCTCGGGCCCTCCTCCTCCTCCTCCTCCTCCTCCTCCTGGGGCCTGTTGGCCCTCCTCCTCCTCCTCAGACAGCACGATCTGCACGCGCGAGTCAGAGCCGAGGGCAGTGCCGCCGCTCACAGCCTCCTCGTAGGTGGGCAGGGTCACCTGGACCCCCTCCACCATGATGGACACGGGGTGGCCGCTCACCCCCTGCTCCCTCCTGGGGGGCGGAAACAGCACAACTGGTCACATAGGCAACGATTCACTCAACTCACCATATGATTCCAATCACAATACGATAATTTTTTTTTTATCAAAACACAAAATTATTTTCCAGACGAATGCCAGAAATTTTCTTTTTTTTAAAACCCTTTAAGACCTGGGACGCATCTGTGTAATTTTTAGATTTGAGCTAAAAAGCATTGTTTTACACTTTGGGCTATTCAAAAATAGCAGATATACAAGCTCGTAGCGCGGCACCGAGTGCCGCGCTACGAGCTTGTAGATCTGCTATTTTGAAAAAAATCTTGAAAATGTGAGCAAATCTTTGAAGATATATTGTTTTAAAGCTCCAACTCAAATCTTTGCTTCTGGGGGGTCCCTGGAACAAAATATTTTGAGATGGGGTTCAGTGGCCAAATACATATAAGTTTGGGGGTCCTTGACATGAAAAAGCTTGAGCACCACTGATATAGAAACATACGTTTTTCAGAAAACTGTTTAGAAGACATTTGTAGAATCGGCTTCAGGTCTTAATGGTTCAAATTATTTTTCTTACACAAATCCAGTATTTTCTTCCCTTTTTTTTTTTACAATACTGTTTTCTCTCATCCTCTTTTCAATACAGTAGTAAATTACAAACTTATTTTTTAATCAATTCTCTTACAAAGATCCTGTATTTTCTTACTAATTTTTTAATGCGCCTTTTGCTTTTTGCAACGCGATAGTTTTTTTTATTAAATCGATTTAAATTGTCACCAGTTTGAATCGATTTGAATTGATTTAGGATAAATCGTTACATGCCTACAGTCACAACGGACCACCAGGGTGCTCCCAGTGACTCCACAAGTCCTCAGATATTTTACTTGGAACCCATTACACCCATTCAAATCCGGGGACGCAGCTCTGTCATTTTAAGATTTATTTGGCAATTCAAAAATGTTTTTGGCTATTCAAAAAGCTCATAGCGCGGCACCGAGTGCCACACATGAGCTTGTAGGATTTTTTATTTATTTTTTAATCGTGAAAATCTTTGAATATATATTTTTTATAACAAACATTTGTAACTCAAATCTTTGCTTCTGGAGAGTCCCTGGAACAAAATATTTTACAATTGTTCGCTTAATTTTTTTTATATATTTAAAGATTTGC